>NW_005054298.1:22341145-22413513 GCF_000277835.1 Geospiza fortis | reverse complement strand
TTGATTCTTTCCTCTTTAAAACATTTATATAGCTCTCAAGTGTTTAAGCTAATCTGATGTTCTACTTCTCATTACCAAGACCTGCTTTGAAGTATTTTATTTGGCAATTCTTCAGCAGAACATTTATTTTTAACAATTCCAAATGCCAGAAGTTAGTTTCACACATAACACGGAGTGCTGAATTCTAGCATCTCCTATTTTTTACCTACATCTTAATTGCAGTATTTTGGTTTTAACTAAAAACCCTATTCATATTTTTACGTTGCCATATACATTACATGTACTTTATTCTTTCTTCAGAACCACTGAGATGGTAATGATTTTACAGCAAAATTGTACTGTAATTACTACAGCTGTTGTGCTAAAGCATTTATGTCTTGCTCTGTCTTTTGAATGAAAAATTCTTATAGTGAAAATAGATTTGTTGAAGCTGTTAATTATTCAGTAGAAAAGACATCTCAATTAAGGTGGTGGTATTTTTTCTACAATAGTTTAGGCAGACTAAGATAACTCTTAAATGATTTCATGCAATAGTCTGTAATAATTCATAATGCAAATATTTGGGACTTCTACCTTTTACAATTTTATTCCAGAAATACAGATCTGTACTCGGTTCCTCAGAACCCATGATACACATTAAAAATAAAATTCAAGATAAATTGGCTCTGTCATCCCATCTGGAAGGTGTGATTATATATTAAAAGTAAAACTTTCATACTTTAGTACTTCAAGCATTTAAGTTTAATTATAAGTAGAAAAGGAGGACTTCCAAATCCACTGAAAAGTGAGAGCTTGGATCAGAGTAGGATTATCTTGGTGATTATGTTGATCTGTTAGTACAGCAGAACCAACTACCCTGGTTCATCTGACAGCACAGCTGCACGTGCACGGGACTCATCTGATTGTGTGGACAGACTTCAGTAGAACTGATGTAAAGTACCTTGAAGGTAAACTGGATTGTTTTGACAGCATCAGGTTGAAGAGATATTGTTACCCATATTCTTGTGCTATCAGATATGGGAGCAGTGGTGCAATTTTTCCCAGAAAAAGGAGATGGAATGGATCACAGAGCGATAACTGGGGCACCACATCTGACCATGTTCTTAGACTGAGTATGGGGGACTGTCATTTAAAAAAAACTCTTCTTCTCTACTGCATTTTTATAGAGGCCTCTAGGTAACCTCTGTTCACTTAATATATTATCAGCTGTGTGTGTGTTGAGAGAAATGCAAGTTGGCAAGAAACAACTGGACAGGGCACTTGGTGCTATGGTTTAGTTGGCAGTGTGGTGTTTGGCCAAAGGTTGGACTTGATGATCTTGGAGGTCTTTTCCAGCCTTAATGATTCTGTGATTCTATTGCATACTAAGCAACAAAACGGAGCAATAAAATACTTCATGCTCTGTCCAAAGAAGTCAGCAAGTCAGAAACAAATATAAAATAATTTATAAATAGGTGCAGAGTCCCCATATTACTTACTAGGATAAAGATTCTACAGTTGCAGGTTTTTGATGTCTCAAAAAATCTGTAACTATTAAGGAACAAATTTAAGAGTTACCAAAAGTGTTAGCTGTTAGGGTTTAGCCACATTTATAAAAGTTGACCTGTTGTTTGCAGCAAGGATATTCTGTCCTGGCTCTAATTTCTTTCTCAGGAAAATGAAGATGTTAATTATATACAGAGTATATAGTATTTAATGTAGTTTGGTAACACACAGAAATCATAGAACAACCTGTCATTATTTTCATGCTTCTGTATTATTTGCTCATAAGTGATTTTATCAGGTAGAGGAAAGGATACTTGTGTTGTCACAGTTGAAGATTCTTTGATCATGGTTAAAGATTCTTTAATCATTGGGCAATGACATTATTTTAGTGCTGAACACTTACCAATCTTGTCTCCTTAATGGCTGCAGAAATTGCACCAAAAAGGCTTTCAAAAGCAATGGCAACAATATATTTTCTAAGTATTAGCATACAAAATATTTTCAGTACAAAGTTACCAGTTCTGTTTAATGCAGTTTTAAATCAAAGAACTTCAGTTGGCTTTTTATATGGTAGCTTGTTATCAATATTTTTAGAAGGGCTTTTTTACTTTTTTGCATGCCCTTTTCAAAGGACGAGGATCAACATTTATCAACCCACATTTTCTGGTCCCATGGTCTGAAGGAGATAATCTGCCTTTTAGCAGCTTTGATCACTGTGCTCAAAGCTGCTGTCTGCAGGAAAAATAAAGCTTTTAAAAGCACTATTGGAAATAAGGGCTTTCTGCCTTTTCTGTGTGCTTATCACATTAGTTCCAACAGGTTAAGCATACCAAAGGTTGGCCATCATCTTCAAGCATATTTTTGATAGATGATGAGTTTACATTTGATTTCCCAGCTTGTTGATAGTGAATTCAGCATACATGATGAAGATATTGAGACCTCTTGTTGTATTTGGCAACTTCAAGATGAAATAGCTTTGGCTAGGACCCTATATAATTTATAGAGGATTCAGGAAAACCTTGTGGATTTAATTTCCATCTTCAGACAAAACATAAATATTCAGCAAAAGCCATTAGAAGAATAAGTTGCAATTTCCAAATCACTCCTGTATATTTTGATCGTCTTTGATTTCATGGATTGATTGTAAAATGGGAATGTCAAATAATGGAAATAGACATTGAGACAATAGAAAGAGTTAATGAGTTAAAGTGTTTAGGGTAAGGAGACTAGTTGATTACTTGTTGGATCTAACACAAGATAGAGAAAATGCCCAAATATTTGTACATACTAAGTAATTTGAAGTTTGAAGATTTTTGATTAAGCTTCAACCCAGAAAGGAATTGAAAAGCAGAACCAAATAAGTATTAATGATGGTTCTTTAGCAGAAGTGAGAGGAAAATTTGAAAGACGCTTAAAGCTTGACTAAGTTCATTCTGTGCACAAAGGACGGTCAGAGAAATTCAAATGTGTGAGAATTCGTGATCATGACATATAATGAATCTATGGTGAAAGTGACTTTTGGGAAAGGATGAGTAACTTGGGGAGGCGTGAGAGACAGCAGGGAAGAGCAGCAGGACCAAGGTCCCAGATGAGCCTCCTCCTCTGGAGTGTCTCTCCAGGGTGGCCAGAGATGATGATGGAGGATGGTGAAAAGTCACAGAGCTGCAAATAGCAGACCTTTAGTATCACTGGGGTCAGGACACTGTGGCTTCTCAGGCACTTGACATTTGTTTTATTAGGTTTGTTGAGAATTATGCAAAAGTTTAAAAATGCCTTGAACTGGTTTATGGTTAAGGTGGAAAACTTTTGGAGTTTCCATGGTGTTCTGTGATTTCAGCTGGGTGCTAAAGCAAATGTAGGAATTTTGAGTAAATGTTTTAAACATGCTTGTTTAACCTGTTACTAAATGAGACACAAAGGGTAATATTTATGCACTATTCAAGTGGTAAATATTAAATTTATAGGATAAGGCAAAATGAATTGAAGGCTAATAGAGAATGCCTGTCTGAAGGAAAACTATTTCATCTTGCATAAAAATAATATTTGAACAACCAAGGCAATTATATCACCATGAAAAAGCAGCGTATTATTATTAAGAAAATGTAAAATTCAGTGTTGCTATATAGCTGCACAACTTCTATTTCAATTCTTCAATATGGGATTGAAGTTTTGGTATATCAAAATGTTATCTGAATTACCAGCACGATCAATATTTATTTTCTAATGACTGAATCATAATTACAGATCAGCGTGCACCACTTAAATGCTTAAAATAATCATGAAATACATGTGATTCATGAAACCCTTAGCAACCACAAGACTTCCTGTGCATAAGCTCAGACACAGCAGTGGCTGAGAAGTAAGTTCATAAGACACATTTGCAGCAGTAAAAACACTTTCTGGTATTTCTCCACGTAAGGGTTTATTGAGAGCCCCTCTAATCAGAAGATATATTAGGTAACTGCATTTGGAGCTGCATTTTTTATGATTTCAAGGAAGTGACCCAAGGTCTGTGTCAAGAACTGCCAGTTCTAACCCTTGCTCCCTATTGATATGCTGGCCTTGCCTTGCTGGGCAAAACATTTCAATATCAGCTTGTTTTTGCCTGACATAAACTAAAATACCTTGAAGTAAAGGTTAGCCATTTTGAAGTTGTGATAATTGGCCACTCTGTAGCTTCAGGTAGGAGCAGGGAAACAGGAGTGGCAACCCAAAGGGATCACTCCTGAATCTTTGCTACCATATTGTGTATATTTCTTCAGCATCTCTCATCTATTTGAATTTGTTTGATGGAAAGGTGTATTTATACAAAGATTTATTTTATACATGCATGTTATTAATAGAAACATGTAAAATTCCAATTATACCAATTCACATCAAAATAATTGGAATTTGGGCAATTCATATAGGGATTTGGAACTGTTGGATATTGACCCTTTTTAAGAGCATTCATGTTTGAGTGAGGATGTAATTTCTGCCTTGGAAAGCTGAGGAACTCCTGAGTGAGTGATGTTTTCTACAGGTGAAAATTATTCAACTAATTCTTACGAGAATCACTACAGGCAGCAAAACTGGTTTGTGGTTTTAATTACAGATAGCTTTAGAGGAAAATGTCCCCCTTCTCCAAAGTTTTGAAAAACTAGTGGTGTTTAACTGTCCGTATTGCCAGGATATTGTTACCCTACTCTTCTTTAATTTTAATTTCACATTACACATCAACCCAGTTTTACTTCATGATGTTCATTTAGAGGGTCAAATCACTTTTATAATAAAGTTGACAATAATCCACTTAATTTTATTGTTCAATATTAAATAGCCCAAACAGAACATGAAACACTTGTTTACAGAAAAAATTATCTTTTTTCTGTCCTTAGACTTTTTCACACATTGTCACAATTGTCACAGCTAGGCTTTTCTCAATTAGTTCATGGGAAGATAATGACTTACAACTTGGAGTTGATCCAAACAACACAGATAATTGTTTTTACAGCACTGTGAATATGAATATCAATAATAATTTCTCTTTAATTGACAGTGGCATGTGTTTATTTTTTTCAAAGAATTACCTATGTGTTCATTGCCCATCTTCAACAGTGACTTTCACTAATTTCAAAATGTAGAAGGAAGCAAGGTTAGTTTATAGTTTACTTTTTACAGTTTATTTCACTTCCCCTTTAATAGGATCTGTGGCAAAAGCCAGCTTTTTTTTTTGTTCAAAGTTTCCAAAACAGTTTTAAGTGAAGTCCAGATGTGTAAGTTAGAAAGCTGTTTCTCTGCAATGCTCAGTGGTGGGGAGACTTACAAGGCAAATAAAGGCAGTTTAGGGAAAGCAGGCAAAGGGTCTTTTTCTTAGGTTCAGAAGTTAACTTCAGGCTGAATTTTCCTCTTCTGGTTCTTAAAGACTCTTAGGCTGGGCCTTTAACACTGATTTATTCTCAGTGATTACTAGTAATTTATTTTACCTTGGAAATAAAAGTGGCAGTTTAATCTGAAATTGAAATTGTCCAACTTGTCTGCCTATCTACTTTACAATATCCCTTCTTAAGTAATGCCATTCTTGCACCTTTCTTTGTTAGCGCTTCAGCCTGTGTTTAGGACAGTTATTCAGTATCTCCAAGCATACTTCTCTCATTAGGCTTTCCTTGGTTCCATGGAAAAGAAGACTTTCTCATGAGGGTACTGCAAAAAGTCATATTTGATCACCGATTCCTTACCTTTTAAAATTTTTTCTTCTTTTTCCTTTTTGTGGTAACTGAAAATGTCATAGGAAGCTTTTTGAAATAACCTCATAACATCACAAAAGCTATCCTCAGTTAATTTGGTATAACCCCAGAAAGCTACAGTGGATTTAACAAAACTCTAGTTCAAACATGGGAGAATTTTAGTGGGGAAATTGGAAAAAAGTGAGTTGTGGTTTTGATATTGTTAATAAAGAAATGCTTCTTCATCTCCCAGTAAAATCCTTGCTTCCTCTGATTTTGCTGGGTGGGCCTCAGGGATTTTTGCCCACAGCAGGACAGTGGCATTGGCTGCACAGAGAGGTGAGGACTGGGGAAACACAGGCCCCAGTAACATCACAGCCATATTATTGAAGAGAGATGGGAGCAGAGTGCATTTGGGTTGTCCACAAGAGCATTTAATCCCACAGCACTGTTGATGATGTTTACCCAAGATGACAGAAGATGGTTCTCCACCCACTGCTTTTATTAATTGCAGATGTCTCTTTCTCCCTTACAAACTGGGGCTGCTAGTTTTTATAATGCAGTTTTCAGGTGTCCTCAGATGCATAATCTTTTTTTCATGTTTTTTATCACATTAGTTCTGCATACAATTTTCTTTGCATCTTAAACCAGCTCAAATAGTCCTTTTTTCTCTTTCACAAAATAGCTCCTCCAGTTTTTTCTCTTTGCTGTCTATTATTTCTTAGTAGCACAGTTCACAGGCTGGGTGTGAATACAATTACTTCCAGTTTTAAGTAACACTTCAGGTTTTCAAATAGTATTTCTAATGTTCATTTTCAGTTTATGACAATTAAAAGAAAACAAACAAATAAAAATCCTCCCAATACAGCTGAAGAAATAATTATTTTTAATTGCCTTTCCTTGTCCTTTTCACAAGTTTCTTTGTCTTGTTGAATGGTGGGCTATGGGTGTGTTAATACTTATTACTTAGTCTTATAAATTGATGTTTATTCTTTGCTAAATTATTAGTTTCATTACTGAAATGTCAGCTCCTAAGCTCTGTGGCTGTTCACTTTCGTGCAGAAGAAACTGGGTGTGCTCAGACCCTTCATATACTGCTATTACCCCTTAATTATGCGGCATTGAAAGTCAGTTTTTCTAACTTCTGGGGTAGACTTCATTAGTGTCACATGACAAGTGTCTGATCAGTGACAAAATGGAAGGATTTTATTGCTGTGTCCAGCTTCCTAGAGGGAAGCTGTACCATAGACAGAGGCAGGTTTTTTTTGGAACTGCACAGCAAAGTTTGGGCACGCAGGTTGCCACAAAGGACAGTTAGATGTTGTGAAAACATGATGCACCATGAGGCTGATTTACCATTTAAACTGTTTTGTTCCAAGAGTTTTTGAAATCTCCATGCATTCAAAGCTTGAGCAGAAATACTTGTGAGTAATTTTATCTGACGTTGAAGTTATACCTATCTTTGAGGTTAGCCGTGTCTTGAGCAAGAGCTTGTACCTGGTGGAGGTCCCTTCAACCAAATTATCCCTTGATTCTATGGTAGATCTGCACTGGGAGAGCTAAGGACTCCTGAGGACATCTTCACAAGGAGTCATGCATGAGATAAGGTCACTTGTGTGCTTCTGTGAATCTGCAATATCTTCAGAACCACTTCAGATTTGCCTGAGCAGTGTTTCCAAATCATCCGGTCTGTTGCTGCGTCCTGCATTCCTCCTGACCATGACCTATACCCACAGGGCACGTTACCTCTGTAGACTGTCACCTATGCAGTGAGATGGTGCAAGATCATTGTGGCTTAAAGGCTCCCCCAGGGACTCATTTACATCTACAAGCATAAAAATTATTCCAAATACCTGTCTTCTGATCTATTGCCTCAGATAATGAGGAACCATTGCAAATAGTAGGATTTGAAGCTGTTTTAAGCTGATATTGTTCTACCAGAGCCTGGCTCCCTGCTGTGCAGTGTTACAAATTTATTTTTGTGTATTAGAAAATAAGTTTTCAAATTTATTTATGCTTCCACTTTGGAAAGCGTGATTTGGAGATGTGCTCAGTCAAATATGGAGGGAGCAGTGGAAGTGCCAGAAACACCCTACAGCTATTTGCAAGCAGTGGCACTGATGCTGCCAGCCCCACCTGGGCATTTTGGCACTGGTGCCTAGGAGGGGCTGTGTGTGTGTGTGTGTGCAGTACCGAGGAGCACACGCCCCAGGAGATGCCTGTGTTGGGTTCTGGGAGATGTCTGTGAATAACCTGCAGCTACAGGTTCCTCTGAAGTGGAAGAAGTTATGTACTGGAAATGTCTCCCATGCATATGGGTATTTCTGCGTAGGAGATGAGCTCCCACAGTATTTCATCTCCCCACTTCATTTCTCCCAGAAAATTTTTTAACGCTACATTTTCCATTCCACCGATATGCAATGCACTGTGTAAAATACCAAGTAAATATGGTTTCTAAGAGCCTTATTTATTGTGTGTGCTAGGCTAATTTGAATTGAATTAAGGCTTTAGAGAACTGAGGAGGTTGGTCTTAAAACCCTGTTTGCTAAAATTATCTTTACACACTTGAACATAATTGTACTTAGAATTGTACAAAGAAATATGTAGAAAAACACAAAAATGATTTTATGATAGAACAATACTTTCCAAGTTAAAGATTTTTTTTCAAATATTACTCTAATTTTAATTAGATCCAATGAAATGTTGCATGCACACAATGAAAATAATATATAGTATATCTATATATGAAATATATTATTATCACAGAGTAAGGTGAGTTGCGAGGGACACACGAGGGTTATTGAGTCCAACTCATGGCCCTGCACAGGACATCCTCAAAAGTCACACCATGTGCCCGAGTGTGTTGATCAAACGCTTGAACTCTGCCAGGCTTGGTTCTGGGACTATTTCCCTGGGCAGCCCATTCCAGTGCCCAAACACTCTCTGGTTTAAGAATCTTTATCTGATATCCAACCTAAACCTCTCCTGACACAACTTCAGACAGGACCCTTGGGTCCTATCTCTGTCAGCACAGAAGAGATGAGTGCCTCCCCCTCCTCTTTCCCCCATGAGGAAGTTGTGACTGCAGTGAGGTGTCTCCTCAGTCTTCTCTTCATGTAGCACTTGCATATTTTATGTGTGCTGGTGCATGTCATAAATATGATCTTTTCCTGAAAGTAGTTTTCCTAATGCTGAATCAATTTCACTGCACTTTTTAGCTAAGTACTCATTTCACAATTTTTCCTGCACATAAAGAAGATTATTTACTGGAAGTTATATAACAATAATGATATATCCTTAGTTATAGAAATCTTTATCTTACATGATACAAAACCATAGATTATTTCTACTCAAAGATAGAGCACAGAAAGAAGGAAAATACTTTAAGCCTCCATTTAGTCACACCTCTGCACTTTTACTGATAAGTTTTTAACTTTACTTCAGTGCTTTATCTGCTCTGTATGGTTATATTGAGCAGTGTCAGAAGTGTTCTTGTCAGCAGAGTTTAGGAAAAATCTAGTATTCAAGCAGTGTGTCTGTGGAAGTGTGTTGCTGCAGAGACATGAGTTGGTGCATTACAAAATCCCCTTTGGGCGTATCCATGTTTGTACTGTAAAACAAAGTCCTCAAAACTAAAAGTTTAAAGCACACTTGGGAATATTTGGATTTTTCTACTGCCATGGGCACTGCCTTTCCTCTGGTATAATGATGAATTTGTTATAAGCACAGACACAACAGATTTCCATATTATCTCACACTAATAAGAATACAAATTCTGCAGCAAAAACATACTGGAGGCCTAAATAAAAACTAAAGTATTTAAGTGAAGCAAAATCAGCATACTGTGATTATAAAAATATAATTAAGCATGGAAAAATTTTAGAAAGGCAACACACTAAGTTAACATGTTTTTGTTTTTTAAAATTAGAGACAGAGGCATAATAGTAATGTCACAAATGAATAGGAAATTGCTTTGATGATGGTTAAAATGTCCTCTCTGACTTTCTGGAATGTATAAACCATTTTTTACTACACCTCATGAATTTAGCGAGCTATAAAAACATAAAACCAGTCAGTGTTAAGTGCATTCTAAAGCCAGATTTCCTTAAACCAAGACAAGAGATGGAGTGATTGTCCTTGGCTCTACATTGTTTTGTAGGTTCCAGTGTTTCAATTAGAAAATGAAGTCACTAAATTTGATAGAATTATCATACTGATGTTTTTATTTTTTTTTTCCACAGATTAAGATGCTTGGTAAAGCAGCTGGAGAAGGGTGACATCAATGTGGTGGACTTGAAAAAGAATATTGAATATGCAGCATCTGTGCTGGAGGCAGTTTATATTGATGAAACCAGGTAAGTCTGAGGGGATAACAAAATGAAAGAATGTTGCAAATTGTATTTTAGAACTTTGGTCTTTGCATGCAATTGTCACTGACATGAGCTGAAGGTCTGTGCACATCAGAAGAAGCGTATGTAGCTCCTGGGTCTTTTATGACAAAGTTAAAGCAAGTAGGATTCCAAAGGTCAGATGTAACTGTTGTCTGTAAAGAAATGCTCACAGAAATGAGTCAGAATAGCTGGTCAGTAAATACACAAATGAGTGAAAAGCTGTGATTTATTTTATAATGTTTGATGCTTAGTTTCTGTTTATTGTTGGCAGTATTACTGGCAATCATGTGGGTTAATTCAGAGTAAAATAGAAGTTCCAAGTATTTGGTTTCTTGAAAGAGTTTTAAGATATGGACTGTATTGAAATTAGCTGGCTAACTTGCTGGTTTTCTTTCTGCATGCTGGCCTTTCTAAGTTTTTTCTAAGCAGAATGGTCTTGCAAAGATGTCTGCCCAAACTTCCTTGGTACCCTGGAGTGTGCAGTGTACATCTCAGTTCTACATTTGAGAATTATTTCATGGACCTAACACTCTCTCTGTGGCGTGTGCCCTGCCCTTGCAAATCTGCATAGCTGATACAGAGCTTGAAGTCCTGCTTCAGAGATAAAGCACTGGTTATTCCTCCATACACCTCCCAAACACTGGGATTAAATGGGTGTAGTATTCATGGCTCTGTCTGAGCAGTAGTGCCAGGACCAGAAAAATAAATTGAGATTTACTTAGTTTCTAAACTGAGACAGCTTCTGTGGAAATGAACAGTAGTGTCACAATGAGGAATCCAGTCTTTCTGGCTCTGTGTGGGAATATCAAGAGAAATAGCAGGCATTTCATGCTCAGAGAAAACAGCTACCACTGAAAATACATAGACTCTGGCAGCAACAGGTGCATTGCTTTTGCTGTAAGCAAATCTTTAAATTAGCTAGTTGCCCTCATAGAACTTGACAGCAAGATTATTAAAATACCCAGAAGAAAACAAACACAAGTAATTTTATAGTGATTGGTAAGATTTTCATAGTCCTCTGGTTATTTTCTTAGTTCTAGGACCATTATGTCCTTGTAATGGTGACTATTTTCTAAAATTATACTTCAGTGAATCAATAAAGTTTTTCTCTTCTGGAGCTCACTGTACAACGGTGTCTAATAATATTTATTTATTGCATCCAGTATTTTACAGAATATTCTGATCTTTCACTGTACTAAGTCAGGATACACTTGAGACAAGTATCTTGTTTTGCTCTTATTTGTTGAATACTTGTGTTCACCAAAGAAACTTGAGAGTTTGTGGACCTACCAAATTTTGGTAGCATGCCTTATATAGATATCCATTAAGCATACATTTTAGGTATATCTTTCTGTACCTATATCTGTATTTATGAAGTATATATGTAGACATATAAATCAAATTCTGCTATAAATAATAGTTAAAAGTGATACTATAATGAAACTTACTTTTCTACTTTTATTCTTTTAATTTTAGTGGTTTGTACTTTAATGTTGTACCTCTATATTGTTCCTTTTGCTTTACAGTATTTGATTTTTGTTTTAATTTCTCTTCCTTGGACTAATGCAGTCTCCATGAAATTCAGAATCAGTATGATGAGTTTTTTTAATGTCGTGGTTTTTGTGTTAATTTTGTCCTAGAAATGTAGACTGACCCTCCACATCTTAGTTGGACATGGGTTATGTATGAGTCTATTTAAATTTTGACACTTCCCCATTAAAAACTGTTGTAAATGGTAATCTGTAAACGTTGTAATTTATTGACAACTGCAAATTGTACATTTATTGTGAGGCTGGGAAACACTGTAGTTGCCACTGGTACTTTCATAGTAGACTCTTTTCCATGGCAAGCTGCAAAGATAATTATGTTTTAAATAGCATGGCCATTATTCTGTAACCTAAGTCACTCAAAAGTGTAAGCACACAAAGAGGGTCTTGGGTTCCTGGGAAGCCAATCCTTAAGGAACAAAGCAGTGTATCCCTGAGTCGAATGGAGTTAGCCGAGTTACCTTGGGTGGTTGCATTTGTCCTTGCTCCCACCAAAGAATACAGGTTCTTTGTCATACACAGAGCTACTTCTGTGGGAGTCTGGAACTGAGTTAATTGCACTCATTAGTAGATTAGAAATAATAGTTTGAACATGCAATTTTATACATCACAAAGTTCAAATAACTTCAGTAAGTGTCTTACATATGAATTGCTGTTCAGTCAGCGTCTGCAATGTCTCATGTGAAAATACCCATGCTTTCTGTTTTAAGACCAGTATTGATCCCTGGATTTTGTCCTGATGAATTTACTGATCCATTGCTAAAGTATCCAAGCAGAGGAAGACCTCAGCTTCAACCAACAATCTAGAATTGCATCCTATTTGTGGTGTTCTCTTCTTCCCCACTTTTTTGGGCAACAGACCTCAATATCAGCTGAGGGAAATGTCATTTAAGTATCTTTGTAGGCAGGGATAGCAACCTCTACAGATTAGGAATAGCAATAGCAATAAACAGAGAGTTTGTTACTTGAATCCTCTTAACTCATCTTTCTGTTCTGATAGATATGCTATGAAACAGGATGATAAAATGCTCCTGACAGTGGTCCCTCACCTATTGCTGAAGTGCTTTCTGCAATTCTTCACAGGCACAGAGAAGAAAACAGCAAAAAGAAAAGTCAAAACTAAGGTCAATAAAGAGGTCCAAGTATGACATATCTCACAGAACTTGGTCAGTAATGTAGCCAAGGATCAAGGAAGAGCCTTGTCTGTCCCATGGCTCCAGGAAACACCACTACTTAAAAAATAAATCTCTGGCATTATTCTGGCAAAACCACTTTTCTCTTTATAAGCCTGAGGGTCTTTTCAGTGAGCAGTTTCAATGGGTAGAAGATACCCATTTCATCCCCCAGGCCATATACTGTTACTTCATTTGAATTTCTTGAAAAGCCTGTGTCATATTATTAAGTTGTGTGTGAACATGGAAGAACATTCAAACATGTATGTTGATGACATATTGAATCTTTATTTAAAGTGCAACAATCAGGTTCAAATAGCTGTAGAATTCACACCATTTAGCAGAGGATGAAACATTTTTTTTCAGGTCCCCTGACTTTCCCTTTGTCTGCTCCTGTGTTTCTTTACACTATAGCCATTTATCTGAGCATTTTTTGTAACTATTTGCCAATACTCATTTCCATTCTTGACCTTTCTAAAACTCTGTGGATTTGAGTTAGGGCAAAGGCAGAGAAACAACATAACAGATTTTATGTAAGAAGTTCTGAGAATAGTCTTCTTAGAAACAGGGATAGGCCCTAGGGATAACCTTAGAAAATGAGGAAAAATTGGTTTGGGGCAGTGACAGTCAATATCTCTATAAAAGGTTCTGAGCTGATGGAAAGTTGGAAAGCCCAGACATCAAGCATCAAGTGCTGCTTTCCTGTGAGCTCCTTTATCTGTAGCCCCAAGTCACTCAGTTTGTTTAACAAGCTCCTTTTCAACTGCTGCATCTTTCAGTGCTGCACCAAATTCTTCCTTGAAAGAGAACAAACACGCTGGTAGCTGAAGCTGAGGTCCATCATCAGCTGAAAATAACCAGGAGACTCACAGTTCCAGCCCCTCAGCAGATTTGCTCTGTGGAAGAAGTTCAAACTTAATAGATATTATAAATAATTCTGACAAATCTTACAGAATTTTCTCCATTAGTACCTGCCACTTGGCTCAAGCCAATGGAAGAAGGATATTTAGAGTCAAACAGGAAATAAATACAGCCTGATAATTCAGTCATGACAGATGTTCTGTTCCTTGTAAATGCAGCTCTTCATTCATGCTAACTGAAAAGAAAATAAGTCAAATAAAATCTAGATAAGAGTTACAAGATGAAAGGGAAAAAATGTATTCCAAAGCTAAATAATAAAAATAGCAATAGTAATAGTAATAATAATTATAATTTAAAAATCCTTATTGTGGAGACTACTTTTATGCTGTTCTATATAAAATCAGAATAGTTTATTCCAATTATGTTTTATTTTTATATGCCTTAGTATGTTAGAAAATAGACTTGGTTTCAGGCAGATATTTATCTGTGCAGTTGCAGTTCCATACACGGTTTTTGCTTGTTTCAGACTGTATAATGCCCTTTTAATAAGGCTTTAACTAATCGAGAACTTTTGACTTAAAAGAGACTGCATTTCTCTGATGCATGAAGTAGCTCTGTATTATATACTGGCAGGATCTTTTAGCATCTGTGATTCAACAAGGCATAATAACAAATATAGGTTCATGAAGAAAAAGGTGATGTCATTAAGGGTGACATTGTAGCAATATATATTTGCATGAGAGCTCTGGAAATGATATTTCAATGACACTACAATGGCAGACACAGTTCTTATACCAGCATTGTAAGGCTCTGAGCTAGCAGGAAACTCCCAGCAGGAAACTGTTCCTTGACATTGCAGGACCACTGGCACTCTGTTCTCACCTGTAGCACACCAGATGGAGCTGACTGTGAGTCACAGAGTTTCACTGGCTCTAAGGCTCTGCTTATGGAAGGAATTGTGCCAATTCAGACACCAATAGCTATTCAGGGACACCAGCAGAGGTGGTCACACCAGCAAAGTGTCTTTGATGGTGTAAGGTTGAGAAACTTAAATTTTCTTACATCAAAGAGATGTACATAATTTAAAAAACTTTTTAAAACATTTATCCTATATCTCTCAATCTGAAAAGATGGATTAATTTGTTCATTTATACATGAAGGTGAATTCTCCATTCACAGAACAGTAAGGCATTCAGTCAATGATGTAATTTATTTTGAAAGATCTAGAACATATTTCTCTTGAAAATTACCTTTTTGAGAAAAATCTATGAATATTAAAGAACATAATCTGCCTAATGCCAAGGATAGAACAGGTGGAATGGGCTGCTCTATTTGGTAATTATTTACCAGATGAAAAATATGGTCTGTGATTCCACTCTCAGCTGGCCAAGCTGGGGAGATATTTGAAGAGGCAATTATTTAAGCATGAAGTTAAATTTTAATCTTGAATATTCGGTCAAGTTTGCTGAGCATGTATTGCTGTCCTCCATAGCCAACCCATGGTTAAATGTACTTTGCCTGAACAACAAAATGTACCATTTGAAGTGAATCATTCAGTTTATCCACTAAGGGAATCTACAATTGATACTTTTGCAAAAGCTGCTATTGAGAAAAAGCTTATTGTGTTGAGATGAATGCAGTACATTCCACCCTTATAAAAGCTTAAAATAAGCCTTTGAAATCTTTTGTACTAAGCTAACGTGGTTTGCTTTTGGGTTTTTTTGTGTTTTTTTCTGAGAGGAAAGCTTACAAGAGCATTCGAGTTGTATTAAAAAAATGCATTTAAAATCACTGAAAATCTATTAAATTCTGACTAAGCTTCTCAGTTCAGTTAGGGTATTTAATAAATGGCCAGCATCCCTTTTCCAAAGTTATTGAATTTTTCTGTTTCCAAGTTTTTGCTGTTAATTTATTTCTAAATCATGCCCTGAATTATTTCTTGCCTAATAGAACTCCCAGAATAAGGGAAGGGAAGGGAAGGGAAGGGAAGGGAAGGGAAGGGAAGGGAAGGGAAGGGAAGGGAAGGAAAGGAAAGGAAAGGAAAAAGAGAAAAGACACTGACTCACATCTGTAATCTGAAAATTGACATTTTTTAATCATGATTAGCCTGAGCCAAACCTGAAGACTGCTGTTGGCCTTTGGTATATATCTCTGCATTTCTGAATGTGTAGTACATATCAACAAGTGAAAATTTCAGTAACAGTGGTCCTTCCTACCTTGCTTTTCTTCTGTTGTAATTCCTGCATTTTTCCAAATTATTCTCTGTTTAATTTATTGGTAATTCTTCATATGTAGACAATTCTTCTAAGAATGTGCTAATCTTATGACTACAACGTGTTGGTAAAATCATAATTTCCTTTGGAAAGACCTTTATCTACTAAAATGCTCCTCATTCATTTTTGCAGTTTGTTTATCCTTACTGGGAGTCAAGAGAACCTTTTAGTGGATGTGAGTAGAAGTTGTAATGGACTATAGAGGATGGAAATATTGATTGAATATATTGATTCATACTTATTCAGGAAGATAGGGAGATAATAGAAGTAAATAATTGGTAAAAATGTGAACTGACTATTTAGACTGTAAATTCTCCTGCATTCTAGACATAGGAGAGGACTTTAATTCACTCTTAAGGGCTTGATTAATTCAGTAATTAGAGCAAAGAGCTAGTACCACCTTCTCAACCTCTTCTCTGGAAATCTTCCACTACCTCTGTTAGGCAGCATGACTGATCAACAAAGATGGAATTTTTTTCCCCATAGCCATTATCTAATTTTAATTTTTTTCATTTTCTTTTCTTTCTTCTCCTCCATAGTACATCTGATATATTCCTAAGGGAAAAGAAATACACTTCTGACTAGTGCATTACTATATTTAAAATTCTGATTAAATGAAAAGAGAGCTAGAAATTATCACTACTTGAATTTTGAAAAATTATTCTTGGCAAAAAACACATTACTGCGACAAGAAGATCAGGTTATTAGTTACTATGACTGCAGTATTAATTGATTGCTAAGCTGAAATGCCAAGGGCCATGTCTTATTCCCACAACTGTCAATGAAAGTTCTACTCATGGAATGAATAGAATTAAATAACCCAAGCCTCCCCCTCTCCTTCCCACGCATATCTCTTCCTCGTATTGCATCTACTTAACAGGCTGATGATATATG
Organism: Geospiza fortis; assembly: GCF_000277835.1. Classification (NCBI taxonomy): domain Eukaryota; kingdom Metazoa; phylum Chordata; class Aves; order Passeriformes; family Thraupidae; genus Geospiza; species Geospiza fortis. The sequence goes on along the minus strand of NW_005054298.1, from coordinate 22,396,688 downwards.
AGCAAAATAAGTGTATGCAACCCTGAAATTCTGATTATGTGTTGGGAAAAAAAGTATTTTCTGTGGCACATTTTAGTAGAGCTCTTTTTGTTGTTTTGTTTTTTTAGCATTTTAAGGTGTTCCTTTGCTTTATGGAAGAAAAATTAAAATGTGTGCCTCGGCATCTATTAGTATAATTATGTAATTCAATTGGAATATTTGAGTTCATACCTCCTGGTTCAATGAAATTCATCTCAGCACAGTTTTACTTAAGACTGATTATGGAACAACTATCTAGCTTTAAAGTGCCCACAATCTCTGATCTTCAGGTTGGTTGATTAGGAGGATGAGGTAATGGGCCTTGTAGTCACTCCATTCCAAATACTTAGTAAACCAAAGGCTTCTGTTTGACAGCTATAGCCACATGTCTATTACTTCTTCCATTAATTTTTCCATGAAATTTCTGAACCTATGTGGCAGTTTAAATGTTTTGAAATGTCACAAAATTATATTACAGTTTACAATTTATAATTACAAGTTAGGTTGAAAAATCTTGCAAAAACCCTGTAATATTTCATAGGAAGTTAAGTACTTTGAATGTATGCCTTTGTTTTGAACCTGTCATTTGATTTTATTTGATCTTCATCTTTTTTTTCAAAGGCATAAAATGCTAGAATGGGTTTGAGTGAGATGAATGACTAGCCTTTGTTTCCTCTCCTTAAATGTTGTTTCAATTAGGCACCTGAAAGAAACTAATCCTTTTTGAGAAGTTATTAATCTTATGTGATGAGGGATCTATAAGATTTTGTGCTTGCAAATTAATTCTGTGTTGCAGTTGCTTTTCTTGATGTTTAAGTTAGAAGTAGAGCCACTGAAACTCTCTCTTCCCTGGCAAGTTATTCAGCCATCTCTCATCAGAGAGCAGTGGCCTCATGAAAATTACAGATAAATGAACACTTATTTCAAATACTACTTTCTTTGTTCCATCTTCATGAAGTAACTCCTGCTTACTGTCATTTACAGACTGAATAGTTCTTCTACTTTATAGATGAATGGTTAAAAAGATTAGAGAGACTGCAGTGTGTTTTGCTAGTCTTAATTTGTACTCCAGTGGCTCATATCTGCAGAGCTCAGATCCCAAATTTAGATCTGCATCTCATCATAGCAAACTGATGTAGAGCCCTGCTTCCTGCTGCACAGGTGATGTGGAATATCCTGGCTGCAAGCTCTGAGGTAGCCTAATGCCCATGGCCCTCTAATTGCAGGAATATTTGCATCTCATTTGAATAAAAGTTGCAATAGTTACAAAAATATGTTTTAGGGATTGTAAGATTTTTTCCTTGTTATACAAAAAACATATCAAATGTCAAATATTCCTGAGAAATATAAATGTACTGATTTCTCCAGGAATATTTAATGACTGTGTTAGACTAGTATGGATTAGAGTGGACTATAACATAGGTTTTAGTGTAGGCAATAAAGCCAATTTGTAGCCTTTGACCTTTGGCCAGTCTCAGCCTTGGTTCAGTTTTGCAAGATAATTTGCCCAACTCCTTTCCTCCACACAAGTCCTTCTCTTCCAAATTAAGTTTCTGATTTTTGGCTGTTGTCCCACTGCCAGAAAATTTCATAATCCTTGTTCATTCTGCTCTTCTTGTACTCCATTTTAAGGAGCCTTCCTAGTCTGATAATTCCATGTCTCTGAAAAAGAAGAATTTTTCTTCTGTTCTTTCAGTAAACCAGGGAAGGACAAGGGGTGCATTTATAATTTTTAGACCCCAGTTGAAGAATCTCAGAAAATATACTGTCAACCAGATGGGCTGCTGAAACTGAGCACAAATATGCTATGCTCACAGTTCACCAATAATTAAAATGATTCTTCTGACATGTTTCCTATTACTATAATCCCTCAGATAGGATTAAATTTATGTGGAGATTCTTTGAACTGAACTACACCGCACTCAGGCTTTCCTTATTCATCCATGTTTCAGAAAGGCAGCACAAGAGAAATAGACCTATGTAATCAAATAATGCCTGCAATTCAATTCATACCACTTTAAAGAAAATATTTTGAAAAGGTGGCATGCTGTGTATATATTCAGGTCACCCTAACTCTGGGGTTTCTTGCATAACTGAATGAAAGGAAAATTGATATCAGACAAAATAAGGGATTTGTTACCTGGAAACCCCAGCACTCTGAGTGATAAGGGCAAATAACTGCAAGAAAAAGATTTATAGAAGTGTGGAACGGAAGTATTGAGTCTGTTTAAAGAGAGTATTTAGTTAAAAGTTTCTTCTAAGTAAACTGATGACCTCTAACTCACTTTTGTTGAAGTGAATTTTCTTTTTAATACTTCTTCTGTTTTGCAAGAACTATATATAACTTTTCTAGCTTTTTGAACTGCCAACAAGTGTGAAAGCTGACTTGCAATCCAATCTTGTATAATATCTTTACTGGTATGACTTTGTTACCCTGCCTTCAATAGGAATACAGATCTCTACATAGAAGGAGTTAATTCTCTTCAGTAAAGAAATTAATTCTCTTGAATGCTTTTATTGTGCTGCAATAGCATGTGTACAGGGCGTTCACTGACATGCACACTGCATCATTGCTATGTAGCATCATTTACTTCTGTTTCTAAGTATCAAAACACTTGTACATTTTGGAGTACAGATCAATAGACTAATGGTGCTCTCACTTATAGCTGGCAGTTCTGTCAGTTACTGTTTTAGAGGTGGTCTTGGGATTTTACAGCTCATTGATTACTCTTCAATCCACCACTGCTCTGACAACTTAGTAGAAAAATCTTTTCTTGTCTTCAGTTGAATAAATTGCATTTTATTGTCTTTTACCTTCTGGAACCTGGGCAGTGGGAGAGAGAGATGATATCTGCTGTGCACAGCTTCCCCTTGGTGTCAGTCCATCTGCCTGAGAAGACATTTTGTGATGTGCTGAGTTGGTCCTACAGTCAACCTCAGCTCCTCTTAAATCAAGTTTTTTAGCTGTTCACCTGCGAGTACTCCTCTTGTTAGGTCCGAGGTCTTGTTGGTTACCTTGTACTATTTTTTTGTAGGAAACTTTTGGACACTGAAGATGAACTCTCTGACATCCAGTCGGATTCGGTCCCGCTGGAAGTGCGGGACTGGTTAGCTTCTACATTCACGAGGGAAATGGGAATAGTGAAGAGGAGGCCTGAGGAAAAGCCCAAATTCCGAAGCATTGTGCACGCTGTACAGGCTGGGATTTTTGTAGAAAGGTGAGAGCTTTTTTTTCTTGTTACTGCAAGCACTTGTCACTGCATTTAACTACAGTGTCTACCATCCTTTAAATGATGGGATGAACCTGGAGCAAATCTTTCAGCCAGAATTTATGCTTCATTTTCTGCAACCACTTCATTTTTCTCTACAGAATTCCAGATGAAACCTCTAATTTGTAAAATTTCCTAAGCCTTGGAAAATTCTGGGGATGAATTCAATGTCTTTGTAACTTCTACACTAAATCGTACCAATGGCTGTTCTAATATTAAAGAGTAATATACTTGCAAAGGGGTTTGTCTCATAACTTCATAAAAGATTACATAAATCTTTGGGGTCAAACCCTTAAATAGATTCATGTTACTTCACAAACTCTGAAAGAAAAATTAAAAAAAGATAAATTGTTCCAGTATAGTTTTAAAGAAGAGCTATTTCTTAATATTTTTTTTGTTCTTTCAGGATGTACCGGAAAACTTCAAGCATGGTTGGTTTGGCTTATCCAGCAGAAGTGATAGTCACATTTAAGGTGAAAGAATTTTAATCATTGTGGAATTTGAATGTATTTGCGCTTTTGTTTAGTGACTTATAGGGTCAAATTAATATTTTTCTACTGAACGTACCCTAGCCATAGTTAGTACTACAGAACTGAGCACAAAGTACAGAGAAATGAATAGTTAAAAATTCAGAAATAACATATGATTCTGATTAATTCTGACTTCATTTGGATCCTATTAGAGTAATAGAATGAAATTTGTATAGAAGTTCTTGTAGAAATGTGAGACAGTTTTATCAGCTCCCAGTGGTATCATAATCAGCGTCTCAGACAGCAGCATTTGTTTCCTTTTTAGGCAAGAAAAAGGAGATAGTATTGGAATAGAGCTAACAAAAGAAGCTGAAGCTTATGGAACAAGTACAGTATTTGCTGTATATTTAAAGTATTACTCTAGTTCAGCCAAAATATGATCTTTTCTAGTAAGCTGAGTTCCTATGTCTATGAATGCAATTACAAACTGAGATTTCTTGAGAATTAAGTACCTCCACTTTTCCCCTGAAAGCCAAACAATTATATTATTCTCAAATTGCTTATGTTTAATGACATCAGTGTTAATGGCATTGCATAATAGCCTATTTGAAGGGTGGTATTCAGAGTAGCTCCATGAGGTTGTACAGACAATTTGTACTGAGAAAGTTAAACTTGGAAGTTTGATTCAAGGCATGCAAATGGCCTTGGTCATGTTGCAAGTATTTTATTCATAACTGACACAATTGTTTTCATCATCAATATTGTAGTAGCCATTAATATGTTATCTACATTAGGAATTTGAAAGAGTTGGGTAATAAAACCACCAAATTCTCCCTCTTCCCTCTACAAACTAGCCAAATGGATAGAAATGTAATGGGTTTTTATTTTTTGTTGTTTTCCTTTTCATCTACAGGATGTTGATAAGTGGTCTTTTGATGTATTTGCCCTTAATGAAGCAAGTGGAGAGCACAGTCTGAAATTTATGATGTATGAGCTGTTAACCCGATACGACCTTTTGAGCCGTTTCAAGGTCAGTAACTAAGCACAAATAAAAGTATGGATGCAAAAACACATGTGTCAAGTTTAAAATACAAGAAAACCAGCATCGGAATGTTTTGTATTGTATGATGCAGTGTAGAATTTCAAAGAATATGGCAAATGAAATATTGCAAAATGCCGATTGTTCTACCAAATGAAACTTCAACCAGGACATGCAAATTTTTCTGCAACTCAAAAAATGGAAAGCGATGTAGACCCTTGCCATGTCATTTGTTTACATAAATAGATTATGTATACAGGCTATTAACTCAGCAGGTCTGAACCAGTGTCCCACCTTTAAAGACCAAAAATTACCAAAAAGGCTTAAGACCATAGTTAGTCCTAAATATTTTTTTCATGGTCTGGATCATGCTGTTGATCATCACTCTGCAGGGGATTCAGCTGAACCTTCCTCTCTTGAACAAGCTGGGGGATATATAAAGAGAAAAATTGCTTTTCCAAGGTGTTTGTAGGGTTTTTTCAATACAATTTGGAGTCCTTATAGCCATCTTTGAAAAGCTGATATAAAAAAATGAATCAAAATGATAAATTTATTGTTATAGTACCGAATGAAAGTTTTCTTATAGTTTCAAAATCTCTTCACTGCAAAAACTCTGTGATCCTTTTGAAGAGGATGTCTCATCCTGAAGTTTCTTGAATATTTTAATTTTAGGCTGGCAACCCATCTTTTCCCAGCAGGCTTTATTTGCTTGAAGTCAGAACCACACCAAGACCACCATTATAACACAGACATGAAGTACGCAATGCTACTGGCAGAGTGGGCTTAAGCCCATTCTCAGTCCCATTGTTTATGTTTCAGGTTTTTTAAATAAATAAAAAATTATTAAGGGATATGTAATTTCATTAAATGGGTGAAGTGGTTTATCCCTAGGCAGCAAATAAGCACCACACTGCCACTCACTTGCTCATTCCTCTCCCCAGAAGGATGGGGGAAAGAGAATTGGAGGCGTAAAAGTGAGAAAACTTGTGGGTTGAGATATGTACAGTTTAATAATGATAGTGATAATAATAATATAGAAAATTAATATTTAAGAGAGGAATCAAATCCAAGAAGAAAGGCTGCAAATGAAAGCAATCGCTCAGCAGCAGCAGCTGAGTGCTGCCCAGGCAGTGCCCAGGCCGCAGTGCCCAGCCAGGCTCCCCCAGCCCGGGGCTGCAGACCATGAGGCCGTGTGGAGCATTGTCCCCTGGTCAGCAGCGCCAGCTGTCCCAGCTGTGTCCCTTCCCACCTTCTTGTGCACCCCAGGCTCCCCAGGGGGCTGGGATGGGGAGCAGAAAAGGCCTGGACTCTGTGCAGTCACTGCTCAGCAGTAACTCAAACATCCTGGCATTATCAGCTCTGTTTACCGCACAAATCCAAAATATTGGCCCATACCAGCTGCTATGAAGGAAATTAACTCTATCCCTGCCAAAACCAGCACAATGCAAAAATAAGTGGGACCAGAAAGTACCTGTAGTTCATACATTGTCTGGAGGAAGGGAAGTTGTACTGTGACGTTAAAGCAAACCTTGTCTCAAGCAAGGTAAAAGTGGTGAAGAAAAGGAGATAATCCTAGTTTTAGACTCCCATCTGTCATGCCTGTGTTATACATGTAACCTCTGCATCCCTGGTGCAGACAGACATGCCTTGAAAACCATTTGGTTAATAGCTCTGCAGTGCCTTGTGCATGGTGTATGAAGAGAGATACAACATCTACAGAATTTATGTGGAGACTCACTGGTTCATGTATGATATCAGACCTTTACATTTTAAACTTTTATTGTTTGCCCAGTAGATCCCATGGTATATTATTTGTGATTCATTTATTGCACGCTTGGCTTTGCAGCTGTTACAGGAAAAAAACAATTATTTTAATGTTTTCTTGTCTGTAGATCCCTGTTCCCAATCTTATTTCTTTTGCTGAAGCTCTTGAAGTTGGTTACAGCAAATACAAAAATCCCTATCACAATTTGATCCATGCAGCTGATGTTACTCAAACTGTGCATTACATAATGATTCACACTGGCATCATGGTAAGAAGTATTGTGAAATTCAATTTCTTTTCTCAGACTCTGCTGTTTTGAATAAATGTGCACATGTTTCTTTTCTAATGGAAAAAGCTCAGTTGAAAATTTTTGCAGAGAGAGATTCAAGAACTGCTGTTCAGGCTGTGAACTTTATTTCATTTTAACAGTTCGTCCAGGCTGAACTTCTCTTAATGCAGAGGGAAAAAGGAAGAAAAAAATAATCTTTAAATCCTGTTTGCTTTTCATCGCCTGGATTTAGGTATTTTATATCATATTTAATGAGATAGATTTGCAGGAGTGGGCAGGTGAGAATTTTTTACTTTCACATCAGAGCATGGGAGGTGTGATCAGGCAAGGAAGCTTTAGTATCTGCAGAGGTCCTGGCTGTTGAAAAATGTACTGAATCAGTGCAGGCTTAGAATTATATCATCACCTGAATCAGTGCAGGCTTAGAATTATATAATGGAATGGCTTGGGTTGGAAGGGACCTTAAAGACAACTCAGTTCCAACCACCCTGCCATAGGCAAGGACACCTTTCTCCAGACCAGGCTGCTCAAGGCCCCATCCAGCCTGGCCTTAAACTCTGAAACTGCTTTTTCTTTCAGTTTTTAACCTTCTTTAGCACTGCTCTTGCATACTCTATGTGCCTGTGGTAGGCAGGCTGTTGCATTTGCCTTGAAACATCACATTTATTTGGGAACTGAAATGAATCTGTGCAAGCATTTTTATTTCTTAACACTTAAATTAAATACCAGCAGTGGAGTTCTCCTCACTATCAGCTTGCTAGGCAAAAGTAAATACTGACTGAAAGAAAATGGAGATTGCTGTCAATGGCTTTTTGATAATTTGTCTTTACTGTGAATGCAGTTGTTAAAAAAACCCCAGCAAACCAAAGAACAGACAACAAACCAAACAGCTGGGAAGAAATAGTGTCTGATTTCTGTTTGCAGAGCTGTGAAACAGTTCCAGAAGACTTTGGATAGAAAAAATTTAGAACAGACTCTGGATGGTTTTGCTCCTATATATACACAATAAATAACAGTCAAACACTTATGTTAAGCCTTTTCTCACTTAAAATGCCCTTGGCTTCAGGGTGGGCAAGGAAAGGTCCCCAGGCATTGCACGTTTTTATTCTACTGTTTGAAGGAAGCATTTTTCTTGTAAGTGTTTAAAGCTATATTTTAACTCTAATACTACTTAAATGAAGCCTGGAGTCTTCACCAGCCAAGATTCCTTTTCAGATTGAGTTTTCTTGAGAAAGCACTTCCATATCAGACTGAAGAGGCTAGACAGCTCTTGCCAAGAGGAGTCCAAACCAAAGTTGTTGTATACAAAATATCTATCAAAAGAATATATTAGTAAAGGAAAATCCTTGAGGATATTAGATTAATTGCAAGAGTTAAGTGATGTGAGCCATGTCTTTGTTGCAGGCATACACTTGGATCTTACCAGGAGGAAAATCCTTTTGTTTTATATTATAAACATCCCTCTGGCCCATTGTATCTGCCCCTCTGCCCTTCAAAAAACCAATAATATTCAGATATTTCTTGTGATGCCAGGACAAAGTTCCAACTTCCAGAACTGTCCTAGTAATTTTGGGACATTTAGCTGTTGCTTAAACCACTTTGAAAGACACTTTGTGTATCTCTGAACACTGAATAAAGAAATCTGTTTCATATTTGAATATCTGCTATTTCACTGCATGCACATGAGTGTGAGAAAGACCTTTCTATCCTTATTAGCATCTTACCCTTCTAACTGCCTTAGATGTGATTTGGAAAATGATTTTCAAAAAAGTTTAGACTTTACTGCTGCAAAATCTCATTAGTGTTGCGACACTGCTACAAAATATTTCTATTAAATTAGTCCAGGTTTAATTCACATTGTAATTGCCAAATTAAGATATTGAATTGTGATATTTCTCTGCCTGTGGCAGGGAGAATTGGAATTAAATTATCTTTAAGGTCCCTTCTAACCCTAACCATTCTATGATTCTATGGTGCTGTGATACTGGAAAGTTCTTGGAAAGAAATCTAACTAGGACACCACTTAGTCAAGAGTGCCTTCAAACAGATGTACTTGCCAGGCAGAAGGAACATTTATGGAAATCAGTGTTTGAAAGAGGGCCTAGTGATTCTGCAGCTTGCAAAGTATTTCTCTCCCAAATGTCACTTGCAATTTGAGAAAGCATCAGTATAATGAAAATGTTCTATTTAACTTGCTGGATTTTTTTTCCTGTTGCCTGGTTAACCCTCCAGTACCCCACTCAATAACAATTTGGAGTTTGCTTCTCAAGCCAACAGTTTTCAGACATGTTCATTGTAGTCCTTTTTTAAAACTCTTCTCTATTTCTAATACCTGGATTAGAGTAAATATGATGCAATTCTAGATCAAATTCCAGGGTTTTTTCATTTGTTTGTTTTTTGGTGTTTTTCTTTTTTTTTTTTTTCCAGATTGGTTTGCAATTTGAGGTTTTTCTGCTTTCATTTTCTCTTAAGGACCTGATACTAACTCCAAATCTTGCAGAGTTGCTGTCTTCCTTGTTTATTTCTGAAACACATACTGAAGCAAATGTTTCCAAAAGCTGGGATTTAGGAAAGCTTTTGCATGATTCCTGTTGTTGAGGTCATGTGTTTTGTACCTTTTACAGGAAGCTGGAAAACAGCCCTATTTCCACATTTGCCAAAAAAATTTGGCTAATCAGAGCTTATGCTTCTCCACTAGCCCCTCGAGAGTTTCTCGTGAAGAATAAGACATATTCAGAGCTGCTGTTAAAGAAATAAAATCATCATTATATTTTTCAAAATTTGCTGTCTATCTAAAGAAAGAAGATCCAGCCACCTCAGATCAATGTGTTAGAATGTTAAGTATCACAGATGGCAGACAGTCTATTAACCTTCCCAAGAGACTAAATCCCAGATGATGCAACTGAAATGTATAAGTCAAGCTTACATTCATGAAGTTTTCATCTTTATAAAGGTTTAAGAATCCAAGTCCCAGGGAATACATCTTGTAAAGAACTTTTGAGTCATCGATCATCTTCCCACCATCCCTTTTCTCCTCCCACGTACCTGTATTGCTCAAAGTAAAGGAAAAAATGCCTTTACTGCCAGTAAGTGCATTGTGAGACTCCATTTCTTGCTCAGTTTTTAATCCATCACTGTAAAAAAAGTTTCAAACAGAACTCATAAGTTGAAATGTATCTATTTACATATAAGCAATACATAATATTTCCATAGAAGACATAATTTATTTTATCTGTGACACCCACAAGACATAGTATCTTTCAGGAGGGAAGCTTGTTTCAGCTCTTCTCAGTCTTGCAGACCCCCAGATACTTGTTTTTCCCTCTCCCTTTCAAAACACACTTATTAACTGTCTCTGTCAGAGTATTTTTCTGCTTCCTTAGAAATCCTTTAGCTAAAGCAGTTCTCTGGTTCTCTGATTTGATTACTGATCTGAATTTTGACTATACCAGTGTGTGTAGAATACTTGCTCTTCTCTCTTACTGTATGAAGTCTCTGTGTAGCCCATAGATGTTGTCTGTGAAGAATGTTCTGCTTATGAATGCATTGTCTAGCAACTATTTTATTTGCTACAAAAGCTGACCTTTGAAAAGGCATCTTGAAGAAAAGTTTATGTTTAGCTTTCATTACGCTTTCTGTGTTTCTGTTCTGTTTGGTATGTTGAAAACATTGTGAGAGCCAGGACTGGTCATGGCCTGGTTTCTTGTGACACACAATATGATGAAGGTCATTGTTTCCATTTTTAGAACTGCTTACAGTACATTCTCATTCCTCTGCCTGTGACCTTTCTAAACCTATACTGCTTCACCAACAGCCAGGACTTGTTCCTCAGTGGCCCTATTGTGTCACTGAATGACCTATTTAATTATTCTTACATTGCTAATGAATCTTGAATCTTTCTTCTTCTTTGAAAGAAGAACTACTATTGGCAACTTTTACTACATCTGGCAACTTATGCATTTCATATCCATTCACACACACACATGCACATTCATATGTGCACATTGGAGTGTGTGAAGTTGAGATCATTCTTTGATCCTTTAGTACAGAAGCTTACTTGTACACCAAAACCATCTGAAATATGTATGGAAATGCTTGACTGGCATTTGACTTAATCAGTCCTATGACTGTGGGGGTTAATTATCATATGATTTTTCTGCCCCCATCTTTAGATGGAGTAAGTTTTCTCCTCAAGGACTTTTTGTCATTCAAGAAATAGAACTTGAAAGAAGATAACAGAGGTTATTTTACAAGCTGTGCTATACAAAACAGCCTCATTTAGCAAGAGTTATAAAAGGGCTCAAAACTCCAGGGTCTGCATTATTTTGTATACATGACCTACATTACCTTTTGTTCTGTGTAACTGTATACTAGCCTTCTGCACTTTTAAATTTTTTTTTCATCAGTACAAAGTACGGTCAAATTTAGAACAGAGAAATCTCCCATGGGCCTAATTTTAGTGCTATGTATACTGGTAAAATATAGATAATACTAATTTTGTACCTTCAACTTATAATTAACTATATATATAATTTACTAAAAGACAAATTATAACCTAAACTTCATATAAGACTTTTTTAGATTAATATACTGTAATTTGGCAAGTGCCTCATGTGAGCTAACAGAGTAGATACTCAAAGGAGTTGCAAAGTGAACTGTGTAATTCTTTTGATAACTTCTTATATTTTTGGCTGCAAATATTTACTTTGCTAGTGACCGTCAGGATGTTAACTTGGTCTCAGAGAAATCATAAGTACAAGGACTTATTTTGTCATATAGTACTGAAGTGTTATGGATATATGGTTATCTGGAGTAAGAGGAATGTTTATTTAAGTTGAAGATAATGCATTGAAGGTAAAACATTTTCAGTACTGTAGGATTTAATCTGAGTTAGGCTATTATTGACAGTGTGACTATGTTTTTCATTTATCAGCACTGGCTCACAGAACTGGAAATTTTAGCAATGATCTTTGCAGCTGCCGTCCATGACTATGAACATACTGGGACCACAAACAATTTTCATATTCAGACAAGGTAAGTGATGCAGTCTCCTAAGAGTCTTACCTGGAGTTTGCAGTTCATTTGGTTCATTGCTGAACTGTTTCATAACTCTTTCTAATAAAGCCAGGAAGCAGCCAGGTCAGTCCTGGTTTTACAAATTGCTTCATCAACTTCTGTCCAGTTAATGGGATCAGTCACATGGTCAAAAACTGTGGAAAAGTAATACGATAGCTCCATAATGTCTGAAATAATTCCACTTTAGAGCTGATATGTCAAGAGGAAGTTTGAAAAGGTTCAGAACATGCAGAACATGGTCTTGAAAGCCGTTCACCCCCTATTGTTCACTAAAATTCTGATACTAGTGACTCAAAAACTTCTAGTGTATCCCCATAAAAATGCCTCATCACTTAAAGCAATGTGCTTACATTTTATTTCATTTTGTGTGTTAAACTTAGAGGGTCCTGTTGCAGAGGGAGAAACTTTCAAGTAGAGCTTTAGAAATACCTGCCATGAGCCATCTCCTAGCATGTTTTGAAAGCAACAGCACTAGAAATGAAAAAGAAGTCTAGAAAGAAATCCAGTTTGAAAGTTAGGCTAACTGTGTTCTCCTGCAGGTGCAGCAAGTCATTCTAGCTGCTGTTCCTGTACAACAGCATATAGTTCTCTCCCTTAAAATATTTTCATCTGATCACAGGAAAATCCCTGACCAATCCATTACTGAGTGAAAAATGGTACATCTGATACTTCACCTAGTACAAACCATCATATTTTTCTCTTACACTGAGCTATACATTGCTTTTAGTATCCTCCTCAGTTGAGGAGTTTGCTTTGGCTGCTCTTTAAAAAAAATCAGCATAGCACTGGCATATTCTAATAAAACAGTTTAGTGCTAGAAATGTTATTACTTTGGACACAAACATCCTCACACTCACTTATATGGATCAACTGAACAATGATTACATTTAAATTAAATCTATAACATAGTTTTTCTCCAAGATGTGGCTTTCAATGATGAAAAATGCTAGATTTGCAGCTAAAATAAGGACACAATTCTTTTCTCCTTCAGCAGAGTCTGGCTAAAAATAAACTTTGGTTTGTAGTTCCAAGTTTATATTAATTTTCTATTTTTGTCCTTAATATTTTGCTATGAAGTACTACAAGAGTGGAAAACTAATTAAGCTGATAGCTTTTGAATTTTATTCAGGCATACTTGCAAACAGGTATTTGTTATGTGATATAGCTTGTTCTTCTCTCCTTGTGTAACTTGGCCCTGATGTGGCATCCCAGACTGTGATTCCAAGTGTCTTTTGCCTGAGGAAAATGGATGGAATGGCTGCCAAAATCATAGCAAATTTTAGCACTGCTTAAACATAGTCATAAGTGGCTGTGTTGATCAAAGTGTGCTTCATAAACATATGTGATTGGCATAACACAGATTTTCCCATGATTTTAGTTTGATTATAGATGTAAACATATTGATTATTTAGGCTGGCTATGGTTTGTTTCCTCGAAATAACCTTTCCAATCCTATTTAAATTATTTATATTCCTTGGTGCCATACATGGCAATATTTACTGTTGCTCAACAGAACAAGAGGTTTATTTATCTTATTGATGTCACAGTGAGCTGCACTGCTAAAGCAACACACCTTTCTTCTAGTACAGACTTGTCACTGGACCAAAGTGAAATATTCAGAAATAGTTTTATCAGAACAGAATTGCAGCAGAGAGGTGTCTCTTGAGATTGATTGCCTAGCAGGTTAGATCAGGTCTTGGGGAAACAAATTCCCCAAGAATTAATAATGTTTGAAGCTAAGTATGATAAATCCACACCGCATCAAAATTTGTGTGTGTCTCAGTGTAATTTTGGAATTGTACATTAGTCTTTGATTAAGAAGGAAAGGAGTTTGAGTTTGTTAAGTTTGCTGACATTATGGTACGAGTCTGTCTTTAGGAAATGCTTGAGTGCTTCCTAATTGCAGCTTAGCATCTCTACCATCCCATTGTGATGAGGCTCATGGTTTCTCTGTTTTTCTGAGAAAAGATGGTGGCTGTATAAAACATATGAAAGTGAAACTTTTTAATACCTTATTATTTACAGCATCTTCTGATAATGAGTAGAATGGGCCAAAGCACATCTCTCAGAGCAGGGGGAGTAACTTCCTAATACCCATGCTATGTGGGGAAGCTCCACTATTGCTGATCATGTTGTATTTTAAATGGTTGTATTGTGTAAATGTACTCTTGTAGGCTAATTAGAGCATTTCTGATGCTCTGTGATCCTGTCTACAGTCAAGAAGCACAAAGAACTCATGAGTTTTTGATATGACAGTCATATCAATAAAACATCACACATTTTAAAATACGACTTTCCCACAAACGGTGTATGCAATGGTATAATGATAATTTTTAATGCATTTAAGATGGAAAATTTATCAGTATTTGATACAGTAGGAACAAATAAACATCATTTGATATATCTATCTCTATATATGTACATATAGTCAATATTTCTCATAGAGAACACGTGGTCCCACCTTTCCCAGTGCCATCACTGGAACACTATTACAAAATCTGCCTCTTTCTCCCCACACTAGGTCAGATGTTGCTATATTGTACAACGATCGTTCTGTTCTTGAAAACCATCATGTAAGTGCTGCTTATAGACTCATGCAGGAAGAAGAGATGAACATCCTGGCTAATCTAAACAAAGATGACTGGAGGTAAGACTTGCTGTGACATTCAAAAATACTCCCAGTATTTAAAAATAATAAAAACCACCAGGCCTTCCCTGAGGAGTCTATTTTAAGAGTTCAAATTACAGGAAGTTGACAGGGGAAAGAGGGATGGATGTTTAGAGCCTAGGGAAGGCTGCTGTGGTGTTAAGAAGTACTGTTTGGGAGATTCTGTGTAATTTTCCAAGTGAGGCTGTGCATTTAGGAGGCACAGTGCTGCAGTGTGTGGACAGAGTCTCAGGTGAAATAGCTCTTTAGGAAAAGCACAATGCTGCCTGAGCTGGGTTGCCTTTGTCCAGCATAACCAGTGGGTTGAAATCACAGTGCAGAGTCACACTCTGCTGCCAGCGTGAGCACTGCTGCTCCTGGGACCTCAGCATAGTCACGTCTTGGTTAAGCATTAAAAAATGAATTGTGCGGACAGTCCAAAAAGAACAAAGGCCCAGAAGTGCTACAGAGCCCTTTTCTTTTTCTTCTTAATTTTAGTGTGATTCCTGAAGAAAATTTGGCCAGCTGAAAGAATAAGTATCATAATTGATATATCACAAATAATAAGACCTGTAAGGCTAAAATTCAAGTGTTAGAGTAAGACTCTCTCCATTATTAAAAAGGAAATGTTATCTTTGTATATCGTTGATGGATACATATTGTATTTAAAATATTAATCTTTTGTGTTTCTGTAAACACAGATATTATTCAATGGCCCTAAAAAAACCCTTGCAAAAAGGTGGACTGTGAAGTTCAGAGAAATATGTTCTGCTAGGGGAAAGTCTCCCACTGTGAATGGTGCTACCATTAATAACAAAGCTAAACTCTGCTTTATTTGTATTTTCACAAAATTATACATTTATGAAGGAATATGTGAACATCAGATCATATTTTGCTAAAGTGTATACTTACAGATGGACTGTTTTACATGGTAGATTTACATTTTTTGACTTATTTATAAGATGAGAAAACCCCTAAATAAAGCATTTATTGAATGTGAGTCTGCTGGCCCTTCTGGGTTTCAATTAATTATTATTTATTAATTATTATAAATTAATTATTATTAATTATCTGTGTCTGTTTTAAAAATATTTCTAAAATCTATAATTTTAAAATTTAATACAAAGTGAGAGAGGAGGCATACCATTTTTAGTTCTCTTAAATAATTCTTCTCAGAGGATACTCATTTAGATTTCGTTATCAGAAGGTTTGTGTTGTACATTTAGTTCTGGAGAAATTTCTCCAAAAGTAATTTGTAAACTTCATTAATAACTGTTTACACACCTAGATTTTCAATGCCAGCAAGAGCCAGCCTTGCTCCTTGTGAAACTCTTTTGGGGCTGATAGGTCTCTGTGACCCTATTTTTGCTTGTTCTAGCTATTGAGTATGGAGAAGATTATTGTGCCAGTATGCAGCCTTCAGAAACTCATGTTCTGTCTTTTAAAAGTGTAAATTTAGAGGGAAATTATTTTCAAATCTTCAGACATGTTGCCTTGAGTATGTTTTTTTGAAGTGGTGTTGTTTCACATTGCATCCTACCAGAGGATGCTTCCAAGTAGAAAGGAGCTGAAATTCTTCGGCTGAATTTCAATCCAGGAGGGTTCCAAGGATGGCTTGAAGACACTTATGTTCATCCCCAGTCCTGGCTTCTTCATCACTGGAGACCACTGTAAATCAGTGTAGTCTGGGAATGCCTCTAGCAACAGAGTGGCTCCAGCTGATAGAAATCTGGCTGCCAGCTAGTGCAGTTTATCCCAGTCATTTCCCTCTGTTATCCACTGAGGAAAGGAGTATTAGGGTGAAACCCAAATATTTGTGAGTGGAAAGAGGGACCTGTGATTTCTAGGTTGTGAAGTTCATATATACTGCTCTGCTGGACTGCAAACAAAAGAAGGGGGGGAATGTGCTAAGCTCTCTTCACATTTCTGAAGCACACTCTTCTCTGCATAGATTGTTTGGGCAGGTCTTCCCACAGTTCTTTGTCCAGTTCAGCTGTGGACCATTTTGTCTAACTTCTGTTGCATTTCATTTCTCTGTGATTTTTCAACCTGTGATAAACTACCACATCCTTTTGGAACTGGCACAATCACACACTGGCTCTGCTTACACTTCCTTTCCAATCTCTTCTCTCTGTAACCCGATTATGTTTTCCTAGAAGATCTTACTTTAGTTTTGCAAATTTTGTTTGTGTAGATTACACAGATTCTTCTATATGCAGCCATTTTGAAGCTGGTGAGTTTTGGCAACTAGAGAAAAGTAGAATTTATCATCTCTTTTTGGATATATTCATTAAAATGTAGAAAAAATGTATGAATTGACTAATAAGCTCAAGAATCTAAACTAGGACACTCAGTTCCATGTTTTGTCACTTAGCTCAGCAATTACACTCTGTTCTTTGAAGCAAGCAGTAAATTCCAAAGTGCCTGTCTGTGCCAACCTGCACAACCTGTTGCAGTGTGATACTTCAATTTAGAGGGTCAGTCATGGAAATGACAGTTTCCTGGTATTCATTTCTAATATCCAGAAATTCCTGTTACCCTGTCTTTTCATTGGTGCAATGAGGGATCTGGTAGCCACTTAACAGAGACAATTTTCTTATTATTGCTGAAGTGAGCTTCTTGGATCTATACTGAAATTCATGCTGTTAAAATAACAGTTTTGAAGGGGTTGCACTGAATCAAGTTGGCAGTAAATTGAAATGATAATCTGTTCAACTTTTCAATGTACTTCCTGGCACTGATTAATTTCTTTACTTCTGTCACATCTATTTGCTTTAGTTGCAGCAGTTTCATTTTTCAAAAATTTAACACTGCTTACTATTTAAACTGAGGTTCTGCTAATTATTCTAGCAAAATGAAGCAAAATGACTGAAATTACTTTATAGTATTCAATTTTCTCTTCTACGTGTTAACTTTAAGAAGATAAATGTGCTAATAAACTGCCAGCTTCAATTAAGTTTAAAACTTTGACTTCTAGTCTGAGCTGGGGAGCACTGCCAACATTCTGAGGATGATGTCCTTTGTGGATAATGCATGTGACATTCATAGCAATTTTTCAGTCTTTTCTTGACTCTGAAAATTTGTTCCAGTCTTTGATATTGTTTTGTTTCTTTCACTTAGTGCCCTTAAATAACTAAAGAGGGATCCTTGTTTGTCCCCCTTTCTCCTTTGATTTAGCAGCTTCCCAGTGTTCCAGCACCCCATGTGTAATGTCATTGTAGGTGGTGGGGCAGTGTTAATGTCTCAAACCACCCCAGTCATAAGGCATACAGTGATTTATTACCTGATTATCAAAAAAAAAAAAAAAGAGAGAAAACAGTATGTGTTATGTATAATGCAGAATGAGCAACATTCTTTCACAAAGTCCCTTGAGATTCTTCTGTCTAAGGATTCCTATAACCTGAAGATGAGGCTTATGTCTTCAGTTCTCACCTTGCCTTTGCTCATCTTAGTCTGTTCCTGCATTTTTTGATTAGTTTCCAGCTGACTAGATGTCTTTGTCATGGACAAATCCAGGTGAAGCTAGTTTCTATTTCTTGGCTACCTACTTTTTCAAGAAATTCATGTGTCACTCCTTGTCTCTTTATTAAAGCATTGTTCATGTAATTTTTTCACATAGTCTTGCATCTCTGTTTTTTTAAAGTACCCTATCTGTAGGACTTGTGGCTGGGGGAGGGTTGAGAAAGGATGCCAGCACAGAACATGACAATTTGCTTAAGTAAAGTGAGATGGTAGACTCAGACCCAGTAACCTTCTGAAATTGGGCCTGAAAGATTGCCATGTGCTGTACGTGAATATTGTTACCACTTCCCTTCAAGCATGACAACATCTATGTGTCATTTTGGGTGGTTGCAGGTGCCTGTATTATCCTGAGGCTTGTAGTTGGGGACTGCCTAATGAAGACTGGGAGAGATTTCTGTCCAGGAGTCACCTATGAGACCAGCTGAGGTCTCATGGTGTGGAAGTTGAGACAGTCTTTTTTCCCTGGGAAGCAAATTGGGAATGTGATCAGTCCAAGATCAACTTTCTGTGCAATGATAGCAGATGAAGCATTTGTAGCTTCAGTAGAGCTTTACCTACCATTTTCCCATCAGGTTTCAATTCTATCCTCTGATTGTGGTGGATATGGGCACAGGAGTCTCTCTTTTGCTGTTAAGCAGATTTTTAGTGTCCTAAAATCTTCAGGAGTGTGTGACAGGACAGTGCTATACTGTTTGATCTTTATTCAGATGTTGTAGGTAAGAATTAGGGAATTTTTTTCAGCTGCCATCACAATATGAATAAACTGAAAGTGTGGTTTTGCTTCTCTGTGTCTTGCATAGTAGGGGTGAGGTATCTTGTGAGTAAGGGTGAACTTATTTCTGATTTTTCTGATTACTCTGAAAAGTTCAGACATTGAATGTTCCTAAGAAAATCTCCCATGGAAAGGAGAAGCGATAATTATCTCAGTCTTAAAAACAGCAGGGTTTAACAATGCAGAGCCCTCATTTCTCTTGTAGTGTTAGCTGGGTTTTTTTGTTTTGTCTTGTTGTTTTGCTTTTTTTTCTTTAATGGCCTTGACTGTCTTCGAAGGGTACACTTTCAAAGCAATGTGGAGGAGGAACAGTTGGGATGCAAAATAATTAGTATCTTATTATGAGGTCAGATAAGGTACGGCATTTTCTAAACACAAGTTGCTATGGCTGCATATTATTGAGTAGAAGTGAGAGCATTGAGTCTATCCAGTTGCATTAAAGCATGTCAGGAATATATACATAAAAATCAGCAACAAATGTGTGCTTAAATATGTAATTAATTTGGATCAAAAAAGTCTTGATAATCTTTATAACAAAGTATTCTAATAGCCCTAAAGAAAACCGCAAATTACCTCTTTAAAGCATAGTCCTTTGAAAAAAACTGCCTGTTTTTTTGGTTAACTTAAGTCAAACATATGAATATGGTATGAAAAATCAGTAAGAATTTCTAAAGTAGGATTTTACTGTTTTATTTGATACTTGGATGTCTTTAAGATTGGGGATGTGCTCATGAAGATATATGGTACATAATGAATGGTTTAATGTGGGAAATTCTCCATATACATATAAACACCGCTTGTCCTCCTAGGCCGCTTAAAAAGCATGTAAAGAAAGACCCACTGGACTCCTACATGGCCTGTATATAATTCTTCTACATCAAGGAGACAGAGTTTTCTAAGTCAGTAATTATTGTTGACAAAGTTCATTAAATTTTCTATTTACATAGAATATTTACAAGAATAAAGTTTCGTACATGATTCATGTTTTATTAGTTTCATATGGATTTAATAGAAAGCTGGACAAGCCAACATCTCTAATCATAACACCAAGGCACAGATAAATTACTAATCCCAAATTTCTTCTGATTCATTAAATAGGTATTGTAATACTTTTGGAATGAAAGGTAGTTCATCACAATGATCTTATATTGGTGTAATGTTGATAGTATTTCAGATGCAATACCTCTTGCTCTTCTGAGTGTTTCCACAGCCTTCTTCCTAGGCTTAGTGTTATGCACACTCTTCACTACTATGAGGGCAGTAAAAATGTATGCTGTTGTGTGGTGGTAAGCCCAGAGAACAACTTGTTATTTGAATACTCTACCGCTGAAAAAAATAAGGAATGACTTATAATTGGTGAGAGAACTGCATGTAATATTAGTTTATGCACTAGGAAATAGGATTTACAAACTAGTGTGGCTCTGAAATAATGACTGCAGAGTACATTTTCTGAGGTACACTCCTTTCACAGAATCCCTTTAGGATACAATATTCAAGTTGTTAATAATTTATTTAAATGCTTTTTAAAACGTAATAAAACCCATGATGTTGTTTTGAAAGTTATAAATTAACAAATACCGCTTAAACAAATGTACCATACATAGAATAAATGAATTTTAATCAGTCATTTTGCTTTTAATTGTTCTTAGGGAGTTGCGTAGCTTGGTCATTGAGATGGTCTTGTCTACAGACATGTCGGGTCATTTCCAACAAATTAAAACAATGCGACACACTCTGCAGCAGGCACAGGGGTAGGTTGTTTTCCATTCTCTTCATTATCTGTAGCCTTTCAATGAGCTCATATTCAAGAAAAGAATTTAAATAGTTGCTTTTGTTTTGAGATAATTGGAGCATGTCCTTGAATTGACAGGGTAGACAAAGCCAAAGCCATGTCTTTGATTCTACATGCAGCAGACATAAGCCATCCAGCAAAATCCTGGGAGCTGCACTACCGGTGGACCATGGCCCTGATGGAAGAATTTTTTCGACAGGTGCCATTTTTAAAATCCTTTAATACATCTAGTTCAAGAAGCAATGGTTACATGATTGAATGTTTTCTTAAGTCTGCCAACAAGGTTGCTGTTGGTTGTGATTGACAGGCATAGTCAGTAGTAGTTAAGAAGTACTGTTTGGGAGATTCTGTGTAATTTTCCAAGTGAGGCTGTGCATTTAGGAGGCACAGTGCTGCAGTGTGTGGACAGAGTCTCAGGTGAAATAGCTCTTTAGGAAAAGCACAATGCTGCCTGAGCTGGGTTGCCTTTGTCCAGCATAACCAGTGGGTTGAAATCACAGTGCAGAGTCACACTCTGCTGCCAGCGTGAGCACTGCTGCTCCTGGGACCTCAGCATAGTCACGTCTTGGTTAAGCATTAAAAAATGAATTGTGCGGACAGTCCAAAAAGAACAAAGGCCCAGAAGTGCTACAGAGCCCTTTTCTTTTTCTTCTTAATTTTAGTGTGATTCCTGAAGAAAATTTGGCCAGCTGAAAGAATAAGTATCATAATTGATATATCACAAATAATAAGACCTGTAAGGCTAAAATTCAAGTGTTAGAGTAAGACTCTCTCCATTATTAAAAAGGAAATGTTATCTTTGTATATCGTTGATGGATACATATTGTATTTAAAATATTAATCTTTTGTGTTTCTGTAAACACAGATATTATTCAATGGCCCTAAAAAAACCCTTGCAAAAAGGTGGACTGTGAAGTTCAGAGAAATATGTTCTGCTAGGGGAAAGTCTCCCACTGTGAATGGTGCTACCATTAATAACAAAGCTAAACTCTGCTTTATTTGTATTTTCACAAAATTATACATTTATGAAGGAATATGTGAACATCAGATCATATTTTGCTAAAGTGTATACTTACAGATGGACTGTTTTACATGGTAAATTTACATTTTTTGACTTATTTATAAGATGAGAAAACCCCTAAATAAAGCATTTATTGAATGTGAGTCTGCTGGCCCTTCTGGGTTTCAATTAATTATTATTTATTAATTATTATAAATTAATTATTATTAATTTTCTGTGTCTGTTTTAAAAATATTTCTAAAATCTATAATTTTAAAATTTAATACAAAGTGAGAGAGGAGGCATACCATTTTTAGTTCTCTTAAATAATTCTTCTCAGAGGATACTCATTTAGATTTCGTTATCAGAAGGTTTGTGTTGTACATTTAGTTCTGGAGAAATTTCTCCAAAAGTAATTTGTAAACTTCATTAATAACTGTTTACACACCTAGATTTTCAATGCCAGCAAGAGCCAGCCTTGCTCCTTGTGAAACTCTTTTGGGGCTGATAGGTCTCTGTGACCCTATTTTTGCTTGTTCTAGCTATTGAGTATGGAGAAGATTATTGTGCCAGTATGCAGCCTTCAGAAACTCATGTTCTGTCTTTTAAAAGTGTAAATTTAGAGGGAAATTATTTTCAAATCTTCAGACATGTTGCCTTGAGTATGTTTTTTTGAAGTGGTGTTGTTTCACATTGCATCCTACCAGAGGATGCTTCCAAGTAGAAAGGAGCTGAAATTCTTCGGCTGAATTTCAATCCAGGAGGGTTCCAAGGATGGCTTGAAGACACTTATGTTCATCCCCAGTCCTGGCTTCTTCATCACTGGAGACCACTGTAAATCAGTGTAGTCTGGGAATGCCTCTAGCAACAGAGTGGCTCCAGCTGATAGAAATCTGGCTGCCAGCTAGTGCAGTTTATCCCAGTCATTTCCCTCTGTTATCCACTGAGGAAAGGAGTATTAGGGTGAAACCCAAATATTTGTGAGTGGAAAGAGGGACCTGTGATTTCTAGGTTGTGAAGTTCATATATACTGCTCTGCTGGACTGCAAACAAAAGAAGGGGGGGAATGTGCTAAGCTCTCTTCACATTTCTGAAGCACACTCTTCTCTGCATAGATTGTTTGGGCAGGTCTTCCCACAGTTCTTTGTCCAGTTCAGCTGTGGACCATTTTGTCTAACTTCTGTTGCATTTCATTTCTCTGTGATTTTTCAACCTGTGATAAACTACCACATCCTTTTGGAACTGGCACAATCACACACTGGCTCTGCTTACACTTCCTTTCCAATCTCTTCTCTCTGTAACCCGATTATGTTTTCCTAGAAGATCTTACTTTAGTTTTGCAAATTTTGTTTGTGTAGATTACACAGATTCTTCTATATGCAGCCATTTTGAAGCTGGTGAGTTTTGGCAACTAGAGAAAAGTAGAATTTATCATCTCTTTTTGGATATATTCATTAAAATGTAGAAAAAATGTATGAATTGACTAATAAGCTCAAGAATCTAAACTAGGACACTCAGTTCCATGTTTTGTCACTTAGCTCAGCAATTACACTCTGTTCTTTGAAGCAAGCAGTAAATTCCAAAGTGCCTGTCTGTGCCAACCTGCACAACCTGTTGCAGTGTGATACTTCAATTTAGAGGGTCAGTCATGGAAATGACAGTTTCCTGGTATTCATTTCTAATATCCAGAAATTCCTGTTACCCTGTCTTTTCATTGGTGCAATGAGGGATCTGGTAGCCACTTAACAGAGACAATTTTCTTATTATTGCTGAAGTGAGCTTCTTGGATCTATACTGAAATTCATGCTGTTAAAATAACAGTTTTGAAGGGGTTGCACTGAATCAAGTTGGCAGTAAATTGAAATGATAATCTGTTCAACTTTTCAATGTACTTCCTGGCACTGATTAATTTCTTTACTTCTGTCACATCTATTTGCTTTAGTTGCAGCAGTTTCATTTTTCAAAAATTTAACACTGCTTACTATTTAAACTGAGGTTCTGCTAATTATTCTAGCAAAATGAAGCAAAATGACTGAAATTACTTTATAGTATTCAATTTTCTCTTCTACGTGTTAACTTTAAGAAGATAAATGTGCTAATAAACTGCCAGCTTCAATTAAGTTTAAAACTTTGACTTCTAGTCTGAGCTGGGGAGCACTGCCAACATTCTGAGGATGATGTCCTTTGTGGATAATGCATGTGACATTCATAGCAATTTTTCAGTCTTTTCTTGACTCTGAAAATTTGTTCCAGTCTTTGATATTGTTTTGTTTCTTTCACTTAGTGCCCTTAAATAACTAAAGAGGGATCCTTGTTTGTCCCCCTTTCTCCTTTGATTTAGCAGCTTCCCAGTGTTCCAGCACCCCATGTGTAATGTCATTGTAGGTGGTGGGGCAGTGTTAATGTCTCAAACCACCCCAGTCATAAGGCATACAGTGATTTATTACCTGATTATCAAAAAAAAAAAAAAAGAGAGAAAACAGTATGTGTTATGTATAATGCAGAATGAGCAACATTCTTTCACAAAGTCCCTTGAGATTCTTCTGTCTAAGGATTCCTATAACCTGAAGATGAGGCTTATGTCTTCAGTTCTCACCTTGCCTTTGCTCATCTTAGTCTGTTCCTGCATTTTTTGATTAGTTTCCAGCTGACTAGATGTCTTTGTCATGGACAAATCCAGGTGAAGCTAGTTTCTATTTCTTGGCTACCTACTTTTTCAAGAAATTCATGTGTCACTCCTTGTCTCTTTATTAAAGCATTGTTCATGTAATTTTTTCACATAGTCTTGCATCTCTGTTTTTTTAAAGTACCCTATCTGTAGGACTTGTGGCTGGGGGAGGGTTGAGAAAGGATGCCAGCACAGAACATGACAATTTGCTTAAGTAAAGTGAGATGGTAGACTCAGACCCAGTAACCTTCTGAAATTGGGCCTGAAAGATTGCCATGTGCTGTACGTGAATATTGTTACCACTTCCCTTCAAGCATGACAACATCTATGTGTCATTTTGGGTGGTTGCAGGTGCCTGTATTATCCTGAGGCTTGTAGTTGGGGACTGCCTAATGAAGACTGGGAGAGATTTCTGTCCAGGAGTCACCTATGAGACCAGCTGAGGTCTCATGGTGTGGAAGTTGAGACAGTCTTTTTTCCCTGGGAAGCAAATTGGGAATGTGATCAGTCCAAGATCAACTTTCTGTGCAATGATAGCAGATGAAGCATTTGTAGCTTCAGTAGAGCTTTACCTACCATTTTCCCATAGGTTTCAATTCTATCCTCTGATTGTGGTGGATATGGGCACAGGAGTCTCTCTTTTGCTGTTAAGCAGATTTTTAGTGTCCTAAAATCTTCAGGAGTGTGTGACAGGACAGTGCTATACTGTTTGATCTTTATTCAGATGTTGTAGGTAAGAATTAGGGAATTTTTTTCAGCTGCCATCACAATATGAATAAACTGAAAGTGTGGTTTTGCTTCTCTGTGTCTTGCATAGTAGGGGTGAGGTATCTTGTGAGTAAGGGTGAACATATTTCTGATTTGTCTGATTACTCTGAAAAGTTCAGACATTGAATGTTCCTAAGAAAATCTCCCATGGAAAGGAGAAGTGATAATTATCTCAGTCTTAAAAACAGCAGGGTTTAACAATGCAGAGCCCTCATTTCTCTTGTAGTGTTAGCTGGGTTTTTTTGTTTTGTCTTGTTGTTTTGCTTTTTTTTCTTTAATGGCCTTGACTGTCTTCGAAGGGTACACTTTCAAAGCAATGTGGAGGAGGAACAGTTGGGATGCAAAATAATTAGTATCTTATTATGAGGTCAGATAAGGTACGGCATTTTCTAAACACAAGTTGCTATGGCTGCATATTATTGAGTAGAAGTGAGAGCATTGAGTCTATCCAGTTGCATTAAAGCATGTCAGGAATATATACATAAAAATCAGCAACAAATGTGTGCTTAAATATGTAATTAATTTGGATCAAAAAAGTCTTGATAATCTTTATAACAAAGTATTCTAATAGCCCTAAAGAAAACCGCAAATTACCTCTTTAAAGCATAGTCCTTTGAAAAAAACTGCCTGTTTTTTTGGTTAACTTAAGTCAAACATATGAATATGGTATGAAAAATCAGTAAGAATTTCTAAAGTAGGATTTTACTGTTTTATTTGATACTTGGATGTCTTTAAGATTGGGGATGTGCTCATGAAGATATATGGTACATAATGAATGGTTTAATGTGGGAAATTCTCCATATACATATAAACACCGCTTGTCCTCCTAGGCCGCTTAAAAAGCATGTAAAGAAAGACCCACTGGACTCCTACATGGCCTGTATATAATTCTTCTACATCAAGGAGACAGAGTTTTCTAAGTCAGTAATTATTGTTGACAAAGTTCATTAAATTTTCTATTTACATAGAATATTTACAAGAATAAAGTTTCGTACATGATTCATGTTTTATTAGTTTCATATGGATTTAATAGAAAGCTGGACAAGCCAACATCTCTAATCATAACACCAAGGCACAGATAAATTACTAATCCCAAATTTCTTCTGATTCATTAAATAGGTATTGTAATACTTTTGGAATGAAAGGTAGTTCATCACAATGATCTTATATTGGTGTAATGTTGATAGTATTTCAGATGCAATACCTCTTGCTCTTCTGAGTGTTTCCACAGCCTTCTTCCTAGGCTTAGTGTTATGCACACTCTTCACTACTATGAGGGCAGTAAAAATGTATGCTGTTGTGTGGTGGTAAGCCCAGAGAACAACTTGTTATTTGAATACTCTACCGCTGAAAAAAATAAGGAATGACTTATAATTGGTGAGAGAACTGCATGTAATATTAGTTTATGCACTAGGAAATAGGATTTACAAAATAGTGTGGCTCTGAAATAATGACTGCAGAGTACATTTTCTGAGGTACACTCCTTTCACAGAATCCCTTTAGGATACAATATTCAAGTTGTTAATAATTTATTTAAATGCTTTTTAAAACGTAATAAAACCCATGATGTTGTTTTGAAAGTTATAAATTAACAAATACCGCTTAAACAAATGTACCATACATAGAATAAATGAATTTTAATCAGTCATTTTGCTTTTAATTGTTCTTAGGGAGTTGCGTAGCTTGGTCATTGAGATGGTCTTGTCTACAGACATGTCGGGTCATTTCCAACAAATTAAAACAATGCGACACACTCTGCAGCAGGCACAGGGGTAGGTTGTTTTCCATTCTCTTCATTATCTGTAGCCTTTCAATGAGCTCATATTCAAGAAAAGAATTTAAATAGTTGCTTTTGTTTTGAGATAATTGGAGCATGTCCTTGAATTGACAGGGTAGACAAAGCCAAAGCCATGTCTTTGATTCTACATGCAGCAGACATAAGCCATCCAGCAAAATCCTGGGAGCTGCACTACCGGTGGACCATGGCCCTGATGGAAGAATTTTTTCGACAGGTGCCATTTTTAAAATCCTTTAATACATCTAGTTCAAGAAGCAATGGTTACATGATTGAATGTTTTCTTAAGTCTGCCAACAAGGTTGCTGTTGGTTGTGATTGACAGGCATAGTCAGTAGTATATATTCTTTATTCTTCATACATACCACTGACATTGATTCAACTTTTATGTGCGTGAATAAGACAAAATTGTTATAGCTCTCTATCTATTTCAGCCGATATCAGTATTCTGAGTGTTGTAGTAGGTTTTTTTTTCCTTTCAATTATAATATAACTTGTCAAGCTGTTTTCATTCTGTAGACAGAGATTTATATATGCTTTGAATTACAAAGAAGCACCAGAAGGGTAGGATGAGAGAAAATAGGAAGAATTCATATTCAGCAAAGAAGGCAAAAAGTTGTCTTCATTTCAGAAAGCCCTTCTATTTCTTTTCCTTGCTAGTATTTGCCATGCATATGCCACATAGATCTGAAGGTATTGCTTTCATAACAGCCTGATCCAAAGACAGAGATTAGACAGTACCATCCTGTTAATGCTGTGACCATATACCTTGAACCAAAAATGAAGACATACCATTGTGAAAGCCTTTTTATTTCTGTGAGGTACTGAATTCCAGGAGAAAAGCCAGTAGATGTTGGTGTCACTGCTGTCATTTTTTGACTCACCTCAGCAGGTGAAAGAAAAAACCCTTTCTCCAGAGGGAAAATACTGTCTCTGTAATCAATATTTGTGACCATGCATATTGTCAGCATAACAGTTATTGCAGTATAATTGATAATCAAAGTCCAGTTTCGGTATGACAATTTCTAGAGTTATGCACAGATTTTAAATCAGGGAACACTCTATGCCATGCTCAGCTTGATTGTCTTAATTTTGCTATATGTTGACATTTTCAAATCAGAAGGGTCACAGTGGAAAAAGGGACCAGAGAATAAAAAAGAAAGCATGTTAAACCATGAGATTGTTAGACCCATCTCTAAGGTTCCTGCTCAGATCCTGGAGATTCTTCATATGAATTCTCGGTAGGGAGCATTGGGCATCCTTGACTCTAGACTGGACTGGGGAGGCAGACTGGAGAGCTGGTGTCTTAATATAAATAATGAATGGATTGAGTTTTATGGAAATAATGAGCAGTCATGAGTTTGTGTCTGCCTCTGTCAAGGGAAATTTTGAGGATTTTGAACTTGAGAGCGAAAAGGAGGAGCAGATTGCCTGAGAAAAAGTCATAAAATGACCAACTGTAATAACATTTAAGACACAGATAGACAGACTAGACAGGGCCCTTGGGACAGTGAGGCAATGTGTCCAGCCAAGTGGAGGTAGCATTAGCAGTAAACAGTACCACACTGGTCACTGAATGCATAGGACCAGCTAATGTTTCAGTTATTCCTTTATCCATTCATTAGAAGAAGTGACTGCATCCCAAAGAAGCTGCTCAAGAACTCGAAAAGGCATTTAACAATAGCAAGTAAAAATGAATATGTGTATGCAACTCAGCAGTATAAAATACCAAAGTCTTCCAGGCTGCAGGGGAGTGTATCACAAACAGAATTCTTTCATGTACTGCTAAGGACAATGTGGAGTGGTTCCAGCTCTTAAAGTGTGATGAAGTGTGAGCACATATATAAATGCAGTGAGCAGTGCAGACACAGGTCTCCTACTTCCTGCAGGCCCTGGATTTTTGTGTATCCTCTGGTCTGTTGATCTGAGCCTGTGTGATAGAAATCTCCGGGACTTCCAAATCCATGACAACCAAGATGAAGTAGCCCAAATGTATATGAAACCCCTTAATTCCTTCTCTTCTTTTCTTTAAAGATTCAACTACTTCTGTGCCTTACAGGAAAAGCAGTAGATTCTGAAAGAAGCTGATGCAAATCCAATGCTTTCACAGGCAGCTTTCAAAGCAGTGAGCACCAGCAAAAAAAATGAATGTTCATCCTGACAAAAACTTTGTTAACTACACAGCTAATGTTTAAAATATGTGCCAGTGTTAAGTTCAGGAGAAAAAGCCCAACAACACTTTAAGTTTAATAGCAAGAGCTACAGAAATGATATTGCAATAACACGGAAAATCTGAGTTACTTGTTTAAAAGAGAAATACAGTCACCTATCTCCAATCCTTAAAAGTAAAGAAATACATAGTTCCAGTAACTCAAAGAAGTGCCACAGTGCCTATAGCATTCTACTCTCAGTTTGAATAGATCCAGAGACATTAAAAGAGAGTTAAAAAGTGAGTCCATGGCTTGGACAAAGAATTTTTTTACTATTTGATTTGTATCTTGTTTTTAGATCTCATCAAATTCTAACTGGTTTAAATGTCAGTTCTGTGTCCATTATTACAACTTACAGTCTTAGATTTAAATGACACATAAATATTAATTAATATTATATTGATTGCAAAGTAATTCATAACTGGGAGCTACTTGAAAACAAGAAAAAAAAAAAAAGAAAAATCCAGTGGGGTAGTTAGAACTACCCCAGTTCATATGATGTTGCAATCTGGCCCCTGTATTTACATGGAGATTCCACTCCCACTGCTCCTAGTAGCAAGTGTTCATGTGTTCTTCCATGCTCTGAGTTCAAATTATTAACACTTCAGTATAAAATTTAATGGCCTCTCTCTCCACTTTCACATGAAATGCAATCTGTGAGTTGCATCTGTTTCTGTGGCTGGATTGGTTTTACTGCCTTTATGGTTCTAAACCTTTCCCAAATATACTTCAGTGATACATGATAAAAAGACTAAGGAAGGTTAATACTACCCCCTTCATCCATCAGTTTATGTTTTCCCAGTTTTCCTTGGGAGAAGGGTCTGTTCATGCAGTGCTCTCCACTGAATGATCATCCAACACCACTCTCCATGACAAATATATAGGTTTATTTGACTTGCAAGGCTAGGTTTTCCTATATCTGTAATATCAGTGCCTCTGGCAGCCAGGTTTGTTTAGCAGCACCAATTATAACCTCCTTTGAAAGATGTCTCTTCAGGGTTTTTTGGGGTTTTTTTTGTGCCACAGGACTTTTCTTTTGAGGTTTTGCAAATCAGTTGGTCTACCATGCTGAAAATGGAGATACACCCTCCTGTCTGTTAAGACTGTTGCAACAAAAAAGACTCTTCTAATCTGCTAAGTGCTGAAAAAAATTCAGAGCTACGTTGTACAAATCATCCTTGTAATGAAACTGAATTTGTATTTTTTGTGGCTTCAGCGGCAGAGAGACATGGCTGCTAGTGAGAACAAGTTCAAGTTGGTTCATACACTTGACATGAGTAAATCCATTGAAGGATTTTTACATGCTGGATGAACCAGTGTAATAGAAGGAAACACTCAGCATTTGGCATACTATTACAAACATGTCTAAGCATCTCTAGTCCCGTTATATCTGGATCAGCAGAACTAAATTATGAATACAAGGACTTCATATATTTTAAATCTCATTGGCATATGCCTTCCTGAGGAGAACTTGCAGTAAACTTCTTTATATAAAAGTGCCAAAGGCAGAATTTAGACACTTAATCAAAATTTGAAGATTTGTCTCTGACTTGTTTTTATTTAAGAATATAAATTAATGAAGTCATCTTGAATAAATGCTAAGAATAGTCAGATTCCTTTGTCTTTCTGTCCCTCCATCAAATATATGCTTATAATGTTAAACATTGTTGTTTACAGGGAGACAAGGAGGCTGCTTTAGGTCTTCAATTTTCCCCACTTTGTGACCGCAATTCCACTTTGGTAGCTCAGTCTCAAATAGGTAATGACAAACTGTGTTTTTCTTTTCTTTGTCTGTGTAGGAGCATGTAAATTCACAAGGACATTTCATTTACCCATTTTGAATTTTAAATGTTCCAAATTCCATCATGTGGAAGGTATTTCTTTGCACCTGTCTGTTCACCAAACTCCTGTGCTTTTGCAGCAGAATGGTGCTGGTCGCAAAAGAACGTGATGTAATTTCACCATATGTGAGGGAGGGGTAGGAGAGGGATTAACCAAGATACTGGACATAAGCCCAGCTTCTACTGTACACACTTTAGAGTCTGGCAAATCATGTCCTCAAACTGCTGATCTCTTGCTTAAGAACTCGCAGGTCTCTCTCTATTATAACCTGAAAGTACCAGTTTGTAGATGCATCTCAACTTAAAGCTAATTAATAAATCAACCCTCTGGACTGCAAGTAAGCCTGCCAGTGTCTCAGGGTCAAACTAGGGAGGGTCAAGCTTCCCTGAGTCAGTCACTTTTTGTATCCTTTATTCCATTACACAGGAAGTTTGAAGCCGATATGCTTAAGCATCATATTTACTGCAGGAAAGAAGCTGGATTACAGACTGACTCCCTGTTGCTCATCTTCATGCTGTGTTGCATGGTTAGAGCAGGAAGACATCTGGAAATCCATTGCTAGCTCATGTTTTAACATATTTTTTTCTGTTAAGTGCTCAGTAGAGAATAATGCTTCATTCTCTCACTGTGTCATTCCATACCATGATGAGCACTTTAGAATGTAAAAGACATTGTTCAGAGCTGACATCTCAGAACTGTGGGATGAATGCTGTCTCCTAAGGATATTACTTGTTCTCTTCACTGATTTGACAGAACCCTCCTACACACTGTGAAATAACACTTTACCTCCACAGAATAATAAACAGCAATTTGAAATATTAACTCCTTGGCAAGAAGCTCCGAATGGTAAAAGAGACAGCATGGCTTGTAGCACTCTGGCTCAACAGTAGCTTCCCTTCTATTCAATAATTAATATTCATTTCAAATGGTAGGTGTGTTCAGCAGTGCATAAAATTTACAAGAAAAAGAATGAAAAGCTGTAATTATTAATATCTACTTATATCTATACAGCTTCGGGTGTTTTTTGTTTCAATTGTGCTTTTTTCTTCAAGATTATACTAGCAGTATCTAGTATATTGAGTTGGGCCTGCAGTTAGAAAATCAGCCCAATAGCAAGTATTCATTTTTACATTTGAGAGTTGTGGAAATATAAAACCTGATTTTCTCTCTTTTTCTTCTTTAGGTTTCATTGATTTCATAGTAGAACCAACATTTTCTCTTCTTACTGATGCAATGGAGAAAATTGTTATGCCTCTTATAGAGGAAGCGACAAAATCTGAAAGTCCTGCATTTGGGACCCCCAGGTATGAATACACTGCTTTGTTATTGAACTAACATAAGCTCACATAGTAATCATAACAATGTGATTCTCAGAGTGATCTCGGTTATTTGAAGCTGGGGAGGTAACAAACAGCTGTGCAGTATTGCCACCCTGTGGGGCTGTGTTGTATTTGCAATGTGCTATTTTGCCCCATTGACTGAACAATTGTACATATAAAAAGGCAAAATCCCAGCAATGATCAGAATAAATACATACAAACCATGACAATTATTTCTACATTTTAAATATAATCTTTCCAATAGGCTATTGAAATTCCTGTACCTATAAGGCAAAGTAGCTGCAACAGTGTAATTTGAGTGTAATTTGAGTGGCTTCTTGCTGAAAGTGTTGTCGATTAATCAGATACTGCCTTTACAAATACTGCCGTTGTTATCATATTTATATTTCATTTTAAAACTGTAATTTGAGCTTTCACTGAGGTTACTAAGTGATAACTCTGCAAGGCAATTTTTTATTTGCTGGGCATTATTTAGATTTCAGTAACAAAGGGGTAAACCAAGTGCTTTCCTGTATTTTGCTTACTAGAAGCAAGTAGGAGTTACTAGAAGTAGGTATTTATGGTGGTGTTCTTAGTGTTTTGGGGAACAGTGCTAAACTAAGGTATTACTGACAACAAATTTATTTACATATTCCTTCACAAATGAGTGATTAGCAGCTGCAAATAATTAGCAGCTTCAGGCTTCATTTTTGGTTGATGTTCATGACTGAGGGGAAAATGAAAAAAGGCTTATGATCCAGCAAAACTTCCTCATGTGAGATGGAGGATAAAGGAATTTTTTCATTGTATGGAATCAAGTGCCACACTTTTTAGGGGAGTGGAGAGCCTGTAGCATGATACAGAAAAGTCTGAGCCAGAGAATTGCACACGGGCTACTGTGTGGACACCATGAGATGGTGCCTGGAAAACACTAGAATTATGGCCTATTCGTTCCATTCTATCCCATTCAACATCTCTGGAGCACATGGAAATTACAGTTAACTCTTCTTGTGAAGTTTTCGTTGGTATATTCACTGCAACTATTTTCTGATTAATGGAAACCCATTTGTATGCATATTAACATCTGTCTGTGGTACCAATGAGATAAACCATGCAGCAAAGTTGAGTAAACAAAACATATTAAGACGTGAGTACCTGCACAAGGTTGGAAATAGGTCTTAATTTTTAATTCTAAGGAAAAAAGACCATTCATTCTTTTTTTCCCACCTTTTCCACCATATACATATATGGATAATTTCACTTCTACTTACCTGTAGATGTAGCTGCAGTCTCTATTTAGTGAATTTTAAAGCCACTCATGTCTTTCTTTGTCTATACTTGAAGCTTTGTAACTTGAAGAGAATTTTCAGCTCAAGCAAAACTTACCTGTCATATATGTCATGTCTTCCTTTTGTTTTAAAATGGGTCAAAGAATAATGATCAGATGTCTTTCCTGTGAGAACCAAAGATACCATTCATCATGCAAAAAGAAAGCTAAGAAGATGCTCCAAAATGTCTGTGTAAACATTCTTTTAAGAACTGGATTACAAGTAATGTATTTTCAGTTGTCACTTTTTTTTGAAGAATTCCCTGGGAAATGGTCAGCAAGACATCTTGCATCTTAGGCACACTCTGATAAAAACTATTTTTTCAAGTTAGTTCCTAAGCAGCTTGATTAACATGAACTGTTTGTGTATTATTAAAATTGCCTGAATGTGTTTATAATTTGGGTTTTTTTTCCCTTGTCCAGCCAAAATAGTTTGGGAGCAGTAAGCAATGCTGAAGCACAAAGACGACCTGGGTTTAAAAGTACAGGTGATGGAGGGACTCACACAGAAAATTCTCTAGCAACCGTAGACCTAAGAGCCTTCAAGGACAACTTGATGAAGATCATTCAAGCAAACAAAGAAAGATGGAAAGAATTAGCAGCAGAAGGTATGACATGTTAAGGCAGAATGTTTTTATAGGTTACTCCCTAAGACCTCACCTACGTTCGTTTTTTAATTTCTATCAACCTGTAAAAAGGCATAGTTTTGTTGTGCTCATATATTTTATGTCTTAATGTTTGTTTTAGATGCTCCTGTTTTGCTCTCCCAGGGGGTCTAAAGAGGTGTAGGTGGTTAGGGGATGGGAATAAATCTCATAGCCTGTGCAATAAGGCTCTGTGCTGCACAGCTTATCTTTAGAGGTCTGGTTTAGAAATGTGCATTCTTGCACTTTTAATTGTAACTCATACTGACATCTGCTTTAAATGCCAAAATCAACAATTCAAAGTGCTGTGTGCTGCCACATTTCTTCAGAAATGTGAAAGTTGTACTTTGCTATTAGAAATGCTATTTGTTCCCCACTGTATATAACAGAATTCTGTATTGCAGGCTTCTTGGGATTATGCTGTAGGCAATTATTTAAATGACCCAGTGGATCTAAAGATTTGGGCAATCACTGCATGCATTAGGCCCAAGCAAGCCAAAAGTGACTCTTCATTTGCCAGTAGATAGTTAATAAAGCCAAACCTGCACTGAATAGCTCAGTTCATAAGCCATACCTGAAAATTACCTGAAGTTACAGTTACTTGAGTGAAATGTTTCTCAATCACCTGAGCGATAATTGTTGAGAAGACTTTATAGCTTCAATCTAGGTTAAGTGAATGACATTTGGGAATATTTTGTCCACAGTCTGTGTTATTTCCTAGTAAGTACCTGGAATATTTCAGCATAGCATTTCACTGCTGAGACTGGTCTTGCTGTACATGACCTGACACTGACAGCTGGGAGTGATATCCTGGAACCCAGTGCCAGCTTTGTTTTTATCATCCAAACCAATGTCTTTTTTCCCAAAGAGGTGTCAGACAAGACAGAAAAAGAGTGCTGAACAGTGGCAAAATCTAATTTAGTGCTAAATGTGCAAATTAAAATTCTCATTAGGAGGATATTAAGACTAAGCTTCCCCACATCTTTTGTGACAAAGGTTTGAAAGAGTCAGGTGGAAGGGGCATCTGAGCAGAGGATTCCATTAATATTGTCTCTTCTTCCTGAGAAGCTTTATATAACCAATTGCTTCCTTTGGTGTTGCCCAACTAATAATGGCTGGTCAAAGGAAAAAACTTCTAATTTGCAGTGGTCAGTAATAATAGAAGACCATTAGAGTGGCCAAGGCCCCTTAGCTACAGCCTGCAGAAATCAGGCAACACTGAGCTAGTGACATGAAAGGTCCTTCAATGTGGAGTAATGGAGAACTTGTTGTCTGGAAGTTTGCCGTTTCCAGTTACACAGAACTAACCAGTTTGATTCTGGTGCATCAACTTTTTGGTCTGCTGTTCTGGAGGGGTACAGTGCTGTCAAAGGGCAGTTTCCACTTCATTCCCAGGGCTTTGTTGTGCTCTATAAATTAATGATATATTTAGCCTGGTTTTACTGGAATGTTGACAGGCATTGAAAACACAGGGCTACTTGCAGCAAGAGATTTAAAAATTACTTTGAATAAGGTTGCAGTCAATATCAATGAGGGGTCCAGCAAAATCCAGGAAACTAGGCATGCTTTGTACTCTGACAACCAGAGATGTTAATGTTCAAGGCTTGATGGATTTTGTTGAGGTTGTGGTTGTCCTAACCTCCTTTTCTTCCATCAACTTGAGCAATGAAGCATGTCTAAGTACTTCCTGAGCGGAATTATGGAATGGCAGTAAAACATACATTAGAGAAGCTGATGGGTAAGTGAAAATAGCTGGTGTTGGGGCCAGTGCCTGATGAATGATATTGTCTCTGTATGATTGTGGCTGAATCTGTTTTTTGAACTACTCTGTGGGGAAAAGATTTATAGAAATCTGCTGCCACAAAGAGGCTACTTGCAGCAACATCTGCAGTTGACTGGAGCATGGCATAGAGACCTTCATGCCTGTAGAGGAAACCTTGTGAATAATGCAAATACTTTTGAGTACACGTTTATATTTTGTTAATAAACAGATAGTAAAGTGTTTTTATTAATTAACAGCTGTGGGGTGGGTTATATGGGTTGTGTGGAAGTTATATGTTCCATTCATTTGGAATGGAATGTCTGCATCTGCAGTCCATACGTTGGCCCTGAGGACTGCTGTAGAAGAGTTTTTTGTTAAGTAACAATAGCTTTCTGTAGAGGACTTTCTGAGGCAGCACGTAATCCTTGGCGCTAAATGGAAAAGGGATTCTTCTTCAGCTGGTCCAGTATATCTGCTCTGAAGCTGTACCCTGCGAAGACTGAAAATTCTTAATCAGGCTGTGCAAAATGAACATCTAGTAAAGAATAAAAAATATTACAATACATCCCCTTTCCCTTGAAATTATTTTCAGATTAACCAAGTTTGACTAAGCTTGTAAGTCAATAACCTGAGCCCTTGAACTTCAGATGATTAGTTTCATCTTGTCTAGATCTCATGCTACCTTCTGTGACTCCATGCTTGATGAAAAATCTTTAGGCTGCTTTGGGCATGTGTATGAGGTTGTGTTTTATTCGTATGTTAGTAGGAGCATGTACTGAGAGATGTCAGAGAAAAATCACTGCCAGGTGAAAGTAGTGCTATCATTGTTCCTAGCTAGATAATTTATGGCAAGTCACAAATTGCTGAATGCCCTGAGGAGGTCTCATGTTTGAGGACCATGTTGTGGTAGTAAACAGGCAGGCTCTCAGTGCAGATCTTCAAACACACTTCCTGAGCTGACTATGACAAACAGAGCTTGTGCTGTTGAAGGAACCATCTGCATTCTTGTCAATGGGTTCTGCAAACAGCAGATATTGTTCCCAGTTTAGTTCACAGGCTCAGGAGAAGTTGTCTCTATAAAATGTAGTACTACAGATGCCCAAGGAGTACAGAAAGGAAACTAGCAACATTACATATAATTTCCTGAGGATGACCTGAGCTCATGCCTGCTTTTCAGGATAAGGTTACACTTGTAGCGCCTGTGTGAGGCAGTTCAGCTGGAGCAAGGGCTCCCTTAGCAAGAGCCAGAGGAGATGGTCTGACTCCTGTGCCAGACAGTCCAGAGGAAAAGACTCATTCTCAGTGACAGTGTTGTTGACAAGAAAGCTGTCCTGAAGATGCTGGCACTACCCCACCCTGCAAACAGTTGCTGTGGAAGCTTGACTCAGAGCAAGCAGCTTGTGCAAGGAATAGTGTGCTTTTTGGAAAGGCCTCTGTTAGTAAGGGAAGTTCTTATCTACCTCGAGCACTGAGCTGTTTGAAAGCCTCCTTAACAGAAGGCTCAGTAAATAGGATGGCTCCACTTTGCTAAAAAGTCCATGTCTTGTGTAATTGATGCAGGGGAGCTCAGTGCTCTATAGCCTAAGGGTCTTCAACCTTTCACCACTGGAGAATTAGAGGAATGTTTCTCAGGCCTTTCAGGGAGTGATGTTAACAGGGAATTACCATAATGATCAAACATCTGGGATTCTAATTTGAAAGCCTTGATGTTTAATTAATATTCCAAGCCACAATCATGACATAATCTGTCTCAGTTCAACTCAACACAGTGATGAAGATACTATTCCATCCTGAGCTTTTTTCAACACATATTGTTGATGGCTGCTGCTGTTTGCAATTATTGTATTGTAGCAAATGGACAGTAAATGTGCTCAGATGTATCTGAGAGGTTCTTTCATTAGAGAATATGTGTTCTAAGTGGATTTTAAGGTCTGAAAGTTATTGACCTACTGAGAAAGCTGTAAGAAGCACAAAACTTATCAGGAAAGATTTAACTACCATGTAAGATCCTTCACGGTGCCCTTCTTAGAACATAATTGTAAAAAAATTATTTAATATTTTAAAAATACAGTGTTTATTCCTTTAT
This sequence comes from Geospiza fortis, assembly GCF_000277835.1. NCBI lineage: Eukaryota > Metazoa > Chordata > Aves > Passeriformes > Thraupidae > Geospiza > Geospiza fortis. Next base: position 22,358,608 of record NW_005054298.1, on the reverse strand, counting down.
TCATACTTAGTTTGTTCTATAAAAATGTTCCAAAGATTTAATAATAAAGTTGGCCTGTGCTTGGCAAGCTCAGGTATTCTTAACAGAATGTAAGGGTACAGACTAATAATCATGCTTGCTGATTTACGTACTTTAATATCTTCAGTATGTATCATTGTAAATAAAGTTACAGGGATAAAAAAGTATCGTTAATTTCTGTTTATAATGAAAAGAGGCACAGGCAGCTCAGGACACTCAGCTGAGGTCATGTGACAACAGAAGGATATGCAGAACAGCACACCAAAATCCAGCTGCCAATCAAATGGGCCCATCTTCAGGATAATACAACAGCAGTTGCATTACAAACTTATTGTTTTCATCTTATGCTTATGTAACTCTTCTAAAGAATTCAGTGGTACAGAACCTGAACCAAGTTTGCATTATCTGTGTGGAAAGACATCAGTGACAAATGTTGTCCTCAACACTTTTGGCAGCGCACCGGGCTGCATGGCTTGAAAGTGTATGCCTGGATTGGCTGACCTCATCAAGGTGGGATGAAAAATATGTGAGGCTGAATGAGTCTCTCACACTGGCCTCTGCTTAATTTTGGTGCTAAAAATGTGAAAAAATAACAGCTATTGCATCTTTGGAGCAGAGATCAGCTTTTTTCCCCCCATGGGCAGCAATTTTTAATGACAAATGTTTCTTCTGAAAGACCTGTGCATGGTACCTGCAGGCTCCCCTCGGGCACTTTCAGTTCTGCATACTTCCAGTCACAATAACCACAGGGCTCAGTTCCATTTTGTCTGAAAGATTTTCTCTGCAGACTCTCTAACAAGAAGAGAGTAGCAGCTGCTGAAATGTGAAAATCTGAGAGTGATGATCTGATAGCATGTTAATGTGACTTAGCAGCCGCTAGGAAGGGCGGGCCGTGGGAGGATGTGTGTGACAGTCACAGAAACTGACTGACAGTTTGGCACATGAAATCTACCCTAATGGACGGTTTTATTCTGTTGGAAACTAATCAATTCAGGAGGCTAAAGGAGTCCCATCTAGTATCAGTGACAGTGATTTTAATTGCAGTGCTAAAATACTTAGGTCATTAGTTTCTGAACTAATTCAGAAACGTGTTAAGTGGGAAAAGAAGAATTTTTCAGCATGGTCTGAGTAAGTGCAAGGAGTGGGTTGAGCTAAGAGTAGGAAGAAATGGTTGGTATTGGCAATACCTGGTAAATCACAGACAAAGGAATGGTAACTGACCTAATAATGGAACCTGTTTTATATCTCTCTGGAGTGCACATCAGAGAGCTGGCCTGTCTCTGCACATGACAGTCTACATCACTTTAAGAACCTTTTCCCTCTAGCAGGATCACAGCAGCATGTCCCTTCCACTCCCTGTCCCAAAAATTCCAGCATTCAATCCCCTGTGCTTACAGCTATACAGCAAAAGAGAAGTAGAAGGTGGAGGTAGCAACTCCAGGAAACCATAAACTCACAAATTATTTTTAACCAAGTCCTTTAGTGAAAAGTTTCAATTTAATTAACTAATTTAGTCTTTGCTACTTTTTCTATATGACATAATGCTATAACATTAAGTGCCACTGGATTACATGGTTTGCAGTGGTTTTATATACTCCTATAACTGTGATGAAATTTGTGTGATGAGTAGAAAGGGGGAGGAATTAGTACCTAAATAACTCTGTGCATTACTGCAATATTTTCTTGGGTTTGAAAATGGCAGGTTGGCTGGGGGTAATCATGGTTGTTTGGGAACTTTTGGGCACATCTTAAAACTTACTTCATAGTTCCAGACACACCAGGATCAGTCTTCTCCTTCTCTGCAGAATTTTGATGCTCTGTCCTGGTCTTTTCATTTTCTCTTTAAAATGGCTGATGTGAGAACATGTCTCCTAGAAAGGTACATTTCCTTCCCATGTTGTCCTGGTTTCGGTGTTTTGTCTCTGCTTTCTGGAATTTCGTTTTACAGTAAGAAAAGGCAGACAAACCTAGAAATCAAAGTTTGTCATAGTATACACAGAGATTCCATAACATCCAGCAGCATTCTGCATTACAGAGTCCTCAAATAATTTAATTCTTAGTGAAGATTAACAGCTTTCCTCTCTAATTCAGTAGTTTCCTAATTGTTAAAACTCTCATGTCATCATGTCTTTCTGTAAGGGTTAAGAATTGTAGCTTATTTTCAACACAATAGCAGTGTGATTGAGCAGATATTTGTTTTACTGGGATTTACAGTCACTGCCATTAGCTGGTTTGAGATGTCCTGCTTGCACATGGCTTTTGTGTTTTTCCTCTCTATTCCTGTTGAATCAAGACATGGTCAAGTGATGCAGTTGCTGTAAACAGGAAGATATTTTACAACCATCATACAAGCAGTTGAATCCTCTTTTGTATACTACAGAAAGGTGATAAAAGAAAGTTGATGGACATACACAGAAGAGAAAGTTCCAAAATGTAGCAAAGCTTCCTCACCACTTGGACCATGTCCTGAAAGTGTTGCTGCACACCTTGGCAGTAACAAACAGGGCTGGTGGAAAGCAGTGTTGTAGTTGATGGTACAGAACCTCCAGGGCATCTGGGGTACTTTGGGGACACCACAGACTGCTACAGCTGGGGGCTAGAGGTTGAGTCTTGTGGCAGTTTTAGTGTTTCATGGACATTGCAGTCTTTCATTGGATTGATAGGGATTCAGTGCTCCCATTCACTCCAGCAAACAAACAAACAAAAAGAACTTAAAGAAATCAATTAAATTTTCTGACACCTGTTAAGTGAAAAACAAAAAAAAAACCCTAGTGACTTAATAAAAAAAGAGTATAATCTGATTAAAAGAAGAGAGGAAAGAAGTTGCCTTCACTAGTTAACGCATTTTGTGCAAATACAAAATTACTGGGTACCAGAATTTTTCAGCTATTCTGAAATTTGGCTATTGCCTTACGAGTCCTGCCAGTTTTCCAAACAAAATATTGTATTACAGTTATTTTGCCAACAGCCTGAACACAATGGAGGAAGGACACCCTTTCTATCATGTTTGTGTCAAATGCCATTATTGCTTCCCATAAAGGACTGCTCTACATTTCTGTGCTCTTTCCTGCCTTAGAGCACAGTCCTTTATAGGAAGGGTTAATAGAATCCATTTATTTTATAGAGGAATTCACACAAATTTTGCTGAATAACACTTGGATTCTTGTAAAGAAAACAAACCCAACAGCTGAAAAATACATAAACAGGCCTGACTTCTGGCACTTTTGCCAAGTTAAAGCAGAGAGAGCAAAACCAGTAGCAACATCAACAACACATACCCTGAGCTGACTGCGCTGCACAATGTCCTCCTGCCTGCCTTTATCTGAATGGCTGTGACAGTCCCTGAGCTCTTAGGTGCCTAACAGACTCACCCCAAAACACAAAAACCTTTCTGAGGGCCAAGATGGGTAGTTGTTTAATATTTTATATCTTATTAATCCATTTATTTATATTGAATATCGAGACTGTTCAAATGCCAGATTACCTGGTTCATTTAGCACACTTCATTTCCATCTCTGGCTGGCCATGGTAATGTGCCCATAGGAAAGGGGAGCTTGCTTTTCCCAGAAGCCCAGTGCAGGGTGAGGGTCCTGGCATTTTGTGGCTGGCTGGAGGCAGAGACTGCCACAGTGTTTATTACAATTCCTCCTGCACAGCACTGGGGGTCAGACATCATGCCAGCTCCATTTCTCTTACACTAGCAGGATTAATTTAGCATTGCCCTGCTTGAATTCTACTTATTTGGTCACTGGCCCAGTCTCAGCCTCATTTAGACTGCTAGATAATTCTGTTTCATCAGAGTGATATAGGACAAAAATTATAGAGAATTCCAAATATTGTATGCAATATAAAGGTCTCGTGTAATATAGATAATTACAATAATAGCTGTACTCAATTATTAGCTTTTATAGAAAGCAGAAATCTACATTTTCCCAGCACATATAGCATATTCCACAAGTGGCTGACATACCACAAGAACCCAGCGTTTTTCATCGTTCTAGCAGTGGATTAAAGCTGAGGGGAGCAAAGCAAGTCAGAACATAGAGTCAGACATCCAGCAGGTGACAGACTTAATACTAAGAGAAGAGGGAGGGCTCTTAATGACATTTGTGACATCACCATAGAGAATTTTGTACTTGAGGCTTCTCGGTCTCAGTCACTCCCACCAGCCACTCCTGGTGGTGGTCCTGTAGTCTTACACCAGTTTAACTGCAGAACGCTTCACTTTTATCTGGTGTATAACCAAGTGTATCTTGGTGCAGAGATACTTCATTTCAAAGCTCCATCCATCAGTTAGTCCCAAATTAGAATTTGGCTCTGGGTTAGGTATCCTTAAATTGACAAATTTGAGATCATGTCAAGGACTGTCATAGAAATTGGAGACCATAATGACTTAAATGAGGAACAAACCATCAGAGCTGTTATAATTAAACTTTTAACCTTCATTTGCCAGTTTAAGTTTGCTAGGGAGTGAAGAAGAACAATTTTAAGTTTGGATATTCAGCTTTATGAACAAAAAATAACAGTGGATTTTGCATGTATGAATATTCTGAACTTTCTTATTTGAGAATAAAATGGTCAGCCATCCAGTTACACCAAGACACACCTGAATTCTGGCTAGAATAGTCCTAAAACAACATTCAGTGAGAAAAATACTCTCTTCTTACTAGGTTTTTGGTTAAAAAATCTCACCAGCATGAGCTACATTAATATTACAGTTTTATGTGTGTTCGTATTTCAGCTTTGCTTTTTTTAACTTACTGATGCATCTGAACAGCATGTGAAATATTTTATCTTTTCATTTTCTTGGGTTTTTTAAATGAAGCTAAGGAAAAATGCTGTAGTTGTGCCATTTGTAGGCGAATATGGCACATAAATCACTTTCTTAGCAAAAACGCTTTATGTAGGTAGGTTATATCATGAGTGACAGGTGCTTTAAATAATGTCTCTAGATTGAACATAACTTGCATCAAGTTCTGTATACATATTTTTCAATGGCTTTAACCCAACCACTTCTTTGTAAGAGCTACATTGAACTCTGTAAAAAAAGACTACTTGTCCAAGTTTCAGAAGATTTGGAATCTAAACCAAGCAGGACACTAAAGTTTTGGAAAAAATGGTTTAAAAATGTAGAAATGGATCAAATTTTAAAGTTCTTGATTTCTTAAAGAAGTGTACTAGAAAGCATAAATGACAAAAAAGGAAATTAATCACTCCATGCTTCTGCACATTGGGTTTGAAGATGTTCCCTTCCATCCCATTTCACGGACCAGATTGTACTTCAGGGGGAACTTTTATCTGGATTTAGAAAAGTGAGGTGGTGCAAAATGCTGACAGCAATAAAAATGTGCTTACAGTCTGGGTTATCTTTCAGTTGTCATGTGCAATCCCCTGTGGCCTGCATTTGGACTGGTCACTCAAAATCAGAGTTTCTGGGAGTCGCCAGTTGAACTCCGTCAGTATCTCAATGCTTGGTTTCCTTCCTTAGTAATTTCTAACATCCAAATTAGAAATTTTGTGCAATATCATGCAGCTGTTTTATGCCCATGTTGTTCAAACTGCAATGCTAACTTTTTAAATTGACAGTATTTGGTATCTTCTATACTAGTGTACAGATTCTAAAATCTAAATTTATGAAATGCAGATTACGATAGCAAGAAAATAGGCCCTCCATGAAGATGGTGCATTTATTTTTTGTTGGACACTTCACCTGCCATCACAAGTTTTCCATTCTCTGTTTCTTTTTCATCTAGTTATTCCTGGTGCCACCTCTTTGTGCTGTTCTGTTCTTTCTCCTTTTACTCTGGGCCATTTCATTTGTACTGTTCTCTGGGTCTCTGCAATAAAGTAAGGAGTAGAGCCTTCCACAAACATTATTTTTTCCTGTTGCTGCTGTCCCCTGAAGCACAGTTTCCCCCATATCTGTTTCTTCCCATTCTAGATGTGCCTTTAGCCAAAATGGCAGTGGTACTGGACAGCACATATATAACACCCTATAGCTTGTTCCAGCTTGTTCCCAACTGGATGGTTTGGACTTTTCCAGGTTGATAGGCCAATTTCCTTCAGGGCTTCCCCTTAGTTCTGATGCCTGCCCCATCCCCAGGAGGGCATTCCCCTCCATGCACTCTCTCTCTTGCAGAACTGATGAGCTCTGCTCTTCCTAGTCCTGTGTCAGTAACACCACTGCAGAGGAACATGCCTGCAGAAGGGGTCCTCCTGCTCCCATCCTTCAGGTTACTGTTGTCTGATGATGCTCCTTGCTCTGTATTATGGCCAAAAAGGAGACACATATTAGACATCAAACCAGAAAGAGGACCGCTACATTCAGCTGCAGTTGTACAATCAGGAGCAGAATCTGACCCATAGTAAGCACTGGCATGACCTCATGCAGAAACTGATGTTCACAGTGTTCCTGTGTGCAGCTCTATATGTCACTACTCTGAAATCAAAAAATTGTGGCATATCCTTCTTATCTAATTCACCTATTTTGTTCCCTCTTTGTAGAAGAACTTGTGAACAATGTTGGTGAACAGGAAAAAGACCAAAGCAGAAATTCCACAGATGCACAGTTACAGGAAGAGGCAACAAGGACACAAAATGAGAGTAGTCAGGGGAGTGATGGTACAACCTGTCCTCCCAGATCCATCGTCCTACAAGTAGTCTCTTTGGACACTCCTCTGAGTGATGAATCCAGCTCAGAAAAATGCACTAACTCTGATCCGAACCAGAAAGATCTCAGCGATGCCCAGCAAGAGACCCAGAATACAGACCCACTGAATGGTAATGCTTCATCACAGAGCACAAGCCAGTCTCATGGAGCTGTCCAGGGTGAAGCTGCAGCAGTGTCTGGTATCTCCCTGACAAACATCAACAGCAATGTAAAATATTGAAATAAGGTGTTGGACAAACCACCAGCACAGGGCAGTTTCTTCAGGCTGTGTAAAAGTGGAAGTATCCTAAAACATCAAATAGAAGCATAAAAAAAAATCTGCTTCTTGATATCAACTATTTTGGATCTACTAGATAATTCTTTTGAGAATATACTTTAGTTGAACTAGAAGAATGGTTTTAGAATAATTTAAAGAATAAGGTGAACTTATCCAGAACAGATCTATCTACCATTTTCTTTTTGAATAAGTAATTACACTATTAATATCTGCTCCTCTTAGTTTGGGTACATAATATGGTTGTTATTTTGTAAACCACATCCTTTGTACCAAGCATAGTGTGAATCTAAGAGTTAAGCTTAAGTAGATGGAATTTGCCAACTGTAGTAGTCATGGGACTGTGTCATTCGCTTAATCAGGAAGATCAGTCTCTTGACTGTAGCTGCTAGACATGTGGAGCAGCCAGAGAATCACTAAAATGTCAGAATATGTTTATAGAGCGTAAGTATTTTATCCCAAGGTGGCCATGTCTAGTATCTGGAGATTGCAACACAGTATCAAGGGCAACACGCTCAAGCCATGAGGAACAGATGTTATCAAAGGAAGAGGAAGACACTGTACATCTTCATTTTATTTTGTGAGTTTGCTTATAGTTAGAATAAGCTTTGAGGTGTTAGGGTAATAAGAAGAATCAAGGATATAATGACACTTCTTTTCCTCGCTTTTACTTAAAATGTGAAACTCATTAATGCTTTAATGACAGTAAGCCTTGCAATATTGTGCCAGAAGTATGGCATTGTCTGAGCAGCAGCATTGAAGTGCTTATAATGCTTAGCTTAGGCATGAGTATATGACTTGGCATATTTCTCAAAAAACCTTTTTATGGAGAACTCCCACCTACTCTAGATTTCCACATTCCATGGCTCCATGCTTTTATTGTTGACAGGTTTTTTTCCATCAGAAATACCAGATGGTTAATTTAGGGCCCTAAATCAAAATATTTACACTAAAATTGCTTTCACAGCATTTGATGTTGTCTAATAACTGACTTTTATCTTTTGACATGTATTTTTTACAACAGGTTTGTATTAAAGCTCAACTTAAAATTTAAGTGCCTTAGAGAAGTTCTCCATCTCCTGGATGAGGAATGCTGTAGGAAAAGCTGCATCTTTTATCTTTCAGACTTGGCAGAAGGCAGATGTGGTGTAGCTGTACTTGTGGGTCTTCAGATGGCTCACCAACAAAAATGATGTTTGAGAGATCAGATACAGCTCAGCATGCAGTTAGTTCATGTTGTTGTGTGAACTTTATGTTCCACCTTTCAATCTTTACATTCCACCTTTCAATCTTTACATCCCACCTTTCCAATGAGAACAGAGATTTCTTATCTTATAAAATGCTAATCTTGTTTGTTTTCTAAGGCAGGAAATTTTTTAGAGAATGCATTTTACTTTGAAACTTCAAACTGGGAAATTTATTAAATTAGTAAGAAGCCATTAAGTTTTTAATACTGTTTTTGCACATCTCTTGACGTCCAGTGGATCCAGACAGGACTCTTTTAACCAAGGTCAGACATTTTCAATGGAATGCTGCTTCAAGCAAGCAGAAGGTAGCAAACACATGACCTTTCTCTGTTTCACAAATTAGACTTATTTGAGTATTCTAAGAGACACCATACATCTGTCAGGACACTCTCCATGTTTCTTCCAAGAAGAAGACTTGTCTACTTTTGTAGTTTCTGTACTGAGGATGTGGGGGTAGAAGGCTAAGGGGGGGATGTCCAGAGTGCTTGCTGACTCCTGGGGTGAAGTGAACACCTGTGGGTGCTAGGGCTGGGAGGGTGAGATAGAAAGGAAAAAGAAAAGCAACATGGTTATTCAGGTTGAAATTTCATATGTTAGCTGTCATTGTTCTGTCTTTTGTAAAAAGCAGAAAATCCAGTTAAGTTTTCTGTGATTCAGTTGCAGCAGTTGGGGAACACTGAAAGATGATGTGTGGGCATTCTTGGGAGCTGCCAATGAATGTTTGGATGTGGGGGTTCCTCATTTAAAAAAAATTTAAAAGGGGCTGTTTTCTGCTTTTTGTGTCACATCTCATTCTAGGTGTAGTTCTTGTAGACCATCACATTTTAATGACAGGAGTAGCTCTGCCCTGGGTCCAGGTTGGTGCAAAGGGAAGACTGAAGGGTCCCTGTTACAACCACTGCAGTTGAGACTGAATGTTGTTTTTCAACACAAATACCTTTTTTCCTTTCCATCATCTCACTTTAATTTAATTGAATGGTACAAGATTAAATGAAACTATTATAAGGTGATTTTTTTAAGTGATGATTTTCCTTTTCTCCTGAGTGATTTATTAATTAGAACATTAATTTTAAAAACTGCTTATGTTTAATTAAACGACTCCACATTTCAATGATTTATAAATGCTAATTGGCAAACTTAACTCCTCACTCGTCATGATAGCCACATTAATCCTTAATATCAAAATGCAAGGGAGATAATAAATCTGTGATAAAGTGGATTGCCAGTAGCTCCACTCTCTGTGACAGGAGAGGACTGCCCAGTCCCACCGAGTGTGCAGCACATTCCACATCACCAGCAGTCAGCCAGTGAGAGCCTCTGGAGAACCGCCAGGTCGAACAGCAGTGGGCAGATCCACACCATCCACATGCCAGTTTGATTTATGGTGCTGCAGGTGGCATCAGGGGGTCACCTGTGCCAGGCAAACGCTTGGTGACCGCTCAGTGCTGCGGTGGCCCCGGGGGGCTGAGCGAGTGTGGAACCTCTGTGTCCCAGCAGAGCAGGAGCAGATTGCTGTGCTGCCTGCTTCCTTGGTGCTCCTTGGGCACACCAGGAGCCTGGGACTAAGGGAAGGCAGCCCTGTTCAGGCATGGGATAAGGATGGAGGGAAGGTTAGATTAAAAAAGCAAATAATGTGTTTATAAAAAGGATAGGGTTTATAAAATAACAGCCATTAGCAACCACATTTTTAAAGCACGTAAAAAAACTTGATGCACAAACAGAAAGCTATATACGCCTTAGAAGTTACTGTTTTGTTTTTTGAAATTTATACCCCAATATAAGAAAGATATTAAGCTATTAGGGACCTTCCAGAGGAGGCCACAGATGGGAAGGGTCTGGAGTAGAAGCCATATGAGGAGCAGCTGAGGTTGCTTGGTCTGTTCAGCCTGGAGAAGAAGAGACTGGGGGGAGATCTCATTGTAGCTACAACTTCTTCATGAGGGGAAGAGAAGGGGCAGGCACTGATCTCTTCTGTGGTGGCAGTGACAGGACCTGAGGGAGTGGCCTGAAGTTATGCTGGGGAGGTTTAGGTTGGGTATTAGAAAAGGGTTCTTCACCCAGAGGGTGGCTGGGTGCCATAACAGGCTCCCCAGGGCAGTGGCCACAGCACCAAGGCTGACAGAGTTCAGAAGCATTTGGATAAGGCTCTCAGGCACAAGGTGTGATTCTTGGAAGGGGTGTTGAGCGAGACCAGGAGCTGGACATGATGATCCTTGGGATCATCCAAAGGACTCAGCATATTCTGTGATTTTGTGAATTGTTTTGTTTTAAGGCTTCCACAAACTCCATTGTCAAGTTTAAAATCTAAATATTTAGATAAATAGCTTTTGCTTTCATACTTCTTCCCACCCTTTTTTTATTCTTATTTTTTTGTTGTTGTTGTTTTTATGGATAATAATGCTAATAAAGTTTTGCTATATCCCTCCAAAAAGAGCCACAGGCTGAAAGATCTGTAGACATGCTTGTTCTATTAATGTTATTCCAGTTTTGAGACTTTAAAAGCCTTTGAAGTATTGGTTGTCTGTATTCCGCCTACATTAAATTGATTGAAAATAAGGAGTGGTGTAGGATGCTGTTTGTGGGAATGTGGCCCATCTGCTTGTGCCTGCATTACAGAGTGGGCAGCACACACGCTGCTGCCATTCAAAGTAGTGAAACAAAGGTGAAATCAGTAGCAATTCTTACTCGTTTACAGTGAAGCCATGGCAGATTTGTAGGTATTAATTTTCTTCTTTCTTCATGCTTGTTCACTTGAGTTTTCTTTCCTCTCTTCCTATTCTCTTTTCTAAACAGTCAGCCTCTTCAATTCGCCACCATCTTTCAATTTTTCTTTCAGATCATGCATCATCTGCTTTCAGCGTCTTCTACCTTAGTTTTCTGGCTTTCAAAAATATTCCTCTCACTATTTTCATAACTTCTAAGCTTCTCCCAGATCATCTTTTCCACTTTTGAGACTTCTATGCTTTTTCTTTCTGACATTTTCAAGTCAGTGTTCTTACTGGTGGGATCTCTCGATCCAGTGGATAAAACTGAGAAGTTATTATATGTAGTTAGTAAATAACACTGTGAGTTTGCTATATTGTACCCTGCCTCCCATCTCAGTGTAGAAATTCCTCAGCTGTACTCATTCAAAGCTGCTGAAGGAATAGTTTCAGTAACAGTTTGATTCTATGATTGTCTACTTGAGATTCGTGTTGTATCACTTAGTTTGAAAGCTGCTTGTGTTACTCTGTGTCATTTCTCCTATCTGATTGAATTTAGCTCTTAGAACCTGACACTGGCATCTTTCATTATCTGGGAGGAACTCAGACTCTGATTTGAAAGCCTACAGTAAAGAGGATTTAAACAGTGCTTTGCAGAGGGGGAATTTTGACTTTCAATAAGCTGGAACAAAAAAATGAACCAAACCCACTTTATTCACACTCATGTAAAAGTCTTCATAGTTTTGTTTCATGCTGTGATCTATTGCTTTCATTCTATCTTTTGCCTTGTGGATTAACCATAATGATTATTTAATTCAAGCTGATGATTATTCTGGTGAGAAAGCAATTAAAGGAAGCAGTGACTGAAACCTCATTTTATCCTTAAAATATCTTGAGGAACTAGATTCTGTCTGTCTATGGCTGTGCAGATTCTCTTGACTTGGTTAACTTCCCCATTCAGGTTGCCAATCACATTTGTTTACCTTCCAGGTGAGCCTAAACACTGTAAGAAGTCAGAAGATATTGTAAAAGCCACGGAGCAGACAGAAGCACTGGTACAGAACTAGATCTGCTATTTCTTATAAGCTTCTGACATTTCAGGCAGGACAGGTAATTTGGTAATTTCTTTCTTTCAGTGGGGAGTGTTTTATACCATAAAGGCTTGCTTAATGCTGTTCTTAACCTCTTTATTCCACCCCAGTTGTGCTTATATTACAAAATGTTAAAATGAGGACACAGAATATCCCACTTTCAATCTCACCTTAAAAAATTCAGTATAAAGAAGGGAAAACCAGTACTTTTCAATCTGAATCCTTAGTGTCAGACTAAATGATCATGTGATAAATCATCCTCAATTCAAGTATGTGGAATATTGAAAGTAGTAGTATCAGAAATCTCTTGTTTATGAATTTTCATTTGACCTCTGTTGCAGGAGAAAAGAACTCTAGCTGTTCCTACCTCATGATCTCAGAGGCTGTTATCTGTCAACTTGTTCTTGGATCATCCTATTTCTGTGGAGAGTGATTGAACAAAATGTTCAAAAATGTAAAATGTAAAACCCTGAGCTGGTAACTCAAGGCACTTAAAAATTCGCAAGATTTCAGTTGTTTTTGTGTTGCTATTTCCTCTTCTATTCTGCTTTCTTAAACTAGCCAAAATAATCTTTTCAGCCAAAGTTGGACCTTGCTTTGTTGCATCACTGGTACCAGACATTTCCATCATGAGACGTGTGAAAACATGATGTTTGTCATCTGCCTGGGATTGCTGTTACGTGTCACTGCTGCTGGTGTCCACTGAAAATGGAAAATCAAAATGAAATGTATTTCTAGATACTTGTTCATGCAATCATGCTGCATGCACCATAAAAGTCCTACTTGTTAGCTTCCTTAAAATATCTGGAAATAAATGTTTGTAAACTGTACAGGGAAGTTGCAAAGTTGCGCTGACCAGCCTGCACGAATGAAGATTCTTCCCCCCTGCAGTGGCTGCCATATGGACAGAACTGGTATTGAACAAATTTGAAAGTTTTTGAAATATCTCTTAAAAATTAATTGAATAGCATCTGGCATTAAAGATTAAAACATTCTGAATCCTGTAATATTTTGAACAACAACACACTGGTGTCAGCCCTTCCATGAAGCTGGTACTCATTGTTTTATTGGGTGGAAGAGATGGCAACAGAAATACATGAAACTAGCTTCACTTCAGGAAAGTGTTGTGTTGGCTCTCAGACAGAATTGGAAGGTGACACAGAGGCCTTGTGTCATGGTTTATCTCAAATGCAAAGGTGACAACATGCATCCAGCAACATCTTTCCTAGAGTTTGTTTCTTTTGGAGGGGCAGCAAGAACAGCAGCACACAGGCAGTTACCTCTGCAAGAAGCCTCAGAATGAGCCCTCCAGCCCAAACTGTGCCCACAAAGGAACTCTTTTCATCTCTTCTTCCCTCGAGCTGCACATGACCCCTCCTGATTTCTCTGGGTGTCGTACACAGCTGCAGCCAACCTCATTTCCCTCTGCTGGAACCTGCCAGGAAATTCTAGGCTCCCGTTCAGGTTGTAGGCACTCAGGTGGCTCCTGATGCTCCCTGTTCTCCTTTTTGGACCCTGTGGTTATTACCTCACGGAACAAAAAGTCTTTCTAATCAGCCATGGTCCGCTCTGAAGGGGACTTGTGGGGGCAGCGGCACTCTCCTCTGTGCCAAGGGCGACTGAGACCTGTGTGCTGTTCATGTGCTGCTTCAGGGATCCAACCAGAGCTCAGCAGGCATCAGGCTCCACCTCCACAAGGGCACGCTTTGTCCAACTGAAGAAGGAATCATGAAACAATCCCCTTTGCTGACCCTTACATGTCTATACCTGTTGACTGTCTCTTTTCTGACAGCAGAGCAGTCAAAGTTGGGCTGGGAACAGTGTAAGCTCTGAGCCCTGGGACAGGGGCAAGCCAAAAGGTGGAATTCCTGTCGTTGAATATGTAAGCCATATATGTGCTATGCATAAGTAGTATGCATAGTTTTAACTTAAGAAATGTTTGTGCATATAGGATGTAAAAAATACATTTAAATTGTTTTGTGTATCTGGTCCAAAGCTTGTATTTAGCATGGACAAATTTCTGTACAGTGCCGTTAACGAATGAAATGTTAACAGATGAAATTGTATCATAGATGTTATAACGCAATCAATATTTTTTGCTAAGAGTTAAGAATTTATATATATTCTCTGCTGGTGTTTGAGCAAATTATTAGTAGCCTGGACCGCTCTGTGCACCTTTGCATCCCTTTTGGGAATGTTGGACTCTTTTTTTTTTCCTTTGTAATAAAATGTAAACCATCTTATGGCTTCTTATTGTCCTTACGACAAGAGAAGAAATTTAATGGTCATATCAGACTTTTTTTAATTGTAAGTTGCCATATGCTGTGGCAGTGGAAAATCTTTTTGATTAAGATCTGAAAAGTCAGAAACTTATTTTAGATAAGTAGATAATCTATAGTTCCCACCAAATTTGAAAAGAACAAAAGACAACTACTATCTTTGAAAACTGGGCCAGTTAGATATTTGCTACGGACTGTTTTTCAACATGATAATTTATGATTCACTGAGCCTGAAAGTCAGAAGCAATCAGAATTTAATCTTTATATTGTATTTTCACTTTCAGGCTTTTACCATAGTTGAACTTAAATTTTTTTTGCGTCTCTATCCCATTGACATTTATTACTCCACAAAAATTTTACCCTGGAAATACAAGTAGAAAATATAACAGGTTCTGCAGAGAACTTGAAGCACCCTGTGGGGCTCTCAGTGTCCTGCTGGCATAGTGAGCACCAAGATCTCCCTCTGCAGAAGCTAGAAGAAGCTCCTGGTCTCACAGGAGGTGCTCACTGCCTGCAGATCTCATTCATTAGGATAGAGGAGTGATTTTTCTATAAATAATCCTATTTGCTCATTTGTGTTCAGATTTTATCACTGTGGTAGATGTTACTGAAATACAAGAAGAGTCTTAGATTTTTGTTAATGCCAGCTGACTCTCTTCCTTCCTTCCTTCCTTTATTCTCAGCAAGATTTTGCCTGGACATGACCCAAAGCTTGGTGTGTTGTTTGGATGAGGAGAAATTTTCTTTGATGGAAAAGACCAATAGAGCCAACACATGCTGGTTAAGGCTTTGGGCTGGGTGAAATTTGGGTTCATTTGGGAGAAAGGCTTCTTGAGAGAGCCTCTCCAGAACAGTAGTTTTATCTCTGAAACCTGTAAGGCTGCGCTACCAAAACACTGCATGGGGCCCTAAGAAATGGTGTTTGTATCTGCATCTCTCCCACAGCATTCTGGGCATGTACCCTGCATCGAGCACACTGACCAGCTGTAGCTATAAATGAGCCCTCAAGAGTTTTATTTTGTACTTTTATCTTGAGATATATGACAGATATATTATGTAATATTGTTATGGGTTATGATCTAGCCAGTTTTTTTTTAAATTTAATTTTCAAGAAGGCAATCTACAACTGTGTGTTTTTATTCTGCTGTATTTGTCCATATATCCTATGATGATATTCCCAAATAAATCTGATTTGAGGGCAAGGATTGTGAAGCTTCTGAGTGTTAGTTACAAATTTGATTTCCTGGAGCATTTTTGCTCCTTTGTGTGTGACTGACTTTGAGAAGTGACAGTGTATATATATGGTTGTTTCCAACCCTTTCACCCATTTGGGAGGTCACAATTTTCCCATTACTGTCCCAGTTTGCCACACAAACTCACTCACATCCTCATGGCATGTTTGAAAACATTTTTTTAAGCGAGTTTTGCCTTCTTAGCCTTCATGGCTAAAATAGCCCTCACATGAAGAAAAACATAACCAATAAAATATTTTTTGCACAAAAAAAGTCATACTGTGGTTGAAATTGAAGGGGGCACTGGGACTGTACTTGTTAGAAACAATTCTTCAGGGAGGGTATGACTTTGAGAGATACCTCCATGGCATGGTGTAAATTTTATAATCCAAGTTCAGTGTAAGTGGAATTAAGCAGGGCCCCTATCTACCTAGATTGAAAATGAATGGAAAGAATCCCATAGGCTCAAACATGTATCATATCCTGACATGATGAAAATAAATCAAGACAACTGCTTTATACCACATTCTTTGCAGTTCATCTTTTCCAGGTGCCATCTGAGCTGCATGCACAAAGGATCTTGTAGAGACGCCAGAAGTCAAACAAGCCACTACTGTGATGAAAATGCTTTCAAATTAACAAATCAAGATCACTAGTGGTAAGTGTCTAAAATGTGTATTTTGAACAGACTATACAGTTATTGTATGAGAAAGAGGAAAATGTAAGTATGACTGACATTCTCCAGCAGCAGATTAGAGATTTCTGTGTACAGTAGTTTAGCAGAAAAACGTTTGTCTGAAAGGGGAGTACATCCCTTTAAAAGCATTTTTTAAAAAATCTCATCCTTGAAAAACAGTATGGAAAGATGAGTGGAATTGAATTTAATTCTATGAGTAAAAGAAATTGTCCTCTGTCAAACACTGTGCAAACATTTAGGCTACTTTCCTGGAATAATTTTACTTTCCTGGTCATTTAAGTATTTAATGGGTCTCTAGAGACTCCTTTTCCATGTCCCAGGGCAAACATTCAGAAGTTTTATCAAACTGTGAATATCTAAGTTTTCCCCTGGGAACAAAGAAAAAAGTCATAACCATAGAGTTATAAATGGAAAAAAATCTCTTATAAAAAATGGGAAAAAGTCTCTTATAAAACTTTTGGGATGAACTTTGCTGCAAAATACGTTCTTTGTGCCTAGTCCAGTCCTTTCCTTGTGGCCTTTGAGCGGAGAATTGTTGGGGAACTTTACATTAGCTGAACTTGGACAGATAATATCTTAACAAAATCAGCTATTCTGAGATTACATAGTGTATGAACTTTAAAGTTGTTGAGTTTTATGCATTTGCAACATCCTGTATAGGTCATTATTACAAACCAGAAGTAATGGAGTTGTAGCCAAATAGGGGGGTAAAAATCAAAATGGTAGGTGCGCTCTTGGCTTTAAGATGGAACAGTTAAGCAGAACAGAAATTTCTTTACTTTTATTTGGACTGTAGTTTTAAAGCTTTCTCATCACCACATAGGACCTAATGCTGGTGCACCTACAAGCAACACTCCTGAACCTGCAAGAAACACTGTGGGACTTGTATCATAACACCATGAATAAACATCAAGTTAAATGAAAGTATTGACTAATTATTTGTATAAAGCCTGATATAATTATCTCAGTCAAAGTTCAATGAGCCAAAGGGTCAAATTTACCTATGATGCATTTCCATGAAATCCAAGAGAGATGGTATCATTATACCAGAAATTAATTTGTTAATTGGTTGTCTCTTGCTTTCTCTGTATTCAGCTGGCTTACAGATTTTGTTTTCTGTGGTGCAGGGTACTCAGGGTCTAATGTCTCTGTACAAAGCACGTGTTTAAGTTTAGGCCATCTTGAATTCTTTGATTGAAATTGTGCTTCTTTATCTTTGAGACTGCTCAACTTTGAGAGAGAACTGTGTTTTT
>NW_005054298.1:22324512-22341135 GCF_000277835.1 Geospiza fortis | reverse complement strand
ACCTTTATTGTTTGGGGTTAGCAGGAGTTCACAACTGGAAATAATGGCAGCCTATTTGGGTCAAACATTTTAATACATGATGCATCTTTATTTTAGTGTTCCCACCTGGGGAAGACTCCTAATCTGCTAGGCACAAGGTGGTTTGGGGTAGGGCAGAACTATGGCTGCAGCCAAAGTAGCTCTGGAGGACATGTGTGTGGTTTCAAGTAAATAGCAGACACAGGACCATGACTACAGAGTTGATATTTCCAGTAAATTAGAGAATAAAAATGTCATGAGCAATTTAAATATTATTTATAGTTGACCTTCATGTCTGTTTTTAATATTCAATCTGCTGAGTGTTTAAAAAAGCAATTAAAAGTCCCATATAATGTTAAAACCCTTGATAAATGTAATAAACAAATGACATATTCAAAAGAGAGAATCTATGTCCCATTAGGAGAGAAAAAGAAAGATGAGAGCAACATATGGCAGTATAATTAGAATGATTAGGGAAGCACATCAACAGAATTTATGCTGCAGGGAAAATGTAATAAGAAACCAACACACTTTCCTCACTGCCTTGAAAACTGCAAATATCACTCTCTGAAAAGGAGAAGATGCAGAAAGGGTCCCTGGCATTTAAAGCTGTAACTTGTGTTCTTCTGTCATTATTAAAGATGCACACAGCCATCTGCAAACCATTTATTTTTTGCAGAGTTCACATTGTCCCATTGCTTTGATTAATAAGGAGCAATATTACACCTCAGCTGCTTTTCAGAAAGATGCTATTTTGGAAACCTAATTAATACTCATTCCACAGTTAGCTTGAGGTGTTCGTTAGTGCCAGATACTGAGTTCTTATTTGTTTCTCATTATGTGGAGAGTATTGCCTCTCAATGCCAGCCTTCTTGTTTTGCATTTTGGAATAACCTTTCGACACTCCTGCTTCCCACAGCCCTCCCTTCAGAAGAGCTAATAACACCTGCCATCATTATTTTCACATGTCTGTTAATGTCTGTTGAAGACATTGTGGGCTATTTACATAGATAGACTATCCTGATGCACAGCAAATATTCCTGCTATTTTCTGAACAGTTGGGCCAAAGAGAAAAGCAAAATTTAGGAACTTGGAAATGCAATTAAAATCTCAGTTTACCACTAAGGGTCAGTATATACTAGGCAAATGAATCATATACTAGGCAAATGAAATTGAGAGTGTATGGCCTAGCAGAATACCAAATAATTTTTCTGCCCTAATCCCCCCAGATTATTTAATAAAAACCAAAAATCTCTACATCAGAATATAGACACTGAACTTGTATAAACCCCATCAGCCCACTTTGATGAAACAGCCTGAGGTTTAGCAGAGGGTGCACAAATATCTCACTTGAGATTTGCTCCAAGTGCTGCTATCCTCAGTGGAGGATAAAGGAGGGAATGCAGCAAAGCAGACGGCATTTAGCATCCACTCAGCTGCCAAGTATAATGCTGTGCATGAAAAGGTTAAATGTAATTGCACATGTCAGGAATCAACAGAACAACTGAGGCTCTTTCTGGAGCTCACTCTTGCACTGAGCTGCTATAGAAAAAAAAATAATAAAAAGAATGAAAAAAGAACATCTGTGGGGCTGGGTACTAGCATAGATGCAATAGGAGAGGAAGAAAGGGGAGTTTGAGGGACAGCATGTTTTAAATGTGCCCTTACATTGTCCCCCCAGGGTTGGTGGACAGACAATGCCTTATTTTCTGCAGGAATAAGGTCCCTCATGAAAAAAAAAAGCTTGTCTCAAGAGAAAAGAAATAAGGAGGGGAGCCCTGCACCAAGCAGAACATTTTGTTGTACAGTGCCAGCTGTACAAAAGCAGAGCTGCAGCCTGCAGGAGCCCTGCTTGGGTCCCTCCCCAGCCATCACAGCCTACTCAGGCCAGCTCTGGAGAGAGCCACCCAGTGCTTCACCTTCTGGAGTAAAAGAAATGCTTTTTTTTAAAGCGTGAAAACCACCACCAGCCTGGCCCTTGGTGTTGCAGGAGGTGCAGATGAACTGGAAGTCCCTTCCTTGCTGACTGCCTGGACCCTGGACACCAGGGGAGGCCCTTGCCCAAACACAGGCAATAGAACCTCTCCTGCAGCACTGCCTCAGAGTCAGTGTTGGATGTGACACTTTTGGTAAAATAACACCAACAGTGCAAGAACTAATGGTGATTTTTCAGTTTACATTACTGGGGAGGAATAATGGTGCTGTGAGAAGAAGTGGGTAAATCCTTGAAGACTTTAGCAGAATTTATAGCGATCTTAAAAAAAAAAAGGCAAGAAATCCAGTAATTAAATTGATAGCAGGATAATAGAAGCTTTCCTGTACACTCCACTTCGTATTTCCCCAGAGGAAAGTATGTTTCAGCCAAAATCTATGGTTTTTCTCAAGCAAAATTCCTCTGACTTCAGTGGAAAGCATGCTTTAGAAAGCATACTTTAGAATGCTTTACAAAGACGTTATAAATCTTGACTCTTAATATCTACTTAAGTATGATCCGATTTTGCATCTGGAAAATAAATATATACCATTCTGAAAGTCAAATACAGTTCAAACTAAATCTGAGTGGGGTTTTTCCCCTATTATTTATAAAGTGTAATTATACTCAAGTCCAACTGTCAGCCTGAAACAGCATGTTCAGTGGTGAATTCTCCAAGCTCCTGTCAGGTGCTTTGTGTGTTGCCTTTGAAATGCTGAGATTCCACAGTGTTCAATATCTTGTTCTGGTCTCCAGTGCTGTAAATCATGTCCATGCTTTCCCTTGCTCGCAGGTCCTAGACAGTTCTCATCTGCAGCCTGTGGGTACTAATAACCAGCAGAAAGTCATTAACATCCAAAGTGCTTTATTAGCTTGCAGCACAGAGAGATGGTGTGAGGTTAAATACCAGTGCCTGATACACAGCTTAGGAGTACTGTGGCAAGAAGAAATTTTGTGAAGAGCCTGGATCTGTGTGAAAGCAAAGCCATGGCAAAGCTGGGACCAGAGCCCAGCTCTTCTTGTGGCCATTCCAGACCTGGCTGGGGGCCATTCAAACAGTTTCTGAAGGGTCATTTCCTTCTTTTTGTTGTTTGGGACATAAAAAGCTCTCAGTCCTGTAAGTCCTGTAGTGGCTCCTGTATAATTGCAGAGTCCTTCTTTAGTCCTCCTTGCATACCCTTGCTGAGCTGGAGTCATGGGTCTTATCTGCAATGTTTCTACAGAAAATGGAACCAAAGAGGACAGGATAGAGAGATACAGATGGAGGGAAAAAATGGCTCTTAAATATAAAGAAACACTAGTCAACAGATCCCGTTCTCAGCAGGTCTTCGTGGAAGACCTCAGATTGTGCAATCAGTGAAATCACCATGCAAGGCATAGACAAAAGGCTCCGTGTTTTCCTATATTTAATGATTTTATTAGTTTGTTTGTTTGTTGTTTTTAGTTTGTTTGGGTTTTTTTTGCTAGCTCAGCCCTTTAAAAGAGACTTGCATCAGTGGAACGTTAAAGTGAGGATAAAGCTTTCATATCAAACAGTTAATACAAAATGACAGTGAATTAATTTAAAAATCTGCCATTGATTGAAAAATTGAAATAATCTGTTAAGTGTGACTTTGAAGAAACATTTTTTTTCCTTCAACACCTTATTTCATTTTATGCCATAGAGTTTTTGTGGTCTAAAAAATAAAAAGGATGGTATGAGCCATGCTGACCTCAGCCAAAGCCCTGGGACTCATTCCCAAGGTGAATTTGTGCAGCTTGCAGTGCTGTCGCTCACTGGCTCAGACTGAGCCATGCACAGGGCTGTGACTTGTCCTGCCTGCAGGTGACAAAGGGGGATGTGGCACTTGCCATGGCTCAGCTGGGGCTGGGACCCTGCTCCCGGGCCTTGCACACTGTGCTCCTCATTCCCACACTGAAAGGTGTTTTACTGCCTCCAGATAACAGTGATCTTGTGTGAGAGAAATCGTTTTGGCTGCTGTGACAAGGCAGCCTCAGAGCAAAGCAAGGCAAGTATTTCAGCGTCCCATATCCAGGGAGCACAGGCAGAGTGTCTTTGCATCGTTCTCTGCACAGAGTCACCTCTGCTTGCTTCGTTACCCTTTTTCTACCCACATCACTGCAAGTAACTCTACCAACAATGGTAAAAACTGTCCTTAACTGAAAGGATCATTTTATATGAACATTTCTCTGTAGCAAGACGAACCCTCTGTACAACAGACAATCTTGTCTAAATTAATGTATTATTTATTTTGTACCTTTTAAATCACTTTTATTTACAACAAGCTTTAGATACAGCTCACACGCAGTAGTTAAGCTCTGGCAGTACTGACCTCAGGGAGCTAACACATTTGCAAATTACATTTCTAAGTCATAGAAAATAAAAGAAAAAAAAACGAGTTTAAAATAACAGTTTTGTCTCCGGGAGGAAGGGTGGCAGGACCCGTGTGCAGCGCCTGTGGAGCCCCCGGGCCCTGCCGGGCGGGGCAGGACCCGGCGGGGCCGGGCCGGGCTCCGGGCGGCTCCGCGCTGGCTAATGGCCCCACTCCTCTTCCCGCTCGCCGAGCCCCTCTTCTTCTTCTGGAAACACTGACTCGCTCTGACTCTTCAGATGCTTAATCCCTGAAAATGCAGAAGGCATGGTTAAGTCATTGGGTTTGGCTTGCATCAGGTATTTTTTTGTGGACGAAGGAACAGAAAACCAAAATAAGGGCAAGTTTAATGCCCTTATTTGCTCCTTTTTTCACAAACCTCTTAGTTCAAGTCCTATGATGGTGTATTTACAACAGAAGTATTCTCTTCCTTGAATAAAGGTTCTGAACAGTATTTGCTCCTTTTTCCCTTGGTAAGCCTTGGTCAGGTTTGTGTTGAACACGATTGCAAAGCTGAGCCAAGGAGAGCCTGACAGAGGCTCTGTGCTCACGGAGAGGAGACGGCTGGCACCAAAGCTGTGACAACACTGGACCATTTCTTACATGGAGAATGTGTTCTTTTGACCTCCAAATACCATAAGGGGCTGAATGAAAGGGGTAAATACCTATCATGGGATATTTGGAACTTCAAATATCCTGGGTTTGGTTATATCAAGTTTTTTGTTTGGGGGAAGTTATGAAGTAGGTACTGCTGGCTGGTTCCAGCCAACAAGTGAAGTAGACTTTATGAAAATGAATCAAATTACAGATATTTCCTTATCTCATGTTCAGTACAAGGAAGCAGACTTCAATGAATGGGCCTAATCCCCATCTTCTCAGCTCTGCCTTGGTGTGATAGAATTCGAGCTGGAAAAGGAAGCAACATCAAGATAAAAAGATGAGAGAGGAAATGTTATTTTCAAAAAACCTAAAGAGCAAATATGCAAGATTAGTCTTGGGGTCCCCCAGTTTATGACAAACAAAGTGGGAACATAACTGTTGATCAAAACTGCATGATTTGAACAAAACATAAGCCTGAATTAGGCTATTATCTGATGCCATTACTGTCGTTGCATAAAAATATTTTTGATTTCATTAAAGATCATACATAGTTCTAGTAACCATCTCTAACTGTTAGGAAAAACACTTCCCTTTTGTGTCACTTCCTCTCTGCGATGAGGAGAAGTGAGAGCCCGGCTGCTTTATATTATCACTGCTGGATAATCAAACACCCCAATGTGCACCCTGCAAGTCATAGCAATTGTAGGGGCACATTTTTCAAAAAGGGGTTCGCCCTTGAGTGGTGAGGGCAAGATCCAGATTACTGCTAATTGTGGATAAGAGCTGATGATGGTGTAAGTCCAAGAGCTTTGGCCCCAGTGTCTCTTCATCTGGAAGTTCCTACACCTCACTGTTTATGTCCACACCACTCCAAAACACAGGACAGATTTTTTCCAAATATATAACTTGAAAAAAATCTCCCCATAAGTTATTTCAGTTCCACAAAGTAACAAATAGCTGAAAACAGTATTTTACAATGGTTGTACAACAACCAGCTCTACTTCTAACAGGAGCCCATCGCTCTGTGCTGGGCTCTGGGTTCCCACCTCTCTTTTCTTCCACATAGATGACTGCACACAGTCTCCTGGGAACTGTTGTTCTGACATAAACCAAGCAAATGCATTAATGCTCAAAAGCCACATTTCTTGTAAGTGTGCCCTGCAATAATCCAGCCATTTCCAATTAAGAACTGTGATACCTGAAGGTGCTCAGCTACTACCAAGCTCTTTAGCAACATCCTTTAGTAAGACAAACACTTTAAATATGATTTCACCTAACTACAGGTTAATGGGCATTTGTTTCCATTGTTAATGGATATTTGTTTATATTTTCTTTTTAAGGTAAATTTTTCTCCTGTTGTTTCCTCTGCACTTACAGAGCCATTTCTTGCACAATTCACAGTGCTCATCCAACAGCTGCTGTTCAATTCTGTCAGGAATTGCTGGAGCCAGAGTGAACCAGTTTTTTAAGGGCTTTTCAAAGATGAAAAGGGCAAAGTTATGGACAGAAAAGAAGGCATGTCATACATGGTATGATGAAACCATGGAACTGTATTTTTTGTAGGAGTGAAGACTTTTGGCCATGTGGTTTAATTGCAATATTCAAGATGAAAATTGTAGGAAATGGAGAGAAATTACATCACTGAGCATTACCCATTGATTTTTGCATGGCAAGTAGCTATTGATCTTATTTAATGATTTTTTAATAAACTCCATTCTGCAGCCTGCCTTCACCTCTGCCAGTCATTTTATGCTACAGTGTCCCTTGGAAGTTTCCTCCTCTGACCAGTAAGTGCCCAAGACTTCATGTAGTCATATATAAGCCTCAAGATGTTCTCACAGCATCAGGTTGTCAGAATGAGCTGACCCTTGGTGTGGCATTATGAAATAAGATGCTCATCTACACAATGGAATAAATCAGTGTGAATTGACATAGAGGTAATGAAATTCTTGTCAGTAACATATGAACATGTATGACAGGAAATGCTGGTAACTGCCTTGAAAAGATGCATTTCCTGCACAAAGCTGCAGACTTTTACGGTGCAAAAAATGGCCTAGTGTGCAGCCGCAGCCTAGAGTAATAAAAATACTTAGTTAAACTGCAGCAATCATACTCCTGGATTAAAGGCATATCTAGCCACATAACATTGCAGCAGCCCACAGTGGCTGCCAAGGGTGGTCAGAGGGCACCAGAGCTGGGCAGGTGCACACTGGCACATTCAGGCACAGCTCAAGAGCAGGGGCTGGGACAGTGGCTCTCCAGGGTGGCTCCAGCGGGGTTATTCAGGCTGTGCCCTACCCTTTGTCAATATGAACCATGTGACAAGCAGGTAGTAGGGTGAAGCTCTACCCACAGAGTGTATTGCTGGATCAGTTCAGCATCTTTGCTTAGCAATATCTATTATCTATTTATCTTAGCAATATCTATTGTTTGCTGAAAGGTTACATTCTTTCAGAGACTGAATAAAAATTCATTACTCAGGTAATCTCAGCCATTTTTACAACCACGACTATGGCAACACTAATTTATGAGAAAGGATATTTCCTTCTCAGATTTCCAATCTTTGTACCAGTGACACAGCTCATGCCCTCAGCTTTCTCAGCTAGTAACCATGAAGGATCAAAATGCTGTAGTTTGGGGGTTACTTCTGTTCATTTTTTGAACACAGTGTAAAGATGAGCATGAAATACAGACTGTAAGATTTTACTTGTAGCAAAAAAGCAAAACAAACCAGGATATTTTAGAAGAAATCGTTTGTGTGTAAGAGCACATCCAAGTTAGAAACATCAAGTTACTGATTCCACATTAAATGCACAAGCTTTACAGTGTCAGAAGCAAACAGGGAGGACTGCAAATGCTGATCCATGCAGTCACTCAGTCCCATCAATGTCCTTTTTTCCAAGCAAGGAATTTGTGGGCACTCAGTTTCCTGAATTGCTGTGCCTGCACTGTCCTGATGCTGCTCCATTTCTCTCACTGGGTGCCCTGCCCTGCTCTGCCCTTTCCTAGGGATAGGGCTTACAGGGTGCCACCCCTCCCACTGTCCCCATGGGTTCCCAATCCCCTCTGCACCTGACCCAGCCCCTGCTTCACAGAGTCACACCCTGCCTGGGGCTCTGCTCTTCACCCGGGATGTCTGGCAGCAAAAACCCCTTCCAGACCAAACACTGCCCCTTCTCACCTCTCCCTGAAAATGTTTCATACCCACAATGTCTTCACACTCATCCTTATGCTGCTTTAGAGCAAGGTCTGTCTGAACACTGCTAAAGAATTGTTTTTTCTCAAAGGGTTTATATTTCACTGCAGGTAATTTAATACAATTAATGTTGATAAACAAATCCATAATTCCAAACCAGATTGAGAAGCCATGCACAAATATAATTTGAACTGGCAATTCTTTTTAGATAAGGTCACTGTCTCAAAGAATATTTCTAGAATTCTTGATACTTATAAATTATGAATGAGAATGGGACAATTTTGTGTCATTTTTGTAGTCGCATCACATCCATGCTGCTTCATCAGCAGCTGTCTTTTAGCTTCTCTCCATCTAACCAAAGTACCAGCTTAGAAAGCTAAGTAGGGTCACAAGATTTGAAACAACCAAGTGTTCCTGAATTAAATATCTCCTGGAAAAAAATTTTAAAAATATTCAAGTAATTAAGGCAGCTCCCCATCCTATTTAACACTTCCTCCTTCACTCTGCTTCACTGCCCAAGAAAGGGTGTTGACATTTACCAAACTCAGGATTGAAGTCTGGTTGGCAGCTTGAATTCCCTAAAGTTTGAAGGGTTATTTAGTTTTATGATTTGGAGCTGATCCTCTCTCTGTCAAAAACACATTTCCAGATTTGCAGAAAGCAGTGAAAGGCACAGATAAAACAGGCTCATTTTCAGCGTTTCAGAACTCAAATCACTTTGAAATGATTATGCAAACAGACCTGGCCAAAGAGGATAACAGCAAAATAAAAATGTCTCAGCCAGTGCTAAATTAATTGTTTTCTATTTTCCTTAGCAAAAAATGAGAATATCAAAAGAAATATTATAGACTCATACCACTAAACAAGATAAAGGACTATTCTTTTTAATGGTACATTCTGGTTTGCATTTACCAGTTAAATATGCTTAAATTATGTTTCTCTGATGTGTCTTCCTCATAATGTTTTTTTTCACAATTCAAGTTTTGATTTAAAATATGCCAACAAAACAAACAGATAAACAGACAGAAACCACAAAACCCAAACAAACAACAAAAAACCAACCAAACAGGAAAAAACCCTCAAATTAATGTCATTAAATCCAGCATCCACCACAGGTCTTTGGCTGGGCTGGGTGCAATGGAAAGCACTTGTGAAGAGCCAAATGAAGCTGGCAGTTCTTTCAGGGCAGCCTCCTCCATGTGTAGGGATGGCCCCACAGTTACAGGAGACAACAGCAGCTGCATCAGGGGCAGCTCTGGGACACCTCACAGCAGCCTGCCTCTGCCAAGGAAAGTTACCCAGAGGAGGAAGATGTCTGGTTGTGAATTGGAAGAGACTATTTTCTGACTGGATATAAGGAAGAAATTATTCCACTGAGTGAATTTAAACACTGGTGTGATTTCCCAGTGAAAATGTGATTTGTCTCTTCAAGGAGATTTTCAGTACTGAACTAGACAAAGTTGTTAAACTTGGTGCTAATTCTGCTTTATGCATCAGGTTGAACTATGGACTTTCCCAAGGTTCCTTGCAACCTAAATGACTGTATGATTTTGTGAAATCAAAACTCAGTAAATGCATCTTACAGCTTATAACAATGTATTAACATTAACTGCATGGGCTACATATTGATCCACCTGGGAGCTTCAAATGACTCCTTTCTCTGGAAAAGTGATGAAGTGTCTAAGTGCACCAGTCAGGCTTATTTCAGGAACAAGATTCCTCTTCACCGTGGGGCCAGACTAAATCAGTATTTCTGTGCTGATTTTGAAAAGCATACAAACTCTTAATTACGTGCTCCACTGTGATTTATATATGCATTTCTGTGAGCCACATATTTCTCAAAAATAGTGGGATTAAAGTCAGTGAACCTGGAGCATCTCTTGCATGTGACAGATATACCCATGAGATCCCCAAAATCTCACATAGAAATCCCACCCCAGCTGAGGCCCAGTGCATGGAACTGCAACAGGAAAGGGAGGCACAGAGCTGCTGCTCTGCAGATGGGCCCTGGCACTGCTGCTGAAACAGCTCATCTTCCCTTGGGGCCTCAGGGGCACATCATTGTCTCAGTCACTACCAGTGTGTGGTGCCTGAGGGTGCTGACTGCCACTGCAATTAAAAGAATATGCTCAGCTTCCTGCAGATGTAACAGGTTAAAAAAACCACACTAATAAAACCAAGACCTATGCACCCTGTTTCACAAGAAATGCCTTTCTTGCTCAGCTAGGCATCTGCTCAATGGGAGTAACAGGGACTCTCTAGGCTTCACAAGATGTTTTGCCAGAAGTTTCCAGAAACATCTGGTGCTCCCTGGGATGGAGCATGCTCCCTTCTGCTGGTCAGTGCCAGTGGGAGAGTCCAGAGCCTGTCCCTGCCATGAGCACCACAATCCAGCTCTGACAGGCACAGGACACAGCTCTGAAAAGCATCAATGCTTCCTGCTCTTCCCACCTCCAGCAGAAGCTGAGAACCATCAGAGCCTGCAGGAGCAGCTGCCTGGCAGAAATCTCCTTTGACAGAAGCTGAATAATTATTAAAAACTTTTCCTCTTGGTGATGACTTTCAGTTCAACAAAATACAGCTTCACTAGCCTCCCTTCTTGGCACTGTATGCTTCATAGAAGTTTAGAAAAATCCAGTTTCATCATCTTCAAATGTTCACTGTCAGGTACACACCAGCTATCTGCCTGATTTATTCAAATGCAAGAAATACATGTCTTGTATTCTCTCTGCCCCATCTGGACAAGATATCAGAAACACAGCTGTCATTACTGGTCATGGAGAAACTCAAAACTTACCCCTGCACATACATCTCCTAGGCATTTTGACTTTCTTGATCAAAAATTTGGTTCTTTAGCTGGAAATAAATTAAATCCTACTATATGTTTAATTTTTAATTTTTTTTAAACAGCTGAAATTCAGAAGGGCATATGTAGAGCTTACAAGAGCAGAACAGTAAGAAAAATGCTATAGTTTCCCAAAAACCTATTTTGAGCTTTCTCTTGTTTCCTCTTTGCATAAACGACCTGTTGTCTCTCTCCTTCATCTGTACAATCAGTTCCTGAAACCTTTAATCCATTTTTACTTAATTGTGTGGTTTAGATAAGCTCAACCTGCATATAAGTCAGAGTTCAGTGCTTAAGCTTTCATTAGTAACTCTTAAAAACCATTAACCCTATCCTTAACCCTACCTGCCTCCCCTTCTTCTTTCTCTACCATTCAGCTCACCAAAAATGATGCTCACTGGTTCCACCTTATCAGCCCTCTCTGCCCCCATCCTCCATTTCCTTTGATCCAGTTGCCCTTGGACCCAGTCTCAGACTTCTGACCAAGTGCCCAGTGACCTCTCTCTCCATCCTTTCCAGCTTGCTGATATCTTTGCCTCTGACAACTTTTGCCCTGGTTCTCCTTCCCCTGGTTCTTCTGCTGTTGTAATCCTTTCTCCTTGCCATTGTCTGAGAGTCATTTTCCCTTCTGCCCAAGTTAAAACTCTAGAGTGCATCTTCTACGCAAGCTTGCGGAAGTCTAGGACAGCATCTCCAAGTGGTCAAAATCAAGCCCTTGATCTGAAGTCTTGTCCAAAACATTCATCTACCATGAACAACACTGTCATTTTCCCCTGATATTTGGACTTACACATTTTTGATTTCCACTCTTCTCTAGATCCCCATATCCAATTGTCATCTGAGTCTTGCATGTTTTTCTTGCCTAATGTGTCCCATACAGTTTTTACTATTTATCCAGACTTCGAAACTCTCCTTTTTCTGGGGTGTTCACTACTACCACATCTCCTTCTCCTAGCTTTATAAATGTACCTTTTCTCCTGCCACTCCTTTCCCCCTTGAGTTCCCTCCATTGATTCCATTCAATATATTTCAGACTAATGGTGGCTATTTATGCTTTCAAGGAAAATTAAATTTCTTCATATATTATGGGCATCATCTGTACTCATCTCAAATCAGGAAATGATACAGCTTTGCTTCTCAGATTGCTAGGCTTTTAGATTAGCACTTTCATTCCTTCTCCTAAAGTTCTGGAGAGATACAACTATCTGCCTCCATGGCTATATCCAAATCCTCAAAATCCTCAGTTATGGAATTTCAGAAACACGCTGATAATGTTTTTGTTGCCAGCCTGCTGAGACAAAGACTGTTGTTTCCTCCCTAACATTCTCTATCAGTCCTTGGGCTGGATTGCTACACTCTAGCTGGGGGTTCCCTGGTGCAACAACTAGCCTCTGTTAAATGTTTGAACAAGGTTTATGTGGCATGGAATGAATTCCTGGTGTGGGTTCCTGGATGCTTCATTAACTTCAATATGATATGACAAGAACTGTTGCATGCAGTGATCAGTGGATGTTACTGAGTATGAACAAAGAGCCAGACAATGGCTGATGTGTGTATGCAAACACAAGATGCATTTTACACATCTCTCCTTGTGCTTCTTCACACCCATCCAGTAGAATGGCTTCAGTCTGACAAGCTGGCAGCTATTATTTCATCTGCTGGTGCTCATGTTCAATAATCAAACCAGATGACCTGTGGCAGGAGGTTAATCCTGCTTCCATGAAGATCTGGCAACAGGAGCCCAGGCTGTGTGTCCCAAGAGACCACTCCCTTGGGTGGTCTCTAAGCTACTGGTGGTTCAAAGAGTATCAAAAAGTTACCTATGACATGACAGCAATAAAACACAACAAAACACACGGTCCGGGTCCCGGGCCTTGGCACCTCCCATGTGTATGAGTGAGTGAACAAAAAAACACGAGGGAGGGAAGGCAAAATAAAAATAAAGGGATGTGGAAAATTTTGCTTTATAGATGTTGGTAACTGTGAACAGTCTGCTTGATACAGCCTTTGAAAGTTTTCTAAAATCTGGGTTGTCCTTTGTGGAGAAAGACTGAGAAATGATGCACTGTGCAACAGTCCCAAGGGACTCGGGTGGTACCCACGCCTGTGAGTTTCTGTTAAGCAAGGTTTCACAGAAGCTTGATAAGCAACATGCAAGGGTGGCCCTTAGTCCTGTGGCCAATGAGTTTGAGCATAACCAGGTCTTTTCTCTATTACACAGATCTTGGTCCTACTCCTCCAGAAATTAATGAGATTTTCTCTTACTATTGTTAAAGAAAGAAGAGTCAACATACGTCATTGACGTTAAGTTGCAGTTATAAAGATAAAAACCCCAGCTATTGTTTGTCTGCAATGAATTTATGCAAAATACTGTAAATTACTGTTTTATGTGGCTTTAAAGTTTGAGATATGAGATAAACGAGTTGATACAGAAAGTAGGTGGACTAGATATTCTCAAACTCCTGTTTAGATTAGCCTAGAAAAAGCAAAGTCAGGCTGTCACTGTGATTTACCATTGATGTAAATGGTAAATCAACATTCAAACAGCAGCAGATATGGGGGACCTCCAACATTTAGAATGAGAAGAATCTGGAGCACCAATGTGGCAGTTTAAACTAGGCTGGCATTATAGCAATATATAAATAATAAAAAAACCTCCTCCATGTGTTGTATTATTTTACACCTCAGCTCAAAATGAGGAGAAAAAAATTCTCATGTGTTGTGATTATGAGACCAAGACATTATTCAGCCTTGCAAGTTCATTTACTTTTTTTCCTCTCCAATATGCATGACTAAACCAAAACAAATGATCTGAAGCGCTGGCAAATATGACGGGTTTATGTAGGTCACATATCTGATCTGGAGCAGATCAGATCATCACCATATTCAGTAGGTCACCATGGCCCCACAGAGGTTTGTGAATGATCATTCAGAAACCCAGCAATGAAGTATGACTAATTTTCTAAATGTCTGCTGGTTGCTGCTAACTCTTCTCTTAGCTCAAGTCATACCATCCTCAGTTGTCATGGTGAGCTTTTTAAATGACAAATCTTGAGGCTCATGTGAGGCTACTTGCAGTCAAAAGGCTCACTGTTAGACCATCACAATGAAGTCTGTATGAGAGCAGCAAAAATCATGTTGCAAATGCCTGGCTACTTTCCAGTTTGTTCTCTAAGACATTGCTTTCCACTTTCCATTTTTCCCTCCCAGGATGGCTTGAAGCAGCACTGGCTCCTTATGAGTCATGTGAAGGAGCTCCTTGCACAGAAAGGCTTTTGTTGGCCCTCCACAGGCTGGCCAGAACATGCACCGGAGAGAGGGGTCAGCTTGCCATGGCTGAAGGGACTGCATCTCCCACATACAGTAGCCTAAAGAGTAAACAGAGAGGTTTTTGTTGCCCCAGGCAACTTCTCCTGGCATGGAAACATCTTGTTCTGCTGGTCCTTCCTTCCCCTGCCAGCCCTCAGACTGCAGAAGACAGCCAGTCTTCAGAGCTCACACGAAGAGCAGAAGCTCCTGCAGTCAGCCTGCCAGTGGGTGACTTTATCCTTTGGAAAACCAGAAAATATTTCTTAGCTGATTCTGTGGAGGATGGCTCTTGGTCAAATACCCCAAAAACTTGATCAGAAAAACATGCAGAGGTGGCTTCCATGGCAGTAATGAATCCAGGCAGCACTGCAAGGCTCTCCTCCTCATGGCTCCTGCGCTGCTCTGACCAGGCAGCTGGGGCCAGCAAGCAGGAGAGGATTAGAGCTTTCCAGCTGACACTTTTCCATCCCAATTTTTCACAGCTAAAAGACAGGCTTAGAAGTGCTGGTAAGTGTGCTTGAATTCAGTGCAGGCAGACCTTCAAAGGTGCTGTCCTTTGATGGGTCCTGGGAAGCTTGTTGGATGGTCAGAACCTCCTCTGTAAAAGCACGTGTCTGGAAGCCAAACCTTACTGGGCAGCGTGTTCACTTGCTGGAATTGCTGAGCCCTCACTTTTAACATCAGCACCACTTTCAGTCAGGCAGCTGTCTGCCTGAGAGTAGGTCAAACTCATAGGACTGGCAGAATTGTTCCCTTATGTCAAAGGATTACAGTAATTCCACCAAATTAAAGGCCACATTTCCAAACCGCTAATCAGCTGCTCCATAATAACAGAAGTCAAAAGCTCTGCTACTGTCACAAATTATGTCTTAGAACTCACTGGCCTTAAAAGTTAGTGAGTAGCATTTTCTAAACACAGCTTCTTTAAATTAAACCATCTTACACTTTCACAGGCAACTTCTGTCATTCTTAGGATTAACCACCTGCTTCTCCGGCCTATGCATCCAGTTGGAGCCACTCTGTAGCCTGACTATCTTAAAATAATCTAGGAGGCTAAAAGTGGGAAGTTTTACAAGTAGAAAATCACATCAGCAAAGACTTGGGAAAGCTGATGCTAAAGACAGCATGAAACAATGCTCAGGATTTCAGCTACAGAAGGTAAGTCTGTTTAGAGGTAGAGACAAGACAAATTTTAGGTTTGTAGACTGCTATGTACAAAAGAAAACAATGATATCATCCCACCTGCTATAAGTAAATAAGAAAAGTTGAGGAGAATTAGATAAATCTTAACTTTCATAAGAAGGTCTTAACTGCTGCATTCTAAACTACATGACATTGATCAACCTCAAATATGGATCAAGTGTAGCATCAGGTTGAAGGTTAATGCCAGAGCTTCAATTATAAAAATAAGGGTCCTTTCCAGGCCTTGAAGTCAGTGAGCATTTACAAAAGCAGTCCTCCACCTGTCTGTAGGAACAAATGCTTTGTTCACAGCTACTATTCCTTTTACAGAGGATAAAACAAGAGAGTTCTGCTCCCAATATGTTAAAAGACTAAATGGTATCTTCTGTGTGAGGAAGAGAATCAAGTGTCATAATTTAATTTCCTCTAATCTGTTCCTGCCAATAGTGGCAACCAAGAACATTTTCCTTTTTATAATATTTGTTTATTTCTTGTGTTCTTGATGGGAGATTTCTGACTGGCTCTCCTGGCCATTTCTCTTACTACAGCACAGTTACGTCTGTGTGTATTCTTGTCCCAAACTCCTGCTGGTGCTCTGCAAACCAGCCTTCAAAGCAAATGCCTAAGCATTTGTAAGGGATTTGCCCTCAGCAATTAATTCTTGGGGAAAATGCTGCATTAAAGAACCTGAGCTGAAGGAGTCTGAACTTTTTGGACCTTACTTGGGCTGACACCTGCACCTAGCTGCTCTGTGAGGTTGCACTGTGACAGAAGAGCAGCATGACATTTTATTCATGCCATATGTTTTAGCTTCAAATTAAATTACATCCATTCAAATGGCAATTTTCGTTAAGATTTAAAAAACATATTGGCTGGCAGAGCTCTTTTTATGGTGGACAGAAATGAAGCCCTGTTCAAACACCTGCAGTGGAGGCAGTGTGTGCTGCTGGGAAGGGCTGGGATGCCTGACCCAGAGCAGGGCAAGCCCACTGCACTGCTGTTCTGGCAGCACAGCCAGCACAAGCAAAGTGAAAAAGGAAAATGCTGCTTATCTGCAAGTTTCTGAGCAGTAGGAACAAAGCCTAGAATTTTTTCCTGTGGTTTACTTACAGTGATTTGCTCCGCCCCC
>NW_005054298.1:22295225-22324490 GCF_000277835.1 Geospiza fortis | reverse complement strand
AGAAGAAGGGAATGCACATTTCTGTGATTCCTTGTCCAGCCAGCAGAGAGACTTCCAGGGCTTGATTTTTCACTAGGCAGTCTGTAACAAGCCCGGGGTAGTTCCATGCCTGACTTGGTTTAAGCAGGATGGATTCATGCCAGAGCACTTTCAAAAATGACAGTAGCAGGCTTCAATAGGTGAATGTTTGCACTTCCTTGAAGCCAGACAATTTTCATTTGTTCATTATTAGGAAAATAACTCTGAAATTTTGCAGTTCCCTTTAGAAAGAAAAAAAAAAAATCCACCAAAAAAAAAATAGCAATACCAGAATATTTAGTTTTGCCTAGTTTGTTAAGTATAAAAAATGTAGACATGCCAGAGGAAAATAAATTTGATTTTTATACACATTCAAAACACAATGGAAATTAAGGGGTTTTTTCATTCAAAACCTAACTGAAAATGCTTTACAAAACATTTTAATCTCCCCAACTTCATAAACAATTTCCAAAAAGCTGTGTTTCAGTTTTCTTAAGGCATTTTTATCTGACTTCAATTTTTAGTGGTCAGCATTATCCAGCTGCTCACTTTTTCCTGGACAACTGCACTGTGGCTCTATATTTTTTGGTTTTGACTGACATGGGAATTTTTCTGAGGTCAAGAAACCTAAATAGTTGATAAAAAACTTATTGCCACATCCTTAGGGGAGAGAATCCTTGAAGAAGAAGAGGAGGCTGTGACACTGAGAAGCAGAAGCCTGAGTTTTGTAATGGTGAGAATGAAGTCCTGTGTGTAATCACTGAGCAGCTTTTGCTTCTTCTGATTCACCCCCAGGTCTGGAAGGACACCCCCAGCAGTCTGTTCAGTTTATATTTTGGATCCATATTTTCTATTTTTGTTATTCTTTTTGGGGTTATTATTTCTTTCCATGATTTGGGGCAGATACAGAAAAAATCAGTTAATGTCAGACATAAATTTCTTGCTGAATACTCTGTGCAGCCTGAGATTTTTAGGGTTAGGATGAAAATATTTCCAGTGAGTTTTCAAAATGAAGACAGGAGCAAAATCTTTGTTGGTCACCCAAAATTCCAAGGTGGTGTTTCTTTGCTATACTTCCATGTACTGTGTGGCTTTCACTTTTAATTAATCCTGTCTCTGTCTATCAGCTTCTCTGTTAATTTGCTGATTAATTCCCTACTGAGTTAAAATCATTATCTTCATTTTGATCCTTCCTATGATGACAAAGGAGATAGGATTTTGGCATCAGCATAACCTCACATCAGTAATATTGTAAATGTTGAAATTACTTCTTCTTTTACATATTTTATAAGCAACTTCAAAATTAGAAAAACCTTTTATGATTAAACAAGTGATTGATTGGCAAGTGTTTTGCTTATTATCCCCACTGCAGTTTTTCATGAGTGGCCTATAAATAATAGGCCATTACTATTTTCTTCATATTGCCCTAACAAGTCCTAATTTTTGCTTCTGAGACATTTTCCTAACACACAGTATCACCCATCCAAACTGACACTGCAGAGCTGTCTTACAGAAGCAGCTTCCACAAAAGATGTCACCCACTGGGCTGAAAGGTGAAACTTGGATTTGGACAGCTGTGGGATGGTGTTTTCACTGATGTTGTCATTACCATGTTGTGGAAGGTTTAGCCTGTGCCAATGAGCTCTCACCCAGAACGTTCCCAGCTGGGTGTAGGCACCCTGACCATTTCCACTGGGACTCTTGGATGACCCTCCTAGCCTGGGAGGGTAAAAGGGAGCAGCATTGTTTTGCTGCAAGGAGCAATTTTAACAGAGTAAGGGCACAAATCCCTTGAATCCAGGGAGATAAACTGGACTGTAGCAATTTATGGTGTTTTGCACAGTAATACAGATAGGTATACACACCCTTAAAACAAATGCAATCCAATTTAGTACATAATGTTTATGCACAACCAGGGCAATTTGGTAGAGAAATTCAGCAAAATCAAATTCCTAGATTAAACTTCAGAGGATATCTGGCACAGTGTCTCTGATCTTTTGGGGGAGGAGAAAAGAGAACAATTAAAGCTTTAGTTTGACATCTCTAGTAATATTTTAAATTTGAAATATTTTCATTTTAACTTGTTCAGCTTACAGGAAACTGAAACCCCACCAAATTCTTATATTTAAGTATTTTTGATTGCTAGAAGATTAAAATCCAATGTTGAGAAATGCATGAATAACATAAAGTGCAGTCACCACAAATGATTTGCATTGCAGTAGATACACCCAGTCTCACCTTGCAGGTGCCAGGGGCAGCACAACACTGGGACAAAATCTTTGGTGGCTCTTTATTGCGTGAGTGACTTGAACTTGTGATTTACCTACTTCTTCTGGTTTGCTAAAAGCATCAAAATACCCCAGCATCCAGCAGAACCAGAAGGCAATTATGCCATAGAAACACACTACCTGACACAGAATTGTCAGAGCCTGAAAACAAGTAAAGCTCTCAATTTTTCTGGAAAGCACAGTGAGAATATCAGTATACTCAATTTAATTGGGGAAAATATAGACAAAATACAGAAAAGTTACACTCTCCTCTAAAGGTTTAGACACATTCAGATCACAGTCATAGATTCTTTAAAAATTAGTTTTTACACTTCTTACTTTAGCTCTTGCTAAGAGTGAGTTGAATAAAAGTCAAGATTTAACCACTCATGGGATGTGTGGAATACTGCTGGAAGGCAGGTGAAATGTGGCAATGTAGTAACCCCACAGATTTTAAGTTGAAATTAGTCAGATTTAATATCATTCCACTCCTTGTAACCTTTCTTTCCATTCAACAGTGGAGCTGCACTAGGAGTCACCAGAGGGAGCCTGCATGCCAAAAATCCCGCTGTTTTTTTAAAAACTCTTTACTTTCAGATTGCATGGACATTGAAAGCTGAATTTACATAATTTCTCCTCACTGCTGAAAAAAAAAACCCAGCAAAGAGAAGGGCCAGGGGCAGCCCCTCTCCCTGCTGCTCTCTGGCAGTGTCTGTGCTTCCCCGGCTCTCCCTTCCTCTCCTCCCCTGAGGCTCATGTCTGCCCCCAGCCCCAGCTGAGCTGCAGAGGTGCCTCTGGGTGTCCTGCACCTCACCAGCTGCTCTCCAGGGACAGGTGTGCCCTGTGTGCCTGTCACCCGGAAAGGTGCCATTGCAGGGAGCAGCCCACAAACCTGCACCATTCCCAGGGTTTACCAGATGTGTGTGCACATTTTCTGCTTGCTGTGTGCCAGCATGCACAGCAGTGCTGCACCCTGAGCCGGGACAGCCACAGCAAACACTTCAGGGGAGTGCTTTCCTTTTACATCCCACGACTCCTTTAATTGTATTGGTAGAAATAGTTTCTCTGTAAATTGCTCAGAGCCTGCTAATCATCTCTCCTGGCTATAAAAGATCTGTGGAATAACACTGGTTGTTCTCAGCTTGTGTGAGAGCTGAAAAGCCTGAAGTATCCTCCCTCCTTCCATTTCAAGAAAAACTAGCAGCTCCATCAAATGAGAGCTTTTAAACAACATCCTGCTGGCCTCTGCAGCTCACAGGAAAATGAATCCCTTTCCAGATCCATATGCTAGCTGCAGTATTTCCTGTGTTTTTCTGGTCACAGTCACAGACATAATTCATGTGAGCACTCAGTGCTAGCTGCAGGCCTGAAAGGATGTGGTTGAAATCTTCAGGCTGCTCGTGTTCTTGTCTCCATGCCAAAGCTCTGGAGGATGGTTTTGGGAACTCTGTGTTCTTGCTATACTGGGCAATGTTGCATCTCAAGGGGTGAAGGAAGGGAGAAATTATGGAGGGGAGAAGAACCGCATGGCCTTCTGTAGAAAATTTTTGGTTTTTGATAAATTCAAATAGGCATCCACTTCAAAAGGAAAAAAAATCAAATATTAAAAACCCAGAAAACATCCCCACCACAAGAAACCCAGCGCAGATGGTCCCTAAAAACCAGAAGCGTGGTTTCTTTATGTTTCCCTTAGCTTAACCACAGAAATAAGGACCAGGTTGTTCAGAAACAGAGATATCACAAAGCTAATGTGCTACTGGGACCTTGGCTGGGGTCAGGGTGAAACCTGAAGCAAAAGAGCTAATGGCAAGTACTGTCCCCGGAAGAGCAGCTTGTGGCCAGGAGCCACTCTCATGGAAATCATTGCCCTGGTCCCAGGAGGACTCAGAGCAGGTGGTGAGAGCTGGGCTGATGGCTGTGAGCCTGCACCCCCTTGCACATGCTCACAAGGAGCAGCACAGCTGATGGAATCATAGCTGGAAGGTCGTGGGATGATTTTGCTGTGTCAGGCTAATGCCACTGCTCAATGCACAGTGGTGCCTTTCATGTTATACAAATTCACTATTAACCTTGAGCTTGCCTGTAGTCATTCTGTCTTTTGAAAGCTTTGCCTTTTGGGAGAGGGGATTTTTAAATATGAAATCTGACTACATGGAGAGGAGCCATTAATAGACAAAGAGGAGCTGTAGAAATATGAAGTTAGGGAAATACAGGGAAGGCTTTTCTTTTTGAGGGAAAATTAAATGTGACAGCAGCCCACATACTGTGGGGACTTTTTAGAAATACACTACTTAGAGAGGCACCTCTGTATGTACATACTGCATCTACCTCCAAAACCCCCCAATGTGGCCTGAGCAAGCTCCCCCAGTGCCCCCGGCCACGGCCCCTGGCAGTGCTGCAGGAGGAGTGTGGTCTCCCCAGTGGGGCTGAACTCAGAGCCAGGGGGAGTGAGGCCCTGACAGATGCACTTGCCCTCACTGCGTGCACAATCCTGCCCTGCCTGCCTGGGAGATGTCAAACACTGAACAGGAGCAGCAATGTGTAATCTAGGTCTTCACTCTGCCATCTTGCTCGGGATCAAATTCCAGATTTACAATGCTTTAGATGAAACAGAGGAGCAATTATTATTTATTACAGTAGGGCTGGCTGCAGTCAGTGTCTGCCATGTGGCTTGGTTGTTAACCTCCAGCATAGAACATACAGCAAGGAAATAAAATTTAATGCCCTGTCAAATGGCTGACTTCATAAGAATCTTACATGTTCTCCTATAAAAATATTATCTTTTCTTCAAAAGCTGCTTCAATTCAGAACACAACACTGCCAAAATCTTTGTAATTTCACTATAAATACATCTTGTAAAAAAAGTAACCAGAACAACACGTGCTGCCCTTCCTGGGATTTCTACTTTACATTTTAAAACATGTACTATGTCTCCCATATTTTTGTTCTATAGAATTTTATGTTGCTAGCTCTTAAAAGGTTGACTTTTTAATGTTGTCTGTTACTGCTTAGAAACAGTATGATATTTACACTGCCTTGTATTTAATACAACAATGCTCCATAAAACTATTTTCAAGTCATAAGTGCTGTTTCACAGCACTTTTCTAAGATTAGCTTCTATCATAAAACTGAAGTTGTACCTTTAGAAGGAGGCCCCTTTAGCATTCATTGCACAAGATTAGAAGGAACTATCAGATATGTGGATTTCATGCTGAGCCAGATGAGGCCAGCAGAAATACTCCCCCAGAATTTGGTCTGTGCTGGACCACACATGGTAATTTAGGGACTGACATTAGTGCTCAACACAGCCCTTTCCTCTTCACTCCAGGTAAGAGTGGCTGTAACACAAACATCCCAGTTTTACTCTGGAACAGATGTCAAGCTTAGCCTCCACTGGACACCTTGGTGTCTCTGTAGTGCTGCAGCCAAGGCCGGAGCCATTTTGAAGCAGGAGCTGCCAGCTGTGTGAAATGAAATGGATTCAAAGCTGCCAACAGTAAGAAATTAAATACAGACTGCAGCAGTGTCTGCCAACGTGTTGGGCAGTACCATAGCAGTGGCAGCCAGCTGAACTCGAGATGGCAGCAATCTGATGTATCCCTGTCACCAACTCAGTGATTCACTAATTAATTTAACTTTTTTCCCCCTTAATTGTATCTACTGTCATCATCCTACTGTTCAAGTCTGAGGAAGGAGAGAGGAGTGTAGAGAGAAGGGCAAAGAGACCCAGCACTAGAAGGTGACATCTTGGTAAAGATAGCCAGGAAATTCATTCAAGGCCATTCTGCATCAAGTGGTGTGGTTGTATCCAGGGGCACTGACTAAGATGTGGATGAGAACAGCATCTAAATGATGAGAACAAGTAGAATAAGTAGTTTGGGAAACAAAGCTGCACCTTTTGTGACTGAGTTAGAGACAAGGAAAAAACACAGTGATACAAAACTGCAGCATAAATCTTCTATTCCCTGTTCTTCAGAAGGTCCAGACAGCTGTGGGCCTTCCACCCAGGAGATGAAGTCCATTGATGGCATTTTGTCACATCACAACACGTGAACAAACAAGAGCAGTGCGCATGAAAACAAGGCAGAGCTTAGCCTTCTCTTACCCAAGAAACAACTTACTGAGACAGATTTTCTCCTTAAAAGGAATGTGATGGAGAACTGGTACTACCAGGCTAAAGAAGAGATGCTCCTCCAGGGACATGGCAGCTCTGCTAAGGCATTAGAGGAAGACTGCCCAGCCTCAGGAATTGCTCCAGCCACTGGAGCAATTCCTGGATTTGTGCAGTAGTCCTTGTCCCCTGCCCAGCAGTTATCACAGCCATTTAGTCTACTGGAAAAGGAACAAGGTCCAAAATACCACTCAGGACTGAGAGGATAATGGAAAACCATCTCCATCTCCTGTTCTGGCCACATGACTGATGTGCAGCACAATCATCTTTGGAAAAGGATCATTGTTGGAGAGATTGGAAAAATGCAATAGGCTGAGTCAAAGTGACTCACCCACATAAGAAAAGTTTGACTGGGCACCAGCTCAATTTGTGAATTCTCACAGGCCTGGCCTTGATGTTCAGAAGGCTGTGTAAGATGCCTGATGTTACAGCTAACATTAATTTCGTAAAAATTAAATTTAAACCCATGTATGAAGCAGAAGCAAAAAAAGACGTGGTATTTTTCTTTCTAGACTAGTGGGATGTTTCATGTTCTTACACTGCTGTGTTTAGTTAACACTGGAAGCTCTTTGCAGAGTTTGCCATGTAAGAAGACAGCCTGTAAAATGATACAAGTTTTTGTAGTGACTGCTAAAATCTTAGAAACTTCATTCCTGTGCCACTTGAAGTAAATTTAGCCTGAGATTTTTGTTCCACAGTGATTCTCATGGGCTCCAAACTCAGCGCTTACCATACTAACAATAATCTTTAATGTCTCCAGACTCTACCCACGTTCGTTGTTAACCTTCAGTCACAAAGTAATGAGAGGCATCAGACATCGTCAGGCTGGCCTAAGGGGTTACAAATTTGGATGAGGGCCACACACTGTACTAATTGCTTCTAATAAATTACATCTTTCAGGAGGGACATCATGATTTTAATCATTTATTCTGCATGTTGTTTCCTTTGGAGAGAAGAACAAGCAGGCACTAAACAAGCAGAGCATCTGAAATTCATGGCAGAAGCTAGAAAGAGCTCATTTAATATCAACCATCATTGTAAATACTAGAATTATGCATGTATCAAATCCCTGGGTCTGAACACTTTGGGAAAAGCCCGTGAGTTCTGGTTGTTTTAATGACTCAAACCAAACTAATGTCTTTGAATGTTCCTTAGATTTATAACAGCTCTGATTTAATCCCATTTCAAATCTTGTAGCTGGGGCCTAGCTCAGGAAAAGGCCTTTGTTTTTATGCAAAGAAAAATACATTAGGAGGGGAATTTAAAGCATTTATTTCCCAAAAGGCTGAGAGGGAAAACAGTAAAATGTATCTCTTACTTGTGTGGGGAATGACTTTAATTGTGACTTGATGGCTCCTCATTGCAAAGGTGGTACAGCTATAGTAACTTTCTTTAAAGTCTGCTGAAATTAGCAGGATCTTGATCTGATCTAAACAGCCTCTTGCAGAGTGAACTAAGATGAGTGAAGTTTTCCTATTTCCCTGCCCTCTAGCACATCCAGGCTAGTAGACTCACTGCTAATGAAATCCTCAAATCACTTGGGAACGTGCACTTCCTCACAGGGGGAGACCTTGGTGGTGTTTAAATAGCCGCCAGTATTAATAGCAATAGCTGGGAGATAATGGGGGGATTTGGGACCTCCAGGGAGCAATGCAGGTTTGGGAACTGCTCAGGCTGTCTTTTGTCAGTCTTTGTAAACCTTGCTTCCTGCCACTGCCCTCTGCATTTCCTTCCAAGGATGAGCTGAGCTACCAAACCAGACACGACTACCTGGGAGAAAGGAAACCTGTCTGAGCACAAAGCATGGCCTGGCATGGAAAGCTGCATCTCGGAGACTGAAATGTGCTCTTCTGATTTTCAAATGGTAATGAGACACCAAGGAAGCACCTTTACCTGGGATAAGTGCAAGCCTGCACTTCTGCCTTGGCAGTCTAAGATGTCTTCACTTGGTCCCTCTCTGTCTGGAAGGGTTATCATCCCATTTTAGACTTCTCTGACAAGTGTGAGGGTAAAAAATGAGCCTCCAGCAAGACTTCCAGGAGCTCCTCTAGCCCACCAAGCAGAATAATGAAGACATTCCTAAAGATGCTGTTTGTACTTTGATAGATGGATGGACATTTGTGCTAAAACAAATGGACATCTACTTTGGAAAAGGATCAAAGGATTCTTCTTGGTTTTGTCATACAAAAGAAGAACAAGAAGTAGATTAGTAAATAGGAAAAAAAGGCCTTACACATTTGGAACTGACTGGAAAAGATTGCCCAAGGCAAAAGTGGTGACTATTCAAATTGCAAAACATTCCTGCGGTTGTTTTTATGGTATTTTTCATAGGGAGGTTCAAGCCGACCTTCACACTTGAAGAAGAAGACCTTAAAGGATGAGAAAATTTGATGTTAAGGCATAAAAGCACATGAGTAATGGAAGAAAAGCTGACACAAAGAGGAGAACTATAGGTGATGAATCCTCAGTTAAGATTGCTGCTTAACATAGAAAAAAACTATGACAAGACAAGAGGTGAATCACAACATACAGAAAATAGAATGGATTCATTTGA
Source organism: Geospiza fortis (assembly GCF_000277835.1). Taxonomy (NCBI): domain Eukaryota; kingdom Metazoa; phylum Chordata; class Aves; order Passeriformes; family Thraupidae; genus Geospiza; species Geospiza fortis. The sequence continues at coordinate 22,315,480 of NW_005054298.1, read as the reverse complement.
AGCAATCTTCAGACACTGACTTTTGCAACATTGCATGCTACATACCAGCATGGAATTCAACGCTAGTGAGGCAGGTTAGGAAAGAAATATCTGTGAAAGCAAAATGGGAAACCTCTTAGACATCCATTAGGTTTGGTAATACAACACTAAGAAGCACACCATGCCCAGCTGTTATCTGGTTGGCTGGCTGAGGCCCTCTCCAGATTACTACTTAAATCAATAGCTCTCACATTGATTTTTCCAGCACACTGTATTCCAGTAAAAAGAACAATGCTCTGAGATGAGTCAGCTACTTGCTCTGTCTGTAGGAACTCTGGTGTGTTTTTGTTTAGGACAATAAAAGCAGGAGCCAAAGTACACAGAGATATACAGTAATAAGAACCTGCCTGTTGCACCAGGTTTGCTACAGCTTGCTGCAGCAGCCACAGCCCAGCCTTGAGCTAGAGGAAGCTTCTGTAATGATGAAACTGAAATATTTGGGGATGGTCTTAGACAGATAATAATGTTGAGTTTTAGATTAATAAGTGCAATGGCAGAAGGAAAAAATATGCCCCCATGTATATCAAAGAATAGAATCACAGAATCATAGAATGGTTGGGGTTGGAAAAGACATTAAAGATCATCTCATTCCCAGACCCGTTCCATGGACAAGGACACTGCTCACTAGACCAGGTTTCCCAGAAGCCCAACCAACCTGGCCTTGGACACTTCCAGGGATGCTGAGGCATGCAATTCTTGAGAGGAGCCATGAGGGCCTGTTTTATACTGCACTTCATTTGCACAGCATTTAGTTTAGGCTTGCACAGCAAGATAATACAGCAGTGAGATCAATAGGTATTCCTATCCATGCAAAGCATTTTCCTTCCAGAAAAAATATTGAAATTGAATGTCATAAGATTATTTCTAATATCCAGCACATGGACTTCAGCCTATTTTGGCAGACAGAGTCTTGTGTGGCACCTGAGTGATATTTTATTTGAGGACAAGTACTAGAGAACTGCAGCTACAGAGTGAGATACATGGAACTGGCTGATATGGTAGGTTGCCTCATGACAGCAGCAGTATTTCACACAACTAATCAGATATCCCGGGTAATAAACTGTGTTAAGCAGACAAATGGAAATTTACATATTCATTATCTCTCAAGAGACACTTGGCAGGATGGCCTTTAGACTGCAGTCCGAAAATAATCCTGCTCTGACAAGTGTCAGTCAGAAGTGCTGGTGAATCGCCACAGATCTTTCTTCACTGCAATCACCATCCAGTCAAATTCTGTTCAGAACTACATAAGAAGCAAGGCCTAAATGTAGCTATTTTGATCCCAGGTGATATCCCTGCTGCTTTTGTACATATTCCTAAAAAGCATCTCTCAAAAATTTATCAAGACTACTAATTTTTCCTTATCTTCCCAAGAAAGTCTTCACACACCCTACTGTCACATACCCAGACCACGGTTTTGGTTGTTCTCCTTTTCACAGCTGCCTGGAAATGAGAGGCAGAATATGGGGGAGTGGTTTCAAATAAGAAACAGAGAACTCTACGGGGCCAGCACCAATAGAATTTACATATTCAAAAGCTCTGTTCGTAGCTTGGCATTGAATTATCTGTTATAGCAAACTAATCAAACCATAAAAACTTTTTTTTTTGCAAACAGATGTATTTGCTACTGCAGCAAGATTCAGTGCTGAGGATGGAGGGATGGCCAGCCTCAGGCAGGTGGGCAGTGCCAGGCAGTGAGAGCAGAGTGTGAGGGCAGTGATGGCCGGGCAGGGCCCTGTGGCACTGCCCTGGTCCCGCTGTCCCCCCACCAGAGGAGCCCCCGAGGCAGGGCAGGGCCGGGCAGGAGCTGACAGTACCTTTGAGGGCAGGAGGGGTGAAGACGCTCTGCTTCCTCTGCTTGGGAGAGGCGCTCTGCGACTGCAGGGACAGACAGAGAGGGCAGTGAGACACGGGCACAGACAGAGCTTTCTGCTCCTGGCAGCTCCCTGTGCACCCACCTGGGTGCCCACCACAGAGCTTCTGAGAAAAATATACAGTGTACAACTGATGCCAGCTCCTGGGCTGTCGTGTACACAGGACAGCTAAGACAAAAACATGTGTTTAATGGACAGCTTCGTTTATGACTCCCAGGCAAAACAGACCCAATACTACTGAAAATTACCCTTCACCCTATACAAATATTGTCAAACATAAAATTAGGATAGCTTGTGCTTTTAACAGCCTGTGTAATTGATTCTCTTAAGACAAATAAATGCCTATGTATAGTAAAATAGTTGCAAGGTTTACATTAGCCAACATTCCAATTACAGTGTAATCAGTGATTATGTGCATGTGTAGGGTAATACTGAAATATTAATATATACATTTTAATGTAAATAAGTGGAAAATCCCTCCCCCTGTACCTTTTCAATGTGTTCTATTAAACCCAAGATAATAAGTCCAGCAGCCAATCACTCAGCCTTTAACTGAGCCTCATTTGAGTGTTCTATTTAGTTAAACTTTGTATGGCCCCAAAATTGCATCTGTGCACAAAAGATAAATTATTCCAAAATAATGGCAGTAAAATTACACGTAGAATAATAATAGTATTATTATATTATACCAATACACACAGAGTAATAATGGTATTACTACATTATATCAATGTTTAGTTAGCAAAAACTAACTGAAGTATATGCAGCGCCAAAGCAGAGCAGCTTTTGCAAAATGAAAGCAGCTAAATTGGTGTCAATATTATACCAACATGAATTATGTCTACATAAAAAGGACAAGAAAGCCTCATACAGCACACCCTCAGCTAACTTTGGAAGACATAAACACCACATCACACTCCTAAACAAAAGGTTAAGGAAAAATTGTGTGTAACCAAGCTTTTTTTCCCTCCTCATTTTATCAATTTCTAGTTGTAGCAATGATGTTGCCTTTACCCAAACATTTGCTAAAAATGCCTAATATATACACCATGAATTTTAATAAGATCTATTTCTTCATGGAACATTTGAGACATGTTTCACACAAGTTAGGGTTAATCCTATTAATTTAGCTTATCACAGTGGATAGACTGATAACATTTATAAATAAAATATTCTCTTCTTTGGATAGAGAAAGCTATTTATAAACACTATGGGATAGCTTGGTGAACCTCATGCCAGTAAATCTTTATATGTTTGTATTGGAGTTCAAATTTGAACCAATCAATACCTCCTGCTGCTATTTAAGGTGCTGCCCACTGCTCTGAGCAGTGGGTGAAGGAGAAAGAGATCAGGGAATTGGAGGAACCATGCAAGGGGAGGTTAGAAAATGAGATCAGAGGAGCCAGCTTTGAACTCTTGTGCAGACAACATGACTGCACTGCCTGCTGTAGGCTTGACAAGCGATGGAGAGAGTGGAGAGGTGTTTGTGCCCAGCAGTGACCTGCAGATCCACAGCAGAGCTTGGGTGGGGTGAGCTGGCAGGGCCACCTTGGCTTTGCTGTGATTTGACAGGGCATGGCAGCAAGGCAGAGGGGAAGCTGGCCTCTCTCAGCTCCTTGCTACAGGGATGTTGCAGAGCACACAACACAGCTTTACACAGCCCTGCTTTGACAACGATGGCTCTTAAAAGGCTGCGTTACTGCAGATGGAATGACAATGTAAATAAAAGCATCCATTGGGATGAATCAGTGAGTTTCCAAGAGTTTTTAACAATAAAACTATATTAACAATAAATATGTTTAGAAAAAATAAAATCACTTACCTCTGCCTGTGAGATGTTCGTTCTCTTCTCATCTTTTTCTAGAGAAAAACATATGAAAAGAGAAAAGTTAGTACAGAAGCTAGCATTTGTAACTCTGCCATGACCCTACAGCACTGCTGTAAATAAGAAATTGACCTTCTAATTTACAGCTTTTCTTTCTCATTTGTGTGTCTCAGAAAGCCAGAGGCCCTGATTAGCATTTAGACCTAGGCACTGCATGTGAAGCACTTAACTCCCATTTTTGTCTGTGAATAACAGTGAGCAATGGAGTTCCTTCAGCAGCAGGTCCTTTGTCCTGGCTGGCAGCAGGGCTCTGCAACTGGGGCTGTCAGGGTACAGGGCTGCTTCACCCAGGGACTGAGCTTTCTTCTACGGTTGGCAAATGGTGTGAAGCAAACTCACAAAGCGTTCTACTGCACTCAAATAATAACAAGAACCTCACCTAAGGTAAGTTATTAATATACCAATACTGGTACTGAAAAGTGCCTTGCAGTAATATGTAAAATTAACAAAACAAAGCTTAAGAGCAATCCTTCACATTAAAGATTTTTGACATTACCAGACTGTAATTTTTCCTGACACTTTTTACTTTTGTTGCCTTAATTTGCTTTAGACTATATGTATGGCAGAATTGGCAGAACTCGAGATTTCTCTTAAAAATAAGTGCCTCTGAGAATCTGTATGAACAAAGATTGTATGACACGGAGGAGGCTCAAGGTTCTTTCTAACCATGGCACGTAACCAGTTTTTGTATGAGCTAAATTATTTCGCTGCTGTTGTCTTCATGTGATTAATGGCCAGAAAGTATCTGTCTTCTGCTGATGATTTCAAAATATTTGACAAAGATCATGCAGGATATTTGATACCCAGTAGTTTGGAGTCCTAAAATAAAATGTCATTGAAAACATAGACATCAATCTCTCACTGTTGCAATGGGCCTTCTAAAATTTTCCACTGGCAGATATCTGTGTAATTTTCACTGAGGTGGGACAGATCTGTAACACAGGTCTGAGCAAAGAATTAGGCCTAGGCAATATCATTTCATCTGCCTTATTCTCTAAATATTGGCCTGTTGTGGTGTGCTGTGTATAATGGGACAAGCCAGTCCACGCAGCGGGATCAATCACATTTTCTATCACATTCTTTACCATTGTCTCTGTGCATCTTGCAAACATTAACTGATTTAGTAGATTTTTCAATATAAGTATTTCCCATTATCTCTCTCTGAAAGATATTCAAATCACTCATACTCAGGGTTAAAAAGTGTAGTTGAAAACAGGGCTGATTACTAAAGCATGACCCCACAGATACAGAATTAGACAAGACAATCAGGAGTTTCCTGCCATTAATATTTGCGTGAACTTTGGCAAGGTCACTGATCTCCTCCTGGACTTCCCTACCTGTAAATAAGTATAGCAATATCTATTTCAGTATAGAAGTGTCCATTCCAGCCCATAAAACACTTTGGGCCATGAAGTCAGGCTGGTTAAATGGGTGATTATTTATGTGCTCTCAGCCTTTTTTATTGGTTGCATACCAACACATCAATTAGTCAACATTAGACTTTTTTTATTATTCAGGGCACTGGATTCAGCTTAAATGCTGAAATTTGAATAAATCAGGGTCTTTCAGCAAAGAACAATGAAGAGTAAGTTACGTCCCATTCCTTCCTGAAAATCTAAATTTGCCCAGATTAAAAATGTATTTTGTAAACCCCAGCTGATGCTTCCATGGGTAGCAAAAATTGACATCAGTAGCTTTGTTGTGTTTCAGGTCGTGATCCTGAGAATCGCACAACTCCAACCCTTTGGGCTCACACATTTAGTGTTCTGAGTGATGTGACATTAAAATTGTCAGAGCTGCAATATTTACAGCCTTTCCCTTCACCCAGCAGCCTTTATATGACAGGCAACTTTGGGAATAAGGACTGGGCCTGTCTGGAGTTAGACAATTCCTATCCACAGGGCAAATAGTGCCAATGAGAAGCATCAGACAATATGGACATTTAAGAACAACCTGTAAAATCTCATAAACAAACAATTTTCCAAATCAGTAAACAGAGATTGGAAAGTAACCCGAGGGACTGAAAGATACAAACCCCAGGCAGGAGCCATGAAGTGTTTCAGGTGAGTTGTGGGATGAAGGGAAAAGTACAGCTGGCTGGAGATGAAGTTTGGGCAATGGCACATTGTTTCTTTTTGAGGCCAAAAGGAGGATCGCGTGCTAATTTTTGACAGGTATTTTGATGGATAAGACTCAATCAAGAATACGGATTTTTAAGGAGAGGTGACAAGGAATGGGAACAAGGGAAGCCTAAATCCCAGAATGCCATAGACTGAGGCAGAGAGGATAAAACAAACAAACCCTCTACGTATAGAGGATGAGGAGGAGAAGAAAGGCAAGGGGAACATGGAAGGAAGATAGAAGAGCTTGTGAGTAACTGAAGTAGTAATAAGAGACAGGGACATTGAACCCACAGCAAAAGGGGAAATTTAGGGATGACAGAAAGCAGAGCTGGAGTGCAGTGTGGGCTGGAGCTCAGTCAGGAGTTCTCCGCCTGGCCATAAACTTGGAGGCATCTTGGTCTAGCTGAAGGATTACATTAATAATTGTGTGAACACTCTTCCTTGGACAAAGAGGCATTTTCCAGTGTAACTTATAATGCTTCATAAAGTTGCTTTATAAAGCAGTTTAAACAAGTTAATAAAAGCATGTTTTTACAGCAGTCTTACTAGGCACATCCCCCAGCCCAGCTGATCTAAGAGCTGAGCTCCTGTCCTCATCTGAAGGCAGAGAAGAGCCCAGAGGAAGGAGGCAGATTGCAGCTGGAATGAAATCTGCTTGGTGGTGCAGATCAGTCCTTCCATGGATCTGCCCTGCTGGGCAAACATCGTGTCCGTGCTGGGGGAAGCTCTGTGGTCGTTTTAGAATGAGATCAAAATTCATCTGCCTTGCTTCTCCCCCTGGACAATGTTAATGCACTCAGAGCAGCCGTGCAGGGTGAGAGGTGACCTGTTTTAGAGGAGCTGGCCTCTGATGTCACCCATGGGCTCTGCAGAGGTCTCATCCAGCAAAGGCTTATCTCATCCAGCTAAGTACCCTGCTTGCTTTCCCCTCAGCAAGAGCAAATAAAAGCCTTTTCTGTGAGGTTTCAGTCAGGCACTGGAGAAACAGAACAGGTCAGAGAGGCCAGTTTTTACACAAAAGAAACTCAGTAAGAGGCTGGTGTAATTGTTGGAGAAAGCTTCTTGTAGAAAGTTTGGAATTTTCCTTGGGAAAACATAGCTGAGCAGATGAAAATCACAGGGGGCTGATAGATTTGGACTCAGGCAATTTTAGAAACTAAAACCAGAAAATAATCCTTCATTCTCCAGCCATTTAGTGGCAGAAAGAGATGAAATTTTCTAAAAATTATTTTTCAGTCATTTCACATTTCAATTTTTCCATCAGTAAAAGAAAATAAATGTTTTTTGATCTTTCAGTTTACCTCACTGGTGTTTGACCACCACAGTCTGTATCAGTCATTGGTATTTGTAAAACAAGCTCTCTGAACTCTGATTTAGAAATTGACTGACATAATACTTGTTTTTTCTGCTATCAAAACCACTTTTCCTTTCTTCTAGAATACATAACAAGATCCAAAAGTGTTTAATGTTTTCTTTTTGCCAGAGTCCTAACTACATGTTGCCACATCAGCTAGCATCTCGTCACTTTTTACTAAACCACGGAGGTAGGAAAAGGAAAAAAATTCAGAAAAGACCATCATACAAATGCTTACATAGCTAATTGTTTGATTTTCACTTGCTGGTTTTTATTTCCCAGTGTTTATCAATGAGAACTTGACTACAGGTTTAGATGTCATTACATTTAATTACAAAGAAATATCCTGGTAAGCCCTCCTGGAGTGAGTATGTGTTTCTGAAAATATTCCCGCTGCAGAGCAGCTCATTAGCTCCCGAGTGCAGCTGCTGTGGCAGGCGGGGCCGGGAGCTCTGCTCCCTCCTCGCCCCAGCGCTGACAGGAGAGAGCTGCTGCTGCTGCATCCCACTTGCTCATCAGCATCTAAATCACTGCCTGGCCCTTCAGGGAGCACTAATAACAAGATTTGTATAGCAAGCATTAATGAAAACATAGGGCAGAGAGGAATTTGCCATACACAGAGGCATTTGACTGCCTGTCAGGAGCTTGCAGCTCAGGTGTGTAGCTTGGGGAAGGTCCCACGCTGTGCTGACAGTGCTGTCACCAAGGGACCTCTTGTCCCTCTGTCCCAGAGATCATAGCACAGCTTTTCCCAACTAGCTCCTGTCTGTAAGCAGCCCTTCATACTTCATTAAAATACTGCAGGCCAAATGCATCTGCTCTTTGGACAGTTACATTTTTTTTTTCCCAGGTAAATCAGTTTTCTAAACAACCCTGTATTTCCCACCTTCAATATTCAAGTAGCCATTACTAGTACTGAGAGTAGGGGCTGCAATCTCCTTTGTTAGACCAAATCCTTCCTCATGGTGCTCAAAGTCAGCCACTAAATGAAAAGAACATGTTTTCCTCCTTATGCACACAGCAGCATCTGATCCAAACATCTCTGATCACACAGAATCTAAGAACTTGCTTTAAGCTGCACAGCCATAAGAATATGAAATAAAACCACCTTTCACAAGCTACATAGATCAAAATTTCTTTAAAGCTTGCATTCTGGTAAACATAATCTATTTTGGAAGAGACATTACAAGCTAGAGACCTTACAAACCCCAAATGTGAATCTGAATGTATTTGTTTACATCACATGATTCTCAGAAAGGAATTATACTGCCTGATTCACCACCTTGTTATTGCAGCTTCATGCCAGACTCATGGAAATCAGTCTCATTTCACTGGCATGAAACTAGAATACAAGAGTGATGAATAAGGCCTGCAGCCTTACCACAGAGCAATCATGAATTACTACAACAAGCACAAAAGGCATCCTTCTCCTAAGCATTTTTGTTCCAAATTTTTCATTCTCCCTCCCTAATACATGATAAATATTAATATAAGACAAATTCTAAACAAGTAACATAAATCAAATATAGCTTCTCAAAATATATTTTGAAAGAGAATTAAAATTTGCTTATTTTCTCCCTCCTTGAAAACCTACTTAATTTTCTGCCTCTTGTCTTGGTGTTGCATTTCTGCCTGACTTTGTGGCCTTCCACTTGCTGCCAGCTCTGTAAGGCTCTGTTCTGATACTGTCCTGGCTTTGAATGACCAGACATAAAATGGGTTTTGTGGAAAAAGCTGTCATGAAAAGAATAGTTCCATGCAGAATTTACTTTTTCTGAAACACAAGAGGCCCTGTCCTGCTCCATGAGAGAGGGTCAGGTGAGCAAGGGACTGGGAACAGAGTTCCTGATGTGAAGTCCTGGATATGGGGACAATTCCAGAGCTGGCAGGACTTCCCAGAGAGATAATCAACCCAGGGAGAAACATACATGAAATAAACATTCTGTTTGGACAACTAATGTAAAGATTTGCTTTAATTCACAATATAAGCAATGCTTGAAGATATTTTCTTCTAGTTGCTTTCTAAGCAGCACAAACTCCTCTTTGGTGAAGGAAATGGAGACAGCTTCCAAAGAATGACTGGCTAAGTAAGATTAACCAGGAGGAGGCAAGTACTTTATTTTTTTTCTTTTGATCTCTCAGATGAGACATTTTCTGGACCAAACAAAATTCTCTGACTAAATTTCCAGGAGTGACTCTGAGCCAAACTTTTCATGTAATTTGCAGCTGACCATTGTGGACTCCTGGCATCAGAGCTGGGAGGAGCCTCTGGCAGGACCACAGGCGGTCACTGAGGGCAGGAGCTCTGCGTCAGGGTTTGCCTCCACACTGCTTCAAAGCTCCCTAAAATTTACTCATCACAAAGAGATACCACTTATTTAACAGCAAAGTATTTCTTTCTGTTTCCAGCATGACAGAGTTGAGCTCAATCAGAAGTCTGGGGTGTCTGCTATGGCCTGAGCCTCGGCAAAGAGGAGTTCATCCGTGCCCGGTTCTGTGGGTGTTAAGGGGACCTGGGGGGTGGTACAGGCAAACTGAGTCCCACAGGAGTTCAACACATGCTCAGTGCACATCCTGCACCAGCAAAGCAAACTGGCCAAAGGGGAATGCTGGAGACAAGTGAAAGAAAATAATTTTATCGCTGACTTAATAAGCTCATAAGCAACAGCAAGTTTTGCCATCGACTTAAAAGTCAGTATTTTATCCTATATATACAGCATGAACTGGTAAAAATAAAAGAAAAAAATAAAAAAGAGAGAGAAAAGGCAAAATACTTTCTCATTTACTAAATACCAGTTCTAGAATTAGTGCAACTAGGAAGGAACTTCAGCTGTACATAAACTGCCTCCTAGTCAAAACTCTTGCTCATTTGCTAAACTAAGTAATAACAGTCATCTCAATATTCACTACACCGCTGAAGGGCCAGGTTAATACATTCAAATTAGTAAAAATAAATGAGACAAACTGAAGAAAACTGCTGAGATTAATGATGTGAAATTTAAAATCCTTGGTCTATTGGGAGAGCTGTTGGTAAACTCTGGTCTCAAAATGAGTAAAGTAAGACTTAAAAAATATATGATGGTCTACGTATGACCCTTTTATGCGCCGCTACTAAGAATGATTAAAATCTCCCATTTAGATTGAAACACACATTAGAAAAAAAATAATCCCTTATTCTTGCAGCAAATAAATGTAAACCAGGATGATACAGATTTTCTGGCATGAACCAGAAAGGAACAGGACAGCCATCATTTCTGGGTGCCCCAAGCAGTGCTGGAAGGCCAAATTAAACTACAAGGAAACCTTAGAAAATTAGACTTTCACAGACATACAGAACAAGGCAAAGGACAAAGACTGCAAAATAGACCTAAATCACAAAATCTTGTCTCAGAGCTGTCCAGCTGTGTAGAAGAACTCACCTCATTGTGAGGTTACATTGGCATAGGGGCTATTCTGATGTGACAGACATCAATAAAGTTGCATCTTTGCTGTATGGACCAAGGGCAGTTTCCACACTCACAGCATACTCTCACCTGGCCTGAAACCTGGCAGTGGGAGACAAGACTCACTTGAAGGAAATGGGACAGCAGTGGAGATAAGAATGGGTTTGGAGAGGTTAGAAGGCCAGAGCTGTCAAGAAGCTGCTAGCAAATACTCAGAGAAACAGGTTCAAAGAGCAGAAACATGAGTCTGCCATGAGTGTCCCCAAGTTAAACGAACTGCCAGACTACTAAATTTCTTGTTAATGATTGCTACTGTTTAACCAAATGTACTCAACTCTCATGCTCAGAAAACTTCTCAAGCAACTTGCAATTATTGTTGTACTTGGATGAAGTCATAAAAATGTTATTAGTTTGTGAAAAGACTTAACAGTGTCATGAAGTACTTTCAAATACAGAAGGAAGTACCTTGAGCAGACAGCTGCCCAGGGCTGTGAGTCCATCAGTAACACTGCACAGTGTTAGTCAAGTGCTGCTTTCCATCTGCTTGCTTGCTTTAGCTTCAGTCTGTGCTCAAATGACTGAAGAGGCTGAAGATCTAAATACAATACTGAGGCAAAGATCATGAAGTAAAATTCATTATTATCAGAAATATAGTGCTAGCAAATCCCAGGATAAACTTTTAAACCATTTTCTAATAACTCCATGCACAGGAATCAGTTGTGATGGAAAATGGCTCAGAACTGACCTACCGATCTCAGTCTTTGTATCAGTGTTACAGCTGCAAATGCCATCACTGTGAGTGGTTCCTTTCTTGGCTGGGAGCTGTAGGAATATTCTAAGCTCTAAAATAAAAAACAGCAGCAGCAGCCAAAACCAAAGAAACCCCAGCCAAACATTTCTTAGCATGCTATAGCTCATAAAACCATTTAAAATGTATCCTATTTGAATGTGTTTGTACATTCTGGAAAGTGACATTTGCCATGGGAGAAGAAAACCTACAAAACAACAACATTTTTCCTTAGCCAGTGATTATTATTGCTGTCTTAGCAATTTCCTTCCTTTTGGAATAATACCTCCAGGATTTCAGTAAGAATGCTTTGTAAAGCTAGTCCTGGCCAACTGCTTGTGGCTTGCTTTTGGTTAGAATGCACATGCAGAGAGTTCCTCACATACATGTATCATCTTACATGGGAATCAAGTCAGCTACTAATAATAGCTCTTCTTGGGGGTTAGGACCCTTTTTTTACAAAAAAACCAAAAAAAACCAAAAAAAAACAAAGACACAAATATCAGTTTTGTAAAGCCATTGCTGGGTTTTCCAAGATTTGAAAGAGTCAGCAAAGCCAGGTTCCATAATCTCATTCTTGCCTTAAGCACAACTAGGTGGGCTGGAACAACCCAGGGCAATCATTGTTAGCTCAGAATAAGTCAGCAGTAATTTCCAAAGGCATTTTTCAGAATTGCTACTAACCTTAATACATACCAGAGACAGAGGGGACAGTGGCTTTTGTTTTATGCATCTCCATCTGTACTGTCACAGTCAGAAACACCTTGCTGTGATTCCTTTGGAAGGAATATGGGATATGCTGTACACATTGAAGCCTGAGTCACACACCAGCACCAGCATTGCAGGCGGCTTGAAAGCACACCTCTTAACAGTAACAGCCTGCATGCTGTCTACTGCATCTCAAAAACAGACAGTAAAAAGCTAATGTTGGTCAGCATCAAAAATCTTCCCAGTCACAATTCTTGAAAGGGAGAACTCTTTTAGTACAACTCCACTTGGAAAGGAAAAGGATACAAACTAGCACTTAGTAATACAAAGGTGTTGCTCTCAAACCAACCCGGCTTTTAAGTTAAATGGCTCCCTCACTGTGCGGCTGTCCTGCAGATCCTAACACAAGGGGGAAAAGGCAGAACAAGTGCTTCAGCTGATCCCAAAGAATCTACTCTGTGGAGGTGGCCAAGGAAAGAGCAGGACAGGCTCATCCAAATCTTGGCTTTCTACCACCACCTGAGAACAGCTATGGCAGGAACTCCAGCAAGACCTGAAGGGAATGCTGTCCCTCCATGTCACTGAGTGGTGCAGTCAGTGCAGAAGTGTGCAGGTTATGGGGTGTCCAGGTCCCAGGATAAGCCATACTGTAGGGTGCAGTAGAACTGTAGGGTTCAGTTCACTGCTGTACTGAACTTTCACTCTGCCTTGCTCATGTTCATTTTCTGTGTGACTTTGCTTGTCTTATCAGAATAAGGGACATGGCCTCGGGTGAAAAACACAACCTTTACAATGCACCTTCATCTACTTAACACTGCTGACTCTGTTGGTGCAGTTTGGTTCCACAAGATGAATAATACCAAGACATCAATTCTCTGTGGGATATATGCATGCTGGATATCCCATGGAAAACATGAACAAAGAAGGAGCAGGTCACTGTGCTTCATTCTGCTACTCTGATAGTCTCTTGATCCTCCACTAAAGACATTTGAGAAAAAAAATCAGAAGTGATTTTAGATACAGACACAGAAATAAGAAGTTTTGAAGGGGAGAAGGAGAAAACAGAGGTCCTTTCAATGGACATAAAGCTTAATTCTACCCCAGAACTGCTTTGGTTACTGTAAAAAGAGACTCGACTGGTCCATCAGATCTTGTTTCCACCAGCTGATGACACAGGCAGCTCAGACTCACGGGAAAGCAAAGCCAAGCTCTGCAGCTCCCTGCACTCTCACTGAGTTTCTGCAGCCTTCTGCAGTTGGCAAAGCCTTCCAGGACTGATAGGTTCAATTTGTTTAATCTCTGGTAGCTTTAGGTCCAGATTCAATGAATTCCCACTTTTGAGGTATTTTGAAGTGAAGTTTCAACTTCAGTTACACCATATAAAGAGTTAAATTCTGTCTCTAAAAGCTCAATAAATGGGCTACCTTGATTGATGCTTTAAGTGCAACCCCTTCCCAATATTCTGAACATAATGAGGTTAGTGCTAAAAGCTGGATTCTCTCTCATCTATCTGCATTATCTATTTATTCCACACGCGTCACCATGGTAAATGAGGGCTGCATTAAGTACTAAATAGCAGAGGTCAGAAAAACCCTGCGTTGTATTCTTTTCCCCTCAGCAAGGCTGAAACATCTATTAATGGATTTCAGTTTATTACCTGATGTGAACTAAAAAATACATTGAAAATATCAATATTAGCACATTATTGAAGTTTGATTTAAACATAATCTCAAAAAAACCTATCTTGATATTCCTATTTTAAAAATGTAATCTTATAATGTTTAAATAGACTCAAGTTCAAATATTCTCTGAATTTTTTTTTCCATTAAACACCCCTCCTCCCAAAAAAACCAGAATCTTTGCCACAGGCTAAACTAGACATATTTTGATCCAAAGTCTCTTTTAAAATGCCATCAACACCCCAAACTGTATACTCATGGAGTTGTATTAAATATAGCTTAAGTATTTTGATTATAAGAAGCAATTACACCTAGACATTTCATTTTTTAACTAGAAAACCCACCATCTATTCCAAATTCTCAGCAAAACAAACTATGTGAGGTAAGTATTTGGCACAGTGCAAATCTGTGAAGTGCTCCTCTTTACAGAGAGCAGAATATTTATCCTTCTGAATGCAATGAAGTCAGAATCTGTCCAGCTGACTTCCTCAGCAGGTCAGGCAGCCGTGCCCACAGCCATTCCCTCCCAGGGCACGGCTCTGTCGTGCTGTACTCACCGAGGTGATAACAAATGTAAACATTCCAAACGCTTATCAGCCCTGACCCCGAGTGATCAAGCAGCTGGAGAGCTGTAATGTGAAGCCATGTATATTAAAAATAATTTGCAAATAATCTCCTGGGGTGGAAGAAGGCTGTTTCTATGGTGCTTTTGTATAAGGAACAAGGAAAACAGACGAAGAGTACAAAGTTCAGCCTCTAAAAATACCACATTCACTCTCAGATAGTTCCACGGACATTGACCCTTCCAACACAAAACCAATGGGAGGCAGGGAGCAGGAGGAACAAGTGAAATCATGGCACACATTAGGAGTTTAGCTGCACTGGTAAATAAAAAATTATTTCAATTCATTTCTTGGCTATTCAAGGCTGGAACAAGAGTAATGGATTAATGCAATTCCATCCATTCTGGGAGCAAGTAAAGCTTTGGAGTTTTAGCTTCATGCCCTCTCAGCTGCCCCACTTCTCTGATGTAGGCACAAATCTGAGTCCTGGTTGAATATCCAACCTCTATTTCCATCCTCCAGAGCTTTCCCAGGCAGTGTTTGCACCCATCTCACAGAGGGACAGTAGGCTCTGGGGACTGGGAGCGACTCATTCTTGTTTTGACTAAATTTACTCACTTCAGCCAACTAGGAGAACCTAGTTTATATGGGTCATGTAAAATGTACCTGTACAGTCAATCAATCAACACTGAAAATGAAGGAAGCATGGATAAAAATAAACAAAAAATTCAGTAAAATAAGTGAATTTTGACCAGAACATGCACAACAGCTTTTGGTTTTGATGTCCCTGTCTAGCTGTCAGACCCTTCACTGTTTACTAACTAAAGAGACAGCCCAGACTCTATTTGGCCTCTATATGAAATAGTACATGTTTCCTACTGTTTCACACTATATGGTTTACACAACTGCTAACATATTCACAGGGAATGTTTATATTTGTGAATTACTGTGTTCAGGACCCCAAGAATTGTGAAAATACAGCTGGCTGCTTTGGTGATAACCCTCAGTCTAGGCACAGCACTGCACACTGCATCCCAAGCAAGCCAGGCCTTGTCCCCCAGCCTGCTGTCCTTACTGCACTGCAGGGAGCATGACAACTCTTCTGACAAATGGTGGCAGTGACATATAAAATCCTCATCCTCTCATGAACATGGAGCATCTTCATGAAATGGAACATTTTTCCCTTTTTAAAATTCATTGTTTCTTTCTGGAGCCTGTGAGCTGTTCCTTCTGGGCTGAATAAAGAACAGCTCAGGCACAGGTTCTTGACATTTTTTTTTTTCTTTTTCTCAAGTTCTTGAGCTTTCCTTTTGGTTTTCATGGAGTCTGTATTATACTACATATGTGTGAGGAGCTTTTGCTGTGCCTTGTCCCAGGGAACTCTGTGGGTCTGAACAGCAGCATAAATTCAGAGTAACCCAAATGAAAAAGCATGTGAGCATAGTGTATAAAGGTAGGAAAAAGGGATCCTGTCTGCCACTGAACATTTGCAGTCACACATCATCCTGCAAACAGCAGGATATTTTCAAGCACAGACATTTTTATCTCTGTTCTAGAACCCCTATCACCTGTCAGGTGTTACACAATGTTTACTTTACATATTTCATTGTTTGACTGTGTCAGATAGTCCTTTCCAGCCCAGGCTGAAAGCACAGGAAGGCCCTCGCTGCCTTGACGCGTCCAATCTCTGAACATCCTGGTGCCATCAGTAATGCACAGTGGGCTGTACCAGCCCTCTGCTGTCAGGGGACACAAATGGTTTTCATTGCTGGCTGAAACACCTCCACAGACTCCTGGACTGATATAAAAAGAGATAGAATACTTAAATGGCATATACATTTAGCATATAGAAAGACCAACTAGTTTGACCAAAAAAAATTACAGCTAATGACAGTTTTTATTCATGTACTGCTTTTCTGACTGCTCTATTACCACATTAGAACCTAAATTTGCAATTGAAAACAGCTGCTATTTGGCTTACTCACTCTCTAGTTCTTGGACCAAAGTAAGCAGTATGTCCTACCAGAATCTCAATAGCTTGAAAAACATATCTGTTTCCATGAACTCTGAGACCAAGGGTTTTCTGCTGAGATTTTTCCCTGAGAAAGTAGAGCAGAACTGCTTGACAATGCTCAGTAACACCTGCCTCCTACTAAGTACATCTTTCCTTGAGCTCAGGTTATTTTGTCTTGGAAGAAAAAAAAATGTGATCATTAGATCTAAACCCAAACACATTCATTCACCTAGAAGCATGATCCAACTAACATTAGTCACAAACCTTAATGCTGGGCAAAGTGACTCACGTTAATCCCATCAAGAATGTGCTGCTGGTACAGTTTGCATCAGCAGAAAAGCACATCTGTCTGTGGTAATGAGATTTATTGTGAAGGCAAAGTCCTGGAGTGTCTAAAGCCAATTTAGCATTAAAACCTCAAATAGTTTGGGTTGTCATGGAATTGACAAAGGTGTAAGGACAGATCTTCCTCCACCACTCACCTGGCTGTATTGTTTGCTGCTGCACTAAATACTGAGACTGCCCCTGAGGCATCTCAGCAGAGCTCTGGGGAAGTGACAGTAAGCTGAAAGGCAAGGATCCTTTCTAGAAAACCAAAAATCATCTCGGAATGAGAAAGCAAAACTGCTAATGCCCAAACACAAGCTGCAAGCACCTTCCTTGTTCAGAGACAGGTACAGATTGCATTTCTTCAAGTTATGATTTCCAGCATTCAGGAAGCTCAGAGGTACTGTGTCATACTGGGAAGGTATGTTTTATATTGCTTTTGCAGTGATAATATATCCTTACTGCTTTGAAATGAGGTTTGAAAAGCCCAAAAAGGCAGCTGTATCTCTAAACACAGAGTAACATTTACAGTACAAACAAGGATGTCAAAACAGGCAACAAAGCTGAAAGGGGAGTTGGAAACAGCAAATACACAGAAAATCTAGATACACAGAAGTTTATCCTAATGTTTACCCATATTCCAATGCTTCAAGATGACTGAACACTTTGACATAATCTGAAGAGCCTTTGCCAGCCAGACTGTTTGATGTTGTGTTGGCTCTGTGACAAAGCCAGTCTGTGCAGGAACGCTGGCATTGTTTTCTGATCAAAGCAGCCCTAATGGCATTAAACCTGAGTTGTGGTCTGACATGCTTTCTTCCCTCAGCCATCAGTTCTCTACTCTGCCACCAGCTTTTTCTTGTTGCATTACAATATTCTGCTGTTTTAAAGCATGCTCAGATGTTTTTTTCAGCTAATAAGAATTGATATTCCCATATTTTCTGCTATGCTGGGCATGGAGACAGGAGGTTGTGCATACACAGAAAAGGCTACTTGTGATGGTGATACTCAGTTTCTGCTGACTCCAAGGATATTGCAAAGGGAAAAGGAAGCAGGAGAGCTTTAACAATTTTTGGATTAGGCACTTGTGTAGTGCAATAGTTAAACATATCTTTAAAACTAATCAGATGCTCAGAAAATACAGTTCCACTGATGGCAACTGAAGCACAATAGATTAAAGTGACTTCATAACTGAGGTCTCAGTTTGCTAGTGCTAGCTTCTCTGACACAACCCATCTAAGAGCACTTTACACAGAACTTACAGGTAGAGTTAAGGGTTTCTTCATTGCTGTGTTGCTTCACAAGGTCCTATTGTCCACTGCAATCACTGTTGCTGCTGCAACTCAAGTTTCACTTTTGTTGACTGTGATTGCACTTATACATGGTGCCAACCAGGGTGAGCGTGAGGAAATGTGAGAGTCAATGATGCTACAGGTTGGATACGAGCTCCTGTAGTCACATTTATCACCTGACTTTAAAACATTCAGTGTGGTCTAACACTGCCTCCTTGAAAGCAAGGAAGTCACGCTGACTCTTCTCATAGTTTTTGAGCAGCTGTTATTGGTTTAAAATTACTTAGGCCTAGTAGATATTCCATCTTCACTTTATAGCACAATTGACCTGACATAAATAGGTGAAGACATATCCCTACCAAAGCTGTAACATGCATCAGGGATGGATGAAAAGACTTAGTAGAAAACAACTTTTAGACCTTTTACAGAAGAACTCAAGCTGAATTTATTATGAAGTTCTTAAATGTCCAAACACATTTTATTGCCTTCTGGTTTCCAGATGGGTGTGCATCCAGAGCACCAGAATACCACAAATATGCTACTTTTTTTTCCCCAGCTGCAATCAGAAGCAGCTGTAACAGAAGGCTATAGAAAAGTCTGATCCTTAGAGCATGCCTGTCTCTGGTTTTCAAAAAATGAGAAGTTTAGATAATTTGCATAAACTTTGTACGGACGTCCAATTATTTAGGATTGCATTAGGACACACATTTCAGACTCTTGGAAGCATATCCTTCACTAGATCCTTGCTCCTAATGAAGGAAGTGGAATACTCCAGTGGGTAAAATACAAGGGACAGGACTCTTGTTTAGCCCAGCTCTAATAAAAAAGCATGGCTCTGTCAGTATCACTGGAATTCTCTACTGCTCAGTTTTCCCATTGTTCTAGGGAACCACACTTCTAAAGCAGTTTTTTGGGTTGTCAGGTTACCACCCCTACTTTGTTTGTTTTTTTTTTTAATTAACTGCATCCATTTGCAGTGATGAATTTAATATTTTATTCATCCCCCTGAATTCTGTTCAAAATCCAGTAACTGATCAGCATTTTGGGGTTTAATCAGCAAGGTGTCAGGAGGCCCTAGCACCAGCTGGCTCTGAAGGTTGAAGGCACACAACCATCTCAGAAGCTGTACAGCACATTGCAAGATGAAGGCCACAAAGACTTTATTTAGTATTTGCACATACGTTTTAAACCTGTTGTCTGCCTTTCCAAGCTGGCTTTACTGTCCTTTTACTCAGCAGGCTTACAGAGCTATCTGCACACACCCTGTCCAAAGCACTTGCCCATATTAAGCAAGGGACCCCCTATGGAAATCTACATGACCCTTGTGGTGAAGGGCAGGAAAATGAAGCTGCTTTTAAAGTTTCAATTCTTTATCTGGCTTTATGGAAAATTTTAAATCAGGACAAGGTTATAATTTAGCCAAATAATAAATTCATTAATATTAGTTCCCAGTATCTAGAAAGAGCAAATAATATCTAAATAAACAAATCTAAGTAAGTGAAGACAAATACTAACTCATGGGCTTATATGGAAGTTGGCTGAAACCTGCAGCAATCCTGACTCATAATAAAAATGATTTATTTAGAGACTTATTATGAACATTGCAGGAAAGGTGATAACAGACATGTACCACTTTGTTTACAGTAAAATTTCCTGTAAATTAAAGAGTTCTTATTCTTTGTTTGGTTTTGATTTGGTATTGTACCAAGTATCTGTTTATAAAAGGAAATATGACGGTACAAAGTGTACAAAAGGAATTGCAGAAGAGATTAACAGTTAAGGTGAATTTGCTTTAAATTAAGTCCTAGCAACACAGACAGTGTAGATCCCAGTATTATCTTATATAGGTAAAGAAAGTCAGTTCAAAGCAGATCTTTCATGCACCATTTTTGAGAGCTGAACTACTGAAATTCAGGACAGAAAGCTACTCTCCCAAAAGATTTTAAAAAAAGATTCAGGTGACTAAGAAATATGGCAGGAAAAAAATGTTGCAGAGCACAACAAAGGAAAAGTTTGATATAAAGTAGGCACTGTGTTCCAAGGGATTAAGTATTTAGGATTTTCTCCTTTTTGTGGATTTTTTTTGTTTATAACACTCCCTAAACAGCTTATTAAGGAATCTCTCTGAAGTCATGTTTCTATGACAAAGTATGTCTCAACCTCAAAT
>NW_005054298.1:22291794-22295190 GCF_000277835.1 Geospiza fortis | reverse complement strand
TGAATATAATGTATTCACAGTTGAAAAAGAATAATGAAAAAACACATTATATGTTTTATCAGGAAACCAGAAGAGAATCTGTTTTGTAGAAACAACTCCTTGGGTTGGATTCATGCTGGACCCAGCCTGGTAACTCCAGAGATCAGACTTCATGGGTCTCCAAGGTCTCCACCCATGGAAATAAAATACTTGTGGATGGAAGAACTGGATCTGGGTCATATTAATTCTCCTTCTACATATAACCAAGATTGATATGGAGGATAGAATTGTGAAATCAGTGACATTATCTGAAGGCCAGAAGTTACCTGTGTTCATGGGGTTTACTCCAAACAGTCCTAAGATCCATTGTTTGATATTTAGGGCTAAAAAATTAATGCTGGATTTTTAAACTCATGTAGTTAATCAAGCCAGTTTGCAGCCAGTCCTGTGTATACAAGTTCAGTGGTTTAGAAGGTATGCTAGCACTCACCTGGGGGCATGTGTTCATTCATGATGACGAGTGATGCTGGCGTCGGTCTTCTTTTCCTGATCTGTAACAGATAGAAACCAAGGGCAGTCAGTAGGCCCCATCAGCTGCTACACACACAAGGCAAAGCAAAAAATCTGTCTGGGGTCCTCCAGAGTATAGACTAGGCAAAGTTAAAAAGGAAACTATTTAAAGAACAGCAGCACTTCACTGTCTTACTGACAGCTTGTCTGGTCTGACAGCAACCAGGGTCATGCTGCTGCTTGTTCAGGGAGACCAAAGGTATGGGGGGAGCTGTCCAAAATACCTTTAGGATTTGTAATAATCTTGACTTCAGTTTTTTTTTTGATATGTATTGCTGAAAAATATCATTCGTATCTTAAAATATTGACATTTAGCTTTGCATCAGGAAGATGATGTCATAGTTTCTGAGCTTGCATGTGCAAATACCTAGTACTGCCATAGCTCTCTCAAGTAATAATTAATAATATCCTGCAAGTGCATTTCAGAGTTGCAGGTATGCCTTCCAATGAGCTCATGATTCTAAACTGTTGTCAGAGGTGTTACTACACTAACAGTTCTTTAACTAAAAATACTCCTGTATTTGAGACCTTAAAAAGAGTATTTCCAATATAGCAGATTTTACATACCAATACATAGTCCTGAATTGTATACAATTCTTCAGAGTTTATCTGGGTAACTACTTTTGTTCCATTAACAGTGGCTGAACTACATGGTATTGGAATATCCTCTTATAATGCACACATTTGCACTGAAAGCTTTGTGTTGCTTCACAAAAGCCTCCAGGCCTGATATTCTATTGAATTTAAGACAGGGACCAGGAGCATTTAAGCTAGAAACCTTCTGACACAAAACCTCAATGTCAGTGCATTTGTTCTTTTCTATTTGCTGAGCCAACATCTGTATTTAGCTAGGTTCAAATTTTGCTTTCAGAGGTGTAAATGGAAAGTTACATCATCACGGTTAATGGGTTTATTCTAGATTAGTGTAACTGTAGCTGACTGTAGAATTTACTATTTTAATTTCATCACACACCCACAGTGAAACTGTATAGCACTTGGAATCAAACTCACAACACACACACACACAAAAAAAAAGGACTGCCCATAAATACCAGGCAGAAAATAGGCTACAGCATTTCAACAGCCATGGGAATTCCAGGAAATCCTAATCCTATGGTTCTCAGAGATTGCAGAAAAACACCAGAACACATTCTGCTTGAATTCATTGCAGAACTGTTCTGTAAGGGATGGACAGCTTCACAGCTCAGAAGTGCCTACGGACAACAATTCTTTTCTGCACCCTTCTAATATTTCGCATTCAATAGTCACTCCCAACTCGTCATTTTCTGGAAAAGCTCTCTGCCTTTTAAGAGATGCAACGTCAGTGTGTTCAGGAAACCAGGTACAAATAATTTCATGGCTACTGGTATGGAACTTTCAAGGTTATAATATTCCCCTGGTATCATCTAAAATCAGATGTACCCAAATAGAAGCAAATGTTGAGGACAAATTGCACAGAGAGAAATATAGTGGGTCACCTAATTAAGATTTATACCGTTTCTCACAAGACTGCCTGTGACCTTTTATTAGGCACATCTACACATATCTGTACACAGCAATAGGTATCCTTTCCTCCTTAGATGTCAGTACTGAGGTATATATATAATATATTATATATTATTATGTGTATCTTTTAGGAGTGAGTTACAACTTAAAATAGCACACATATTATTCCAACAAGGACATAAGTACAGCATATTTCCACATGTATATATTTTTCAGGCATTTAAAACACTGTAAAACTGACTTAAAGACTGTGAAAAATCATGAGAAATACAGGAAGTAACTGAAATGATGACTATTCTGCAAAACATTTATTGTATTTTCTCATGTTAAAATGAAAGGTAAATAAGATGTTTTCCCAATATTTCTGTTAGGTACCTATTATGAACTTTACCCTTTGCTTTACGTACATATAATACACTTGAATTGATTTGTTGAGAATGTATTCATTGAGTGTATTTATGTGAAATGTAAGTATTAGGGTAGAAGTGCAGTTACAGAAAAGGCACAACAAATATACATTAATAAACCTACCCAAGGTGAGGAAGCCTTATTCTGGCTAGAGGACATATCCTTCTCCCTCTTTAAGTACATTAACGTCACTATAACCTCCAGAGTATTTAATCTACAGTTTTACTAACATAAGCTAGGAAAGATTTTAGGCCAGAAGTATCCCTGGTGCTCACCCACATCTTGCCCCATTCCCTGGAATCAGTGAAGGAAACTCATCCTCCTTACCTGCTCAGCTGCCTCAGGGTCTATTTGGCTCTGAAACAGGGGCACAGCAAACTGTATTTTTTTGGGGCTGTTGGGCTCCATGGCGATGCTGAGGTTGAGGCCGAGGAGAGAAGAGCCGGGAGCTGGAGCTGGGTCTGTGCTGTGCCCCGGCGCCGTCGCCGCGGCCAGGCTGGAGCTCGGCAGGAACAGCTGTAACTCCCGACTTAGCCCGGGAATCTGCGCCAGCCCAGCGACTCCCGTACTCCACATCCACAGAGATGCCACTGCTTGGCTATTTTCTTTTTTTTTTTCCCCCTCTCCCCTCTCTTCAGCAGCCCTTCAGATCCTCTCAGCAGAAAGCTGGAAGGAACAATAAGCTAATTGTGTACCGGCTCACTTCCACATATGCCAAGCATTCACTCAGGAGCTAATTGAAAATGCAATACTAGCACTGCACGGCCTGGAGCCTTGGGATTTGAAAAAGAGGATCTCTCCACCGTATATTACTAACTGGCTGCTCAGAAGTGCAATGCAAGCTCCCTCTGAGTATTGCTGATGGGCTCTTAATTATTGATGAACACAAATCAGGAAGTTTTCAGATTTTGGGGGTGGAGGTAGCAGAAGGGG
>NW_005054298.1:22281993-22291772 GCF_000277835.1 Geospiza fortis | reverse complement strand
CATATCAAACAATTCCCTTTGCTCTTTCAAAATTTTTTTAATCCTACAATTTTAGAGTCTACTAAATCTTACAGGAAGATTTTTGGTGATGATTGTACAGAGTTGTCCACAATTTCATGACATATCTCTGGGGGGTTTGCACCTTAGGCCTGGTTTTCATATTTAGACTGTGATTTCTTTTGGTGGGCTCCATTTCACGTGACTCCAGACACTGAGAGCACTCACATTTGAGCCAGGTCTCTGGGCTCCCTCCCCATGCTAAGCACATCAACAGGCATCTCATTCTATCCAAGTAAAGTGGGATATAGTGTTTACTCAAGATTACTTTTTCTCTCCATTAACTCTAGAAAAAGGAAAGATGATTCAGACTAGTTAAACCACTTTTGGATGACTAAAATTCAGAGGCTAAATCCTACTTAAGGGTACAAAATCTGTGCCTCATTCCAAGACCAGGAAAAAAATTTGGTCAATCATACCAATAGTACTCGTGTGTGAATATAATTGATTTTCCTTTGTAATTTCATGTTAGTTCAAAAGAAGTGTGTGAAACAACATCCAGCAATCACTGACCTAACCTACCTCTTTGCAAAACTCAGAGGAATTTGAAAATGATCTTTGTTCAGGCCACTGAGAGCACTAAGGATTTTCACAGCTCACCACAAGCTTATTGAGTCACTGAGTGCTTTCCCACCTGTGCCACTGGAGGAGGCAGGGAAGGAGTGAGGATTGTGGGTGAGAACAATGCACTGGCCATACACACAGAACAAACCAGCAAGTCAGACACGAAATACTTGTTTGGCTATGATTTTTGCAAATTAAAACCATGATACATCAGGAACACTGGGCTGTTTCTGAACAGAGGCAAGCGCACAAGCTAGCTGGTTTGGGAAGGACCTGACAAAGCTTAGGAGGGGAGAATACACTTTAATCTAAGGATCCAGTTGGCTCAATGATCAAAAATAACTCTCCATGAGGGCCAAAATCTCCCTCCTCATCCAAATCAAAGCTACTGTGAACCATAGTGGTTTCCAGCTGACAGCTAGTAGCTGCCAACTTTACTGTTTGATTTCTTATGATAGTTTAGGTGGCATTAACTTAGACTTTTGAAACATAGAAGAGTTTGATTGGTCAGGACCTTCTGGAGATACTTGGTCCCACCACTTCTGCTCAAAGCAGGGTGTGAGACCAGCTTATTCTGGGACCTCTCTGAATCCTGAATGTTTTTGGTGCTCAAGTGAAATGCTTAGCTTCATTTACCACAACAAACAAAAGAGATGCACAAAACACTGATATTCACTGTTTCATTTGCCCATTTTTAAGCCTTCACTATTCCTACAAAGACAAAACATAATTTGTTTTATAGACTTACACAATCAGAGCAAGAGCGCAATTGTACAGCTTGTGTGGCACAATGAAGTCTAAGGCACTAAAGTAGGAGAGGCACACTCTGCTTTCAACAGGACAATTAGAGAGTTGTTTTCAGGACAGTCTGATTATCCAATTTCACAGTTCCTTCATGCACAGATGTGCTATTATCTTCAATGACAGCTTCAGACATACCAGGGATATACACACACACATATACACAGGGTTACACCTGGGGGAGGACACAAGCAGGGGTCTGAAGTGGCTTTCCTCTCGAACTTTGATACTTGAAAGAAAATAATGTTTGGTTTTGCTGTGAGATACTGTGAGAAAAACGTTTTCCAGATACATTGCTACCATAAGTATTAATAAATTGTATATTTTAAATATCAAGTTTCTCTAGAAAATACCTTTTTTCCATAAAATATCTATTCTAGATGTCTACAAAGCTTCATGTATTAAATTGTACAATTGCAATTCTAATATATGTTACTGATCACAGGAGCTATACTATCACTACAAAGGCTTAACATTTCTTATGTTAATGATAAAGTAATTTTATAAACCATTTTCAGACAGTAAAAAATTATTAAAATATTAAGTACTCAAAGGATTATAACAGTGTGTTTCAGCTCTAGATTGCTGGACATTGCTGTCCAAAGGAATTATGTCTCAAATGCATCTTTATTAATGGTATATAAGAAACAAGCTGAGCAACCCTACAAAAAACCCAAAGCAACAAAACCACATTTTGGTAGCTTCTGAAGGGAGACAGACAACAGGACAGACCAAAACACAAGGACTCATCCTTAATGGGGCTGGCTAGGATTGGGAGAGAGGCCCCAACAATGTCATGTGGAAGCATTTACTCCCTGCAGCTTTTCTCCCTGTGCCTACTTGGAGCTGGCAGCCCAACAATCTTCACATGCACTAATACAATAACAGTATTTTTAAAATAGTATAAGAGGCAGAATGAGAGAGCACTCAGCTATAGCATTTCAGGATGCCTACCTTGGCTCCCTCTTACACCAATTTGCAGCATTAGAAGTCTGCAGGCAAAGTGTGCTGGCATTTTCTATAGACTGCATCATAGTCTGGGGAGAGCTGAAACACTTTAAAGTACTGACACATCCTTGTAGTTCATCTTCTGTTTTTAGTGCACTCCCCACAACTTCAGTTTCAGATGTCTTCATGATTCAGCTAAAACTATAATGGGATTAAAAATAATAAGAACTGTCCAAGATCTTTCCTTCCTATGTCATTCACTATGTTCTGGTATGAAGCACTGCCTTTTAGAATATCCTGCTGTAGGGATGAGCCATGGAAGTACTCATGGCATAGTTCCTGCTTGAGCTATTTCCCCTGGTGTCTAGGAGAGGTTTCTATCTTGTTTCCAGCCAAAGACAAGACTTCTGGGATGGCAATTCAAAGGTGTTGGTTCTGCACTCTTTGCACAATTTTTGTTGTGGCTCTGATCTGCCTCAGCTCCTCTGGTGTGGTCAGAGACTACTGCAGCTCCACTCTGGAGAAGAGAGTTGGAGCTCCTTGTAAAACAAACCTGCTTAAGGCTTTGGCTCCTAAATTCACCAGTGCAGATGCAGAGAAGCACTAAGTTGCAGTACCCTGCAGAGCAAGGGCTCAGCTTGGACATGGAAATTCTTCCAGTGTGTCTCAGGCACAGCTTTAATCCCCACTGTAGCCACTGATATGTGAGTGGTTTAACAAAGATATGTTGCCCTGTGCTTTCCCTGGGCTCTCCAGCTGACCCTCTCCTCACAGCAGCATGTTGCTCAGCAGCCCCAGCAGCATCAGAGGGAGAAACACTGCAGAGCACTCTGGCTTTCTGCTACAACCAAAAGGGCTTCCATGTGCCCCTTCCTTCTGCCTTTTCCTAAAAACTGATGAACAGCTCCTTCTCTGCCTTTGCCCAGACACTTTGCCCTTTGGGGCTCTGCACTGTGCCTCACTCATGGGTGCTAAAATCAGATAGAAGCCGTCCAAGATGAAAAAATACATATTCAAAATGAGACTGAAATTTTCCTTTCCAAACAGCATTGCAAACAGAGTAACTCCCACTGAGCTGCTGGAAACACAGTCTGCTATTTATATATAAAAAATGCAAAGAATTTAAAATTTGCCAGGGAGGTAGAATGCAGAGCAGATCTCATCTGCCTCATGAGTACCAAGTGCTGCCACTGCCAGGTCAAGAAGAACAGAAAGTCTTTCTGAACAGTGACAGAGTCAGTGGGACATTCAGTGAGAGCTGTTGGCCTGGTAACAGTCTAACCCAAATTTCCATTGCCAGTTCTTATCCAGACAGTATCAGGTTTGGACTTGTTTATGTACTAACTATATATGTGGATACATAAAGCCTAGATAAGTAAAAAGATACAGCTATTTCTATTTATACAAGCTCTTTAGTTAAGATAATAAATAATTCCTCAGCAGTATGGTTTTAATCAGAATCAGTTTAAAGTTACTTTATCTGAGCACAGAAGAACTTACACTGTCTATTCCAGTCTTCCTCTGAAATTCACAGCTCTCCACACTTTGAAGTAATGTACAAACATTTACTGCTAGATCCCATCCACTACCATCAATAGAATACACACATCCAAAACATAGGAAAGGAGCTGGATTAATGGGACATGACCTGAGCAGACAGTCAAGGGATTCTTGCCTAATATGGACTATAGTTCAATAGTGCAGGAAGCAAAACTCTGGTACTGATTTTAGGAGGGTATTTAAGCAGGAAAAGATCCTAAAATTTGCTTCCTTACCAAGATTAGGCTAAATCTAATACATCTTTTAATAAACAAAACTATATAGTGTACATAGGTTTTAGAATAAAATTATATTATGTTATTTCCATATTAAATCTTTAATGCAAAAGTTGTCTGACTATATCACTGAATTAAACTGAAATATAAAATTCAGTTGTTGCTGTAAATGTTTTTAAACAAAAGCTAAAATATAGAACACAAAGATAAACCAAGGAATGAACTTCCACAGTTTCAGAATCTGAGTTAGAAAACCCCTGCGCAAACACACATTCCCAGGCAGAAAATGAAAAGTTACCAAGTACCTGTAAAAGCCCAAGTATGCCAATTTCAGAACATGTTCTTAAAATTCTCATTTTTGAATTTGAGACTCTTCAGATGGCCCTTCTTTCTTGCCCCCTCCTCCCTCCCCTCTGAGAACATGCTAGACCAAAAGATATCACAACAATCCTCAAGGTCCTGCCTGTAGCATCTGCAAGGGAGGGACAGAGACACACCTGGAGGACAGGATCTGGGGTTTGGTGATCTGGACAAGGTGGCTGGGGCACAATTGTTTGCTATTTCCTATACAGATGTTGGGAGTAGCAGGAATGGGGCTGCTCCATGAGCAGGGACAAGCCAGGAGCCAAGGCTTAGTGAGCTACCTGGTATATAAATATCACACTGCCTAAGCAGGACCTACCTTTCCTAAATCCATGCTGGCTGGGCTTGATGCTTTGGCTGGCCTCTATGTGTCATGAGATTGAACTCAAGTTAATCTGATCCATAACCTTCTCTGGCACTGAGGTCAGGCTGACAGGCCTCTCCTTCCCAGGATTCTCCTTCCAACACTTCTCGCAGGTGGGTGTCACATTGGGCAGTCTCCAGCTGGGACTTTTCTGGTTAATCAGAGCTGCTGACAAATGATGGAGAGCGGCTTGGCAAGCTCTTCCAACAGCTCCCTCAGTACCCTTGAGTGAATCCCACCTGGC
This sequence comes from Geospiza fortis, assembly GCF_000277835.1. Classification (NCBI taxonomy): domain Eukaryota; kingdom Metazoa; phylum Chordata; class Aves; order Passeriformes; family Thraupidae; genus Geospiza; species Geospiza fortis. The sequence goes on along the minus strand of NW_005054298.1, from coordinate 22,286,656 downwards.
CCCATAGACTTGTGAGTGTCTTAGTTATTAAGGACTGATTCCCACTGACACTCAGAACCAGTGTCCTGAACAGGCCAAAGTCTGCCCTCTACAAGTTCAAGGTAGAGGTTTTGTTGATCCCTCTCCTTACTTCACCAAGAATCAGAAACTATCATTTTGTGGTTCTGTGGTTGAAGGCTGCCTTGAGCACAGCATCTCCCACCAGCCTTTCTTTGTTTGTAAACAGATCTAGTGGGGCATCACCCCTTGTAGCCTTGCTTACCAGTTGTGTCAGGAAGTTCTCCTCTGCACACTCCAGGACTGCCCCCTCTCCTCTGCTGGTGTTTCCAGGAGATATCTGGCAAGATAAAGCCTCCCACAAGAACACAGGCCAACAGTCATGAAATGTCAGCCAGGCACTTATCAAACAGTTCATCTGCTGCCTCATGCTGGGTGGTCTGTAACAGACTCCCGCCAAGATTTTTGTCTTGCTGGCCTTCCCCCCCTGATTCTTACCCACAGGCACTCACCCATATCATCACTATCCTTGGCTCTGCACAGAATAAACACTCCCTAATGTGCAGAGCCACCCTGCTGCCTCTGCCTCCTCGCTTGTCCCTTCCAAAGAGCGAACAGCCATCACTGCAGCACTCCAGTCACACAAGTCATCCCAGCACATTTCTGTGAGGGACACTATGTCATGGCTGTCCTGCTGCACAATGGCTTCCAGTTCCTCCTGTTTGTTACTGACACTGTGCATTGGTGTAGAAGCACATCAGCTGAGCTATCGATTCCGCCCCAGCACTGGCCTGCTGCCCCTAGGCCCATCTCTTCTGAGCCTGGCCTTATCTCCCTCACTCTGCCAAGCCAGCTTAAAGCCCTCTTCCAACCCATGGGCTAGAATCCTTTACCCCTTTTAGCCAGTGAACACAATCTGACTCCCAACAAGCCTGGTGCCACATGGACCAACCCATGACTGAAAAAGCCAAAATGCTACCAATGGTACAAGTCTTTAAGCCACAGGATCAGGTGGGTTCTCCTGTTACTCCTACAGCCAACAGGCAATGACAAAGGTCACTGTCATAGCAAAATTTAGAAAAGCATGCAAAATATCTCTGGCAACACAGTCTGGCTTTATTCACTGCAAATTTAGTTGACCAGTATTTATCAGCCACTAATAGAGCTGTCTGAATCTGCATAGAATCCATATCAAATTCCAGGCTGGCAGAAAAAAAGACAACACTAATTTGCAGGGAAAGTAGCAGTTTGAATCATTAAACAAAATTAAAACTGTCCACGCTCAGAAAACCATTATGCTAAGTCACCCAGGATAAGGCATGTGTTCAATAATGGCTTTTCCTACGGCACAAACAATTGTCAACAGAAGTTGATACCAGCTCAACTTAACCTATATGACAGACCTATTAAAATATTTTTTTAAACAGTTTATAGGCAATCCTATATATAAAGTGTCACTCAGAAAATATTAGCTGGAAGTGTGTTTAAATGGCAAAAATCTGTTAACCAGATTATGGAAAAACAGGTGCTTTTATATCCATTAGTTTTAGTACAGTTTTTATAAACATCATTTTGAAATGTTTTTATTTTAAATTATAGCCAAACCTCAGAAATATGACTTCCATCAGCTGAATGAAAATTTGGCAGTACTTTTAATTTCTCAGGATATATTAAACATTAAGATTTGTACTGCTGAGATCAAATGTTCTTACAAGCTACAAGATGAAGTACCTCAGATACTCTGGGACGTTACCAGCAAGTGGCCTTTCTTGGTGGAGTAGCAGGAAGTCAGGCTGCTGTCTCCATGGAAGATGCTCCTGCTCAACTGCCACCAGCTCCCAAAGTGCTTTCCTCCAGCACTCCCTGGGAGCTGCAGCTGTCACCTTTCTTGGAAAGTGGCTTTGAGCAGCTCGAAGGCACAGGACCTACATAAGTGGTCAAGAGTGTTAATTGATCTGGCTGGGGGACAAGGGGAGCAGGTTGAGTAGGCTTTGGGTTTCTGCATTTGCAAAGGAAGGCTGCAGACACGTGGGTCTGGCTGGCTGATCTCCTGTGGTATTCTGGAATGGAGCTGCGTGCTCATGCAAGCTGCAAAGCAAGGCAGAAATCTACTGTACTACCACCTTGTATGGATTGACACGTATCAGTGCTGCCAGAGTTTGTATTTCAGCTTTTCAATGTGCAGAATAAGGTTTTCAAGAAAGCCCTGCCTCTACTTACAGGGACAAATTCTGATGAGAGGTCACCTCATCAACTTCTTGGACCAGCAACTTTAAGACAGTGGTTTTAAGTGCCAAAACTGCTCTCACATTTCAGGGTCCCTGAATATTGGAAAGCTTTTTGGAAAGCCAAGTCCCAAGCTTTCCTGCTGTTCCCCATTCTGTGTACTGCTTGATCAAATCTATCTTATTTTGCTTAAGAGTAAACCGTGCACAATACAAAACACTGACACAAATTATAGGCAAAATAAATATTTTATTGGTTTAATATACAGTTTTTTAAAGAAATCAGCCCTTGTGTGTCTTCCTAACACAATTTAAAATTTTATAAACTTTTTCATATAATATTGTAATATTTGAAACTATTTTTGATTAAAGACCTTGACATACTATGAAGAGTTTTAGTAGATGGAAAAGGCAAAGGAGTAAAGGGAGTTCAAGCACAGCCAAAAGGGATATTACATATCCACTAAATGTCTACTTGACCACATAAAAACTCCAGTGACTTCCAATTCTCTCCATTGGAACAATCGGATATTCACCAGGCTGACTGAAAATACACTCTGTGAGGGATGGAGAAGGAAAAGAGACTTTTTCCATTTTCCCCATAATATAAGCAAGGTCATTCATGCATTCCAAGTTGCAAATCCTAATTGCTTTCAGAAGATAGCATTTTTATTGCATTTTGGTTAATATGCAGCAGAACTTCTCTTGGTATGACTGCAAGTAGTCAACACCAAAAAAACCACCCCAGTGCTTAAATAAGGCACTTTCCTATAAAGGGATGAGCAAACAGCAAGGAAGCAAATAAAATTAGTTAAAAGTTGTCTTCTACACTAAGATAAGGCTTTCAGTGTCAGAACTTTAAGTAGTTTTAAGAGTAACCTCATGTCATTCTACCACTCTGCTAATAGTAACCACCTCAAGAATTAACAGCAATTTGTGTAACAGGGTTGTTTCCTTCTTTTGAAGTGGCACTAAGTAACAGCAGTGGAAACCATTATTGGTTATTTCAAGCTCTTAAAGTGGATCAGTTATTGCACAATAAATACCTCATAGAGGTCAGTGTTTTGGGAGGGGTTCTTGTGGGTTTTTTTTCTATTTTTTTTTAAAAAGCTAGGCTGAATGTGTACGTGTTATTTATAAATTGGTTATGTCTGGAAATCTTCAAGTTTCATGATGCATCATTAGACAAAGAAATTAGCTACATAAAAATTTACAACAGGGACATACAAATAAATACAAAACCTTTCAGAATGACACAAATTTGCTGATGCTTTAAGGAAAGTAATGTTAAAGTGTCTAAGTCCTTACAGATGAACTCAAGGAAAGGTCCACATCGGAGAACCAAGCGCCAAACACAGTAGCCCATCTCAGCAGCTTTAACACTTCCTGAAGCAAAACCTACTTGGCACTTTCACCACTGGGTGCTGCCCAGAGCAGAATCCCACAGCACTTCCAACTACATCCAACCTTAGAGAAAAAAAATGGGAAGATGAAGACCTAAATTAGATTTTTAGAAGTCTGTTTGTTATGTTTAAGTATGTATTTTGAAACTATTCATATCTAAGGCAGGTAAACTGAAGAAATCCTCTTGCATGATACATTCACATAAAAAGTCAACATAGAGCACACTGAAACTAAAAATCAAGGACCACTCTATGAAAGCTGACAGCAGAGTGGGCCAAACTACAAACCAGCTGACTTTCCAAATCTATCCAGGATTATCAGTATTCTCTGTATTTAATGAACTTCAAATTTGATCACTTATGTTTCAAAGAGAAATTGCAAACAAAGTAAAGTATAAGTTAGCAATTATATTTAACACAACTAAAATAAAAATAAAATCTGGTTCTTGCAGATCCCCAAAGATTACCTGTAGTACCAGTTTCATGGCTGTGTATCTTGTTTTGCAGTTGCAGATCTGCTTTGGGGTGATACAGCTGCTAACAATCCACTTACTATTTCTCTTCTTATTTCACCAACAATAGATTCCTTGATCTGAAAGGGATTAGCCGAAGTTTAAAGGTCAGTAATTTACAAAAACAATGGATAAAACTAAATGATATTGCAGATATGTCTGACACTACCAACATGCACCACTAAAATTCAACTTTCAAAACTGTGACTGGAAAAAACATTAGAAGAATGAAAAAATAACTGTAAGTAATTTTGAAGTTCTTGCAAAACCAAACTAGTTCTGTATTTCCAGATGGCAAATATATTTATGTTTTACACTTAGGATATCTGGTTTTATGCTAAGGAAAGAATACATTTCAACTATGCAAAGTTCTGAAGAAAAACATTTTAGGATATATACATCAAAAGCATCCCAAATGCGCTACTTTTTGACAAGCTGTTATTCTCTTGAAAGGAAGGTAGGATTGATCTCCTTCACAAATGGATTACACATCAAGCCCATGAACATAAGCCGTTGTTTTCAAATA
>NW_005054298.1:22244752-22281981 GCF_000277835.1 Geospiza fortis | reverse complement strand
ACAAAGAATTTCAGCAGTTGCTCACATCATCAATGGGCCACAGGGGTTTAATCTATGCCAGTGAAGGCTATTCTTCACAGGATTGTGATAAAACATTTACTCATTAAGTTTTATATAAATCACACCTAGGAATTTCCAGTAGAAGGCATGTGAGTGTGGCTGAGGATACAACAACAAAAAGAGCAGAGTACTGACTGCTGCAGTAAAGAAAATAAAGGAGAAAAGGAGGCAAAACACAGTTCTACAAGAGCATATTATGCTGGAAAAGAGCAGGGAATGACAAAGAAAAATAGTATGGGCTTCTTGCAAGTACATGAAATCTCTGGCACCAACTCATTTTTTGGGATGGTCTTTAGGAGGTACAAGTCAGTTACAGTTCCAAGGACAGAGGAAGACAACAACTGTGAGAAGGTGCTGGGAGGTAAGAGCCAGAGTCCGGCCTAAGGTCACACAGAAGCACTCAGCATCCCAGTTAAGCAATACATTTTTCTTTTTCATGTTCGTCTCCCCTTTTCCTGGTGCGTCAAAAGGATTAAGCAACAACGTCAGAAGGGTGGCAGCAGCATTAGCAGCAGGTTATTTATCCCTTGTTCTCTTTGGCAGGCAATTCAATCCCTAAACCATTAGTGTGGCAAAGTTCCTTATTTCATTACTACTTTGCATCAAGCAGAAATTCAGAGATTATGATATTATTGGGAAACGGGTTCCAGTTGGGTTGTTTGCTGAGTAAGAGACAAAAGAAAAGTCATTGTGCAACAGAGCCTGTTTCACCAACAGCTAAAAACCCAGAGGATGTCTATGCTGATGCACACACTGATGTACAAAGCTTCAGAACCACTGTCAGCATAGTAAGGCTTTGAGATTTAGAAATGTAGGCACAGGGAAACCTGCACACAGCACCCCATCTTGTCCAGGCATAAGAGAGCCCCCAGTGCTCAATCCACCTTTCTTCTTCAGTATCTCATGGGGTGCGTCTGTGAGTATGCTACAGAACAGTCATTTTGTACCCTTCTCTCAACAGACAGACAAAAATAAACCTCACTTTCCAAAAAAAGCTCATAAAAGCTTCCCAAATTAGCAAGTAAATGATCTAGTATGACAGACAGTCTTGTAAAAAAGTAGAGACTGGAAGCAAAGCAGCTCCTGTTCTATTCTCAGCTCTCTGGCTTGACCTTGATTATTTGAGCCCTCTGCTTCTCACCTTCCTGTCTGGACGACAAAAAGGCCACCCTCCACTGCCTCTTTTCACAGGCTCTGCCTCCTCCCCCTCCAGCCTCAGCAAGGTCACTCCAGTGTGGTGAGCCAGCACTGACTCCTGCAGTGACTCAGTACCTCGCATGTCATGACCAATGGCCAATATTTGCCTTTTTCATTATAAATTAGTTAGGGCAAGGTGCGCCTTCTATTTGCTCTGCAAAGGGGACAGCCCCCTGCCAAGGCTTCCTCTGTACAGAAGACAGAAAAGCAGTCAATGAATGCTCCATCAATTACTTTTAGCAAGTGAATGAAAAATTGATCATTTGAAAAATGAGAGAACCACTCATTTATGCTACATTTACTACGTTGATACAACACCAATACTCAATGTTGCACTGAAAATACAGTATCACTCTCATTTTTACAACAGTAAACCAATGACCTCTCTTTCTAGAAAAGAATTACCATTACCGCACTATTATGTTGCTGCTAAATAAATAACTGATTGAGAGTGAAGTGCACCACTTGTGGCAAACCTGGAGATAGGTGTTCTTCACCGACCAATGTAAAATGGAACCAAGGCTTTTCACAGTGCTTATACTTCTGAAGTAAATTTTCTATAATTAAAAGAATTGCTTCCTACTCTATTTTCTTCCCATGCTACTTCTTCATGGCAGCAGCCGGTGAGATTTTATGCTCAAGATAATAAGATGAGGAATTCAACACCTGCACATGTCAACGACCTACAGACATTTTGAGGGATGTTGAGCTAACATGGATTTGAATGGAAAATGGAAAAGGGATGATTCTCTGCCAGACCATCTCTGTCCCATTAAGACTCATTACAGACTCTTAAAGCAGATGATGACAGGAAAATCATACATTTCCTTAAAGTGTAACTTCATTAAGTGTCATTTTTAATGAAGAACTGTTAGCAAAATCAGAATTTCCACTCTTATAAGCAGAAAGATCTTTCAACTAGCACATCTTTTAAACTGGAGAAGAGCAGAGTGAGAGGGCCTGGTGGCCCTCCTAGTGACCCTGTGACTTACACAAGTCAAGCAGTAAGTACTTCATGTGATAATCCTGCAGAGGCCAGGCTGTATTTCATCAAGAGAGCTACTGTTTGCTATTTTAACACTTCATGTTGCTGAATGTTTTTCCGAGGCAGTTAGTCCATTAATGCCAAAAGTTAACACCATGGTTTTTTTTCACGGAACAAATAGTTACAGGTCAAAGTTCACATGCATTACAGCCCACCCAGGCATATCACACCCACTGCCTGGCTTCTCCCTCCCCCAAACACAAGGTCAGCTACAGAGAATGGGAGGAATGAACAAGGGTTTAATATTTCTGAGTGCATATATCAAGAATGCATCCTACCAGATTTCTTGCTTTTGACAATGAAACTGGAATTCCTTTGCTAACAACAGGGCTATTTAAGCAAGGCATAATTTCAGTTTATGATCTGTTTTAACTCTTAAGAAATAATACAGATTTTCCTGATATGTATTTAATAGCATGTTCTGGCTCTGGAAAATCCACCAAGTGCTGTAAGCCAATGCATCTCCACTCTGACCTGCAAAACTCCTCATGCTGAGAATCTTGAGTTGATCCATAACCCACTGGCAATGAAGTTAAACTGAGGGACAATCTTTCTGTGTGCTCAAATATTCACAAAGTGAGTCAAGCTTGGTTGTTTGCTGACTACTCATCTTTGAATAGTAGCCTCTCAGTTCAGTGTGGATTCTTTCAGCATTACAATGTCCTCAGTGCCACAAAACCCAAATAACAATCTCTGTGCAAAAAGTACACGTCTTTATTTGCTGTCAACTAATGAAGCTAAAGAGGAACTTTCACAGAGGCTAACCTCAGAAAAAATATTGACTGAAATAATTCTGTCCTTTGACTTCAGCTCACTGTTTTTTGTCTAAGCTGCTTTTGCAGTACTTTTGAATTACAGTTCTCCTTCCTATCTCAGTTTCTCCTTTAGCAACCTTCCACCATGACACCACTGCCCTGACATGTGGATTTTTACAGACAGCATGGATACAAAGGCCATCCTGGCTTCACTGCAGAATCAGAAGCACAGTGCAAGGTGTGCTAAATATCTCATGTACTACTCTTCTAATGAGTGGCATGCATCTCATCCATTTCACAGACAAAGTTCAGGTAAAGCTGCTTCCCATTATCCACAGCTTCAACACATGCAGACCTGGAAGGTACCACGGCATTACAGCCTGGCCTGTTGTACATTTCTAAGTATGACATCTCACCTAGTCTTCAGTGGTCTATGGCAGAGCCATACAAAAGCTTCAAGGGACAAGCTGAAAGCTAAGTGTCCAGTGACCCTTGGCTAAAGTCCAAGTGGTCCTTCTCTTGTGAAGAAGTGGGGATAAAATCTACAAGTTCTTGATTCTCATTTCTGTATTCAGAGCAAAGTTTGCTCCACTTTTTCACAGGCACTTCTTTTCAGAACAAGTAGTTTCTTTGGCTTCCTTTCTCCATTTATATTACTTGCCAGAGAGCTTTTCTGTCATGCCACTAACAAAACACATAGTTTTAGTTGTGTTTCTTAACTTGGCCCACAGGAAAAATAACCAAGCACTCCTCACTTTCATTGACTGCCAATAAAACTAGTCCAATATAACTGGTCCAAATCACTCAAACTCTGAAATAACTTCCCACCTGCCTTCAGCTTGTTTCACTTACATTCCTATAGTCCTTAGTGGTTGGGGTAGAGGGACTAGAAAGTACGCTTAGCATTTACTACAGTGTTGTTTCAGAAACATTATTTCACCACTCAATGAACTCCAGTTTGGCATTTTAACAAGCAAACATGACAGAAATTTTCACTTGGGAATCGAAAATACTGCTGCTTAACCAAGCAGTAGAGACAGCAAGTTCTTTCCCAGCCATACTTAGCTATTAATTTACATGCTAACCACTACCACTGAAAAATGGTCCACTGCTTTGCACATAAACAGAGCTCTGGCTCCAACACCTAGTGGCATGTTCTGAGCTTTCAGACACAGCACAGGAACAGAATGGAGCCTTGGCTGGAGAGGGAAGAGAAAACCTCGGTGGACAGGAGTTACAGCCAGCCTTGCCTTTAGGTTACACAAAACTCAGTTCAAACATCCCAGATCTCAGCCCTTCCCTCCTCACCTCCTGTATGACTTGCTGTAGCTCCTCCTGCTCCACTGCTTTGTGGATTTCATCAACTGAAGGCATGAGAGGGATTTTTTCAAGTTTGTGCTCCACCTCTGGCTTGGAGTCTGCAAGCTCCTCAGAGCTTTCCACTGGCTGTCCAGTGCCTGCTCTCAGGGGGGGAGTTGGTGTTAAGGCAACAGAGGCTCGGTACAACTTCTTGCTTTGACTCTTGGCTCTTCTACCTGTGTGACCAGAGCACACTGAAGAGGAATCTGAGTTTCCATGGGAGAATACCGACTCTGCACCCTCTGCTGGGAGAGTTTCCAGTCCAAGCTCTCCCAGTCCTAAACCCAGTTCAGACTTCAGAAATGACTGCTCTCGAATAAGCTCAGAGACCTAAGGATTCGGAAAAGAAACAGTCCCAAATAAGCAAACAAAAAAGTCACATACAGACATAACTATGTTTTCTTGCTATTTATTTAATCACTTACTCATTCCCTCCATGTAACAAATACAGCTATAAAATAAACATATCCTTTGCCTTTATTACTGCAACAAAGAGAATCATGAAAAGGAATGTGCCTTTTTTAAAGCCAACATAAATAAAAATTGTGGCTCTTCCCCAAGCCGCCGACTTTTGCAATACGTATACGTCTTGCCAGAGCCATTGACAGGCACACACGTAAGGGCTTGATTTTCATTTGTTTGTTCCTTCCTTTCTGCAGCTTTTGAACTACTTATTTTCAGTAGCAGAAAATGTGCAGAAATATAAAAAAATAATTTTCCCTATAAAATTAATGAGGTAGTACCACCATTTGTATCAACTAAATGAAAAAATATCTCACTTCTATATATTCCCCTTAAAAGCTAACAAGACTCTACAGGCACTTAGACCTACAGCTAAATCTGCTTAAGGAAAATTGCATCAACAAAGCTATTTAAGAGAGTAAAGTATTTCTAAAATTATGCATCAAATTAATCTCCTGGAACCTATTTTAAAGTAAAGTCTTCCTGGTTCTTTTCATCAGTAAAACACAGAGTAAACACTTACTGGTTCAATGACGTTCAATGGAGAAGGACACGACAGATTATCAGCACTTCTGCTTCCATACATACCCTGAAAAATTAAGTTAAGTTAATGCACTTAGGAATTTCTTTGAGCTCTCAGAAACTAGTATATAAACATGCTGCATCTCAGACAACTTTCTGTAAAACCAGAAAGTTGGAAACAGGAAGCGGAGCTGGTTGGAGAAAGTTAATTTCAGTCATTTTTAAAGCTGGCCCTCTTCTATAAAAGGATTTACAAATAAAAAGTTATTTATATGGTTCAAAGAATGCAAGTTTGGCCTGAGATCACAGTAATACCATATTTTCCTGTTCTTGGGTTTCAATTTTTTTCCCCATGACAAAATACTGAAGAGGAAGATGTGGCCTGTGTCTGTGCTGCTTCTACAGAAGATGATTGGCTAAGAAAGAGAAATGAAACCCAGGAAGAACATATGACACCTTTTGTCTGTGCTTCTTTTGTTTGGCTGATGACAGAACTGCAGCACAAAAAGAGAGGAACAGTCTTTTGCTGAGTGAAAAATAACAAAAAGTAAATTGCCATGCCACCAATAAACACAGACAAATGCCTTTTATCCCCCTTCTTGCACTTCTGGGGAGAGTTTGTGAGAGCAGAGCTTCTCCCACTGTTTGTCAGGGAGCCATATCTGAAAGAGCTACAAAAGGCAACGGAGGAAAAAACTCATGACAATGGGATTTTCTCCTTTTTTTTTGTTTTGTTTTTTTTTGTGTGTGGTGGTGGTTTTTTTTTTTGGTGTGGTTTTTTTTGTTGTTGTTCTTGTTTTGTATTTTTGCTTTTGTTTATCTTCCCATGGATTGGCGGAGCTAGAGAGAAAGCACACTCTGTTTCTTGGGAGAGAAACACTGTGAATGTCTCATCTCTCTGCCCTCATCTCTCAAGAAAATCAGTGTAGAACTCCAGAAAGCCCATCACCATGCTCCAAGGATTTTAGACATAAGACCTAGCTACCAAAACTGTGAAAATTCAGGGTCATGAAGAGGAAAAAGAAAGCACTGACAGAAGAGGTCTGTCCTTCTCAGCCCTAAAACCCCCCAAGGTATGAACACCAAGAAAGTCATACACCTTTTCACCAAGGTGAAATAGTGACTGAAAACGAGAAAATATGACCCCTGATACACATGGCATCATTAGACTCCATCCCACTCTAAGAGTTATAACAGTTATGAGTTATTCTTTGTCCCTGCTCATTGCAGGAGGGTTGGACTAGATGATCTTTAAAGGTCCCTTCCAACCCAAACTATTCTTTGATTCTGTGATGAACATTACATTGAGAAAAAACATGATGCTGTTGCAAAACTTACTATGTGTGCCTGAGGTCTGTAAGGTGAAGACATGTGCAGACTTCTGAGCTGGTCTTCCAAGGCAAGCAGACGGTCTTCCAGCTGCATCTCCAACTCCTGTAGCTCCATGCGGACGGACTTCCTCAGGCTCTGCAGCTGGTCAGCTTCGAATCTACGGCAAGGCCATCACAGAAAGAACAAAAGCATTCACTGCACCCAGCTGCAAAGAGGTGACTGAGCAGGACAGTGCCACAAGCAAAGGATTTCATACAAGGGAATTCAAAGCAGGACACAGAAATGTTAGCTGAATGCCTACATGGCACAGAAGTCTTTTTCCGTTTATAGAAAAGATGTATCAGTCCACAGAAAAAACAAAACCACATAGTGTACCACAGAACATTCTCCAAAAATTTTAGCTTTAAATGCAGAAGAAATCAGCATTTCTACATATATCTAATCAAATTAAATTTAAAGCTGATAAGAACAAGCACCACAGAGTAATGCAGTAATCACATGTTACTTCTCCTGTGTGGTTATAGCTTCCCCAGCACTTACAGCTACATTTTGGCCAGGAAGCCACAGTCTAAGGCAGCCAACTGATTTCAAACATGTTTACTTTTAAAGTGATAGGCCAAGAGCTGATTCAACTAAACTAAATATATAATCAGTTTCAAAAATTGTTCCAGATCTGCTGCTACTGCAACTCCTGGCAAGCACAACCACTCGGAGCCAGAATATGAATGCCATCTGCAGCCTGCTGAGTAGGCACTGAAAAGTGGAAAAGCATCCGAATGTTACAGTTTTCATTCTTTATTTACATCTATGAAGATGGGAGTGATCTAAAAACCAAATCTTTAGGATTTCTTTCCCCTGCAATATCCTATGTTCAAGTATCCTATGATAACAACCCTTAAAATCTGCAGCTGTAGAATCACTTTGGAGAAAGGATGCAGAAAAAAAAATAATTAGTGAGAAATAGGGATTGGAAGAGACAAAGAGTAAAAAAATCTAGAATGAAGATGTATAAAGAAAAGAGTAAATAAGATTTTGGCTAAAGACCTCATATCCAACCCTGTTCATGTTGAAATGAATAGATTTCTTGCTGATCTCAAGAGCAGTAACACATTTTCTGATATGCCAGGGTATTTTCTCTTTTTTTGTTTTTTAAAAAAGGTAATTTTACCTTTCCTCCTCTGTCATGTGCTGATAAACCGTGGTCTGTTGACGCAACATAGTCAATTCCAAATCCATCATTTGGGTTCTGAATAAATTTAGATTTCTCCTCACCACTTGTAGCTCCTGGAAAGTATTCTGGGGAAATAAAAATATAATCATGAATTACATGGGAAAATGAATTAAAGTAAGTTTGGATCCTGTAGCTGCATTTGCCCAGATGAGCCCTTTAAGTTAACAGCACCTCAGCAACTTCAGCACATGATGGAAGGTGCATGTTGTGCCATCACAATGACTCAAGAAAGCAGCACTTTCAGCTGTATCATACAAGCAAACACATGAAAGTATATTTAGATTAATTCCTTTCTAACATTATTTGCAGGAAGCTCTCTCTGGAGAACAAAGACAAGGAACTGCCCAAAGTGAACACAATCTGTGACACATTTAGGATGTTTCCTTGAATTTTATTTTGACTGAGTACCACTCCATAAATAGGGTCACTTACTTCGTAGAGAGGTAGAATGGATGATCTCTGAGTAGTGTAACCAGTGGCAGTGGAAAGATCCTGACCCCTCATCACTGGGTACTAGGGGGAAGAAACAAACAATTTGAAATGGGAAAGGCATCCTCTGGAATGCACACACTCCAAAAGCAGCCCCTAAAACACAAACCTTTTTGGCACTGAGTTTTCTGCAATCCATGGAAATACTGTGTTGCAAATAGGCAACCTTGCAAAATCTCAGCACCACTTCTTAACTGACACATGTGCAACAATTTATGCTTGAAAACCTAGTAGTCTCAATTGTCTCAGCTAATGATAAAAACAACAATTCCAAAACCGTAACTGAACAAATCAAACTGTGTCCCATTTTGACATCATGATTGTAGTCAAATTTGTCATGGGATTTTCTTCAATTCTTAGTTTGGGGAATTTTTGTTCATTTTGATTTTTAATCTCACTATGTTGTCTTCATCCAAAGACCCCAGCTTGCTAATGATCTCTCATGAAAACAAGATCGAAGAATTTCTATTTGCATGTTGCAACAACATACAGAGCAAACAGATAAAACCCAGAGGTTTGTTACATGTAGAGACACAGCACAGCAAAGAACAGTGGAAACAGCAAAAATGTTTACCTTCTCAAACATGAAAGACAGCTTGTCCAATATAATTCTGAGAGAATTCAAAGGACTACTGATATGTCATGGAAAATCTGAAGCATGTTCATTCATATAGAGAAGTTTTGCTCCAACATGATCACACCAAGCGGATGGGTTTATCTTTCCTCTGCCAGCTTTCTCTGTTCCTTGTTCTATCAGCAACTTATCTAGTCCTCCTTATTTCCTCTTAAAATCCGAATCAAATGTTTAAACATCTCAACTTTTTCTTTAGCCATTGCGTGTGGTATGTGCCAAACTCAGTCTCTACTGTAGGAAACCAATCTCCGCTGTGAGAAGGACCAAGCCTCCAAAATGAAACTAATTTAGACAAAATATGCTTGAAGAAGAACATGTGGGCTAAATGTTATTATCTCTTCCAATGCCCCCTTTTTTTTCTGACTGAACCAGCTTGAGTAGTGGATGTAATACAGAGATTTCTTTTTCAGCAGGTTCAGTTAGCATTGTATGTGTGCTAGAAGTACTGAGCACACTGTAACCTTACACACATCAAGGCTGCAATTAGTACACAGGAGAGAATTCTCTAGAGAAGGTTGAGTTCTGCAAACACTTTCTCCCAGGCACACCATGAACACCACCTTGAGCAATGGTTGACTTAAAACACAGGTGACCACAGTTTCCTGCTGTAGAGCTGGCCACCAAATCTTGCTCTGAGCAACAAGGCCAGGTGATAGAACCAAAGGAAGACTGGACTCACCTCTAACTTCTGACAAGTGGCAAAGTCAATAAAATAAGAGGGGCCCAAAAAAGGCCACCACAGCCTCCCACCTGAAATACGGTGCAGGCAGGTGCATGTTTGCTCTTGGGTTAAATGCACAGCAATTTTAGGTTTACAACTGCATAGTATTCACATATGCATACATAAACAAGCAGAGTCTGTAACTGCCTTGCCCACACAGCCTCCTGCAGGAGCTTGCAGGATCCTAAGTTGGATCACTACCTAAGAAAACAACAGAACCAGGATGGCAGAGGAGGAACTGCTGGCAATCAAGAGAGGAGGAGCAGAAGGTGTGGCAGAAATTGGTAAAATTTACATGCTTGCATTCTCAACCTTTTCTTCTCTGAGTGATGAGATGGATAAAATTTCACATGCTCTGACAAAATCAATTCTTAATAAAAGACTGATGGTATCAAGAACATGTTGGCTAGCACCAGAGTTGCAAGTGGAAAAGATTGGCATGAAACAGCACAGAAACACACAGAGATCAATCACTGACATCATTATTGAAGCTTTGTGACTATAAGGAAAAAAATGCACTTTTAACAGCTAGATGAGAAGTATGTCAAAGAAAAGAGAAATCAAAGGATTGATCAGACTGTTCTGTGATTCTATAAATATGCATTTTAAAATCTAAATCTAATGATTCTAATCTTAAAATAAAATAATAGCTAATAAAGAGTACACTGTTCCTCCCTCCCACCCAAGAATATCCATAAAAGCTAAAAAAAAAAAAAATACTGGAAAAAATCACTCTGGATCAACTGGAACAAGAAAACATTAAATGCAAAAAAGTGGAGCATTGAAAAGATGATCACAGAATCACAGAATATATTGATTGGAAGGGACCCACAAGGGTCATCAAAGTCCAACTCCTGGCCCTGCACAGGACAGCCCCAAGAGTGATTCCATGTGCCTGAGAGCATGGCCCAAGTGCCTCTTGAACTCCATCAGGCTTGGTGCTGTGAGGTGCTTCTGTGGGGAGCCTGTTCTAGTGCCCAACTGCCCTCTGGGTGGAAAACTTTTTCCTAATATCTATCCTAAAACTCCTACCTTTGAACACTTCAAACTTGCCTGTTTAAACAGAAGTTCCTACAATAGTAGCAAATCAGACTTGAAAAAAATATCTTTTTTTCCTGATCTGTTAAACTACTCAAAGAATTATTCAGGTTATCACCTTGGTTTGGTAAGGATAAAATAAGGAGCCCCTTTGTCCAGGGGCAAAACCAGGCTTCCTCTTACCTGCGAGAGGTTCTGCAGAGAGTTTCTGATGTCATGGAGGACCCTGCGGAGCTGCATCTCCACAGTGGAGGGTGGGTTCATGGCAGGAGGACGATGAGGAACTCCATGCCTTGGAAAGAAGGGGCAGCTGAAGGGGGAAAGCATGGCACTGAAGGAAGAGCCAGAGATGCTTGGGACACTGTGGGTGCTGAGCGTCCTCATGTGCTCGCACAGCGGCCTGTCCTGCCACTCCGTGGGGAGGGAATGGAGGGAGCACGTGGACCGGGACATGGCTGCTGGCATGTGCAGGGGGCAGCTCTGTACCCTGGTGGGACTGAGCTCCTCAGACAGCCTGCTGGGCCCTGCCTGGGGCACCTCTTTCTTGGAGGACGAAGGCGCAATAAACAGTGTGGATTTGCACACAGGATGGCTGGAGGCTGCCTCCTCCTCACTTCTGTCATTCTCAGATGCTGCTTCCTTGTCGTCCTCCACTTGTGTGTACTTGTAGGTGAAAGAAGGAGGACTGCAGAGAGTCTCTTTTCCTGGAGTTAACTGAACATTCACAGAGGACACCACTTTCACTGGATTCAGCAATGCAGTTGGGAGAGACTGAGACCGCCTCAGAGGATAGCCCGATTCAGCAAACCAGAGTCTCTGCTTCCTCAGAAGATCTTTTGACTTAAGCAGAGTGCACCTGGCCTTGGAGTCAGGTGAGTTGATGATCCTCATCTCAGCTCTTTGCAAGGCAACCTGAACTCTGTCCACAGATGATGTGGAGGAGCCATCACCTTCCAGAGACTGCATCGACTTGAGGATATGGTGTGTGTGATACTGAGGAAACTCAAACACACTGCCTTCCTCCAGCAGGTCTGATTCCTTTTGCTCACTGGAAATGTCTTCCTCTTTAGAGCTGACCTCTCCTTGGACTGTCTCTGATATATGAGATGACTTGCTTTCTTGTCCTTGATTTTGTTCAGTTTTACAGTCACTAATTTTTCTGTCTTCACTCCTTCTGCTATCAGAAGATGCCCCTACCTTTCGTCTCTCTACTTGAGAGATAATATCCTCTTCATCATCGTCATAATCCTCCTCATCATCATCTTCCTCCTCCTCTTCCTCAAACTTCTCAAAACAGGGCAGTTCCTTGGCTATCGGTGTCTTCTGTTCCTCACTGTGTGATGTCACAGTTGTTTCACTGTCACAGCTGTCAGCACTGCTTCCCATGCCCTGCAAAGACTCCTGAACCTAGGAAAGATATGACAGAGCAAAGGAGTGAATGTACTGGACACTCAACTACTGCCTTCTCAAAAGTCAGGCCAAGAGTCCAAGAATACCTTCACAGGGCATTGGAGGGGGGAGCAGAAAGAATAATACACTTAGTGTGCAAGAAAAATGGCAAAGGAGAACAAAGAAATCATAGTATCAGATACATTAGGAGTACAGTGAAGTATGGCACCAAAAGGAGCTTTTTATTTTTCTAAAGAGAAAATTCTTCACACATTCCTTTGATTTGACAATAAATTCAATATTGTAAGAAGAACATAAGTGGCAAAGGAGTAAGAGCAAGAAGAATACAATGCTAGTATTTTAGGTAGTGATGACAAACAGATAGCTGGGTCATGGTACAAAGCATTTCCCATTTATAAAGGTTCACAACAGTGAAATGAAGGGTAGCATTAGGAAATGTATACACAGAAGTGAGGAGAATTGCAAACTGTAATGAAACTGTGTTACAGGACAACACCAAGAATGGGGAAGCCAGTCTGCCCATAAACTAAGCCTGTTTAAATAAAAAATCATTGAAGACTGAGAATATCACATCAGGATGTTAATCTCAGCTGGAGACCACATCCGGTACTATTAGCCCATCCCTCCTTTCTCCTGATACTTCTTCCCCTTTTCATTCTAAGTAACAGTTTAAACCAGAGTACATAAACAAGGGAGTTGCTAATTTAATAGGTAACAAATGGCAAGAAAAGCATTTAAGAGAAATGAAAAAAGAAGAGCCCTATTCATTGTAAAGCATATTCTTGAAGCTGGACTGACTGACTGCTGTATTTACAAGTGCACAAGACATTTCCCTAAGAGTACGTGGTATAAAGTACACTCTTGGAAATCTACCATAGTTGTAATGAACCAGAAATTTTTCACAGATGCATGAACTAGAAATTTTCCTATCTCTACTTTCTGCAGTTCTTGATTCCATTAGGATATTAATTATTAGTTCCTTCTAAAGACATTATGTTTGTCAGGCAATAGTTCCTTCTCCAACCATCTAGAAGATTTCAGCCATGAATGTCATCTTCACAGTACATACCTAACATTGCACTCACTAGCACAGCCACAAATTATTATGCAAGAATGTACATGATCAGATGGTTTTCAAATTAAAGGTACTAAATGAGCAAAAGATTATAATGTTTAGGTGAAATCATACGGGCTACACGTGTGTCTATCTGTGTCCTAAATCCTCCATCACAATGTTCAACTATGAGTAAATCATAAGAACTTGGATAGAGAATTCTGGCTTCTTTGGTAACACAAAACCCCTCTGCAGAATACCCTATCTGAATATCAAAATCTCCCTCAGAAATCTTAATTATGGAAGTTCAGAGATGAAAGGCAATATGGTTCAAATTTTGAGTTCTCTTCTGAGTTTCAGAGGAAGGCTATGGGTGCTAGAGTCAATAATTTAACAGTAGATGGCACTAAATTACCATACTTTTAAGAAACAATATATACTCCTCCGTATCCCCTTCCTCTTTTCACAGGTTCTCTTCTGCAGCTGCCAAGTTCTCATTTCCCCTAGCTGCACCATTCACCCATATTTTCTGAATTCAGCTCAGCACTTGGTCAGAATTAAGGAGTGAAGGTGGCAGAGGAGAGCCTAGCAACTCCATGGCACAAATGTCATGCAGCCTCAATATACCTTTTCAAAACAGCAGTACAGAAAACAGAAATCTCTTCCCTTTACAGCCAACACAGATGAACTCCAGCAATATTCCAGGGTACTTAGCAGCAACATACTTTTAGTGGGCTCTTAATCAGGTTGCAACCAACATAAAGATCAGGAGTGACCAACTCTCCTCTGAGTCACCTTCTAACATGCCTGTCAACTTCAGTGCATTCACAGCTCTGTAGAGAGCTAACAAGTATGTCAGATGATTATGCTCTTTGCAGGAACTCAGGATCATTTTTCCCTTTATTCAGTATTACTCCCTTTCTTGCTCTTGGAAAGCATTAATCAGATGTTTAAGGGAGACAAAGACCAACATTGTCTTATCTTTTATTTTGGTACTCAGTTGAAGAACTACTAAATTGGAAAACCCAGAATTCCAGTACCAAAATGAAAAAGCAACATGATGCTTTTTCAACTGATGGATGAAGCAGGTAAAAACCTCTTCCTAGTAACTACCAAACAGCTTTTAAAATGCTTGGTGTGCCACAAGGGAGAAAAACATGGTAGCATAAGAAACAGGTCAGCAGATACAAGCTATAGAGATGGAATTGCTGGAGATACCCAGAATCCCATCTACTCCTTTGGGCTGTGGTCTAGGTCTCAGGAATAGCTGGCCTTGAGAGCAGGATCCAACTCAATGCTTTTCACTGGCTGACTGACAGGCCAATCAAATCATGGCTATTACTGTGTGAATGTT
The DNA here is from genome assembly GCF_000277835.1 of Geospiza fortis. Taxonomy (NCBI): domain Eukaryota; kingdom Metazoa; phylum Chordata; class Aves; order Passeriformes; family Thraupidae; genus Geospiza; species Geospiza fortis. The sequence continues at coordinate 22,267,318 of NW_005054298.1, read as the reverse complement.
TTAGGAGAACCAGGAGAACAGCTCTCCAAAATACCAGATACAATGCTGTGCAAGCATGTGTATTGAGGACACACCTAAACACCAGGCTGGAACAAAAGTTTTCCCTAAGACATGAGGTCTCTGGTCAGCATCACAGCAATTTCTGGGACTAAGATCAAAGAAACTGGAACAAGAAAGAGCATGGAAGGTCAAGATCAACTAAAATTAGTCTATCTTCACAGTAAAGCTAGTGTGAAATTGTTTTCATTTTCTGTCAGTTGGTAATTAAAAAGAAAAGAAAAAAGAAAAAATGCAGGGGGTGGGGGAGAGAAGAACATGGGCAGTGGGAAGGCAAAAATGATAAAAAAATGAAATAATCAGCAGAATAGCTATAATCTTTCAAGACCTTAATCTCTACCCACCACTGAGAGGAATCAACAGTGAGAAAAGATACACCAGTAACAGCAAATAGAACGTACTGAATTTAGACCTTATTCCAGTCCCAAGTATACTCAGATTAACCTACCAAAAAGGCTTTCAAATCTGAGCACAGGGACTTGGCAGGTCCAGCTCTGAAAACTATGATTTTATAGATCTAGACTGACAGTCACAGTAGCAGTCAAACACTGTTTCACACTAATCAGGAGTATTTCAACCACAAGATGAGAACCTTACCTGAAGCTGACTGAATGGAGAACAGTCTGTAGAGTCCTCAGCAAAGCCACTGCTGTCAGAGTGCTGACTTGCTGTCCTTAAGAGTTGATCTGTTTGAAACAACCAAAACCCAACTGTAATTACTTTACAAATCACAGCCTTTCAAGACCAATCCCACTGAATACAAGCTTTCCTTTTACAGCAAAAAACCATGAAATGGGTAATACAATTGCTTTTCAGGTTCCATTTTGAACGAAACAGAGAAACAGCTTGTTTGTTTCAAGCAAAATCTCTCTCATCCAAACCCCTACTTGCGAAACTTCAAGCAACCATTTTTTACATTTTTCCTTCCTGTGCTGTGGAAAAAAAACTCTGCAGATATTGCCACTACTGGAGTTCTCCTTTCTCAAAACTGTATCGCTAATTAATTCACACACAGGCAGTGGAAGAGTTGCTTTTGAGTTGAAAAGTACAGATTTGACACCTCTCCTGATCATGGAGATACTGAAGATTGCTGGTCTCCCACCAGCCTACACCACCCCACACACCCAAAAGGACAGCTTCTCATGGGAAGAGAGGGCCATGTGGAGGACTCTGACAACTGCTGGAGAGGATCCTCCACTGGGTTAGCAAGACAAATGCAGAACATCCCTTACCCATCAATGGGCAATATGCCAAAGCACATTCCCAGTGCTCATTTTATACATGAGAGATAAGATCCTCCTGCTTTTTCCTTTCTACTCTCATTAGGTAAGCATTAAAATAGCCTAAAGAGGCTCTAAAACCCTAAGTGCTTCCCAGGAGTGATTTCCTCTGGTGCAAGCACTGCACTCATTAAGCAGCTTTGCAGGGAGATCTCAGCAAGCTCTGCAGCACACTATTGCATGTATATTTTTCCTGACTGGACACTGGAAGCACCCACCAAGTGCAATGTCTACCTTATGGCACCAGAAACATTCTACCCAGCCTGAGGTGGGCAACAACCTTATCTCACCTTTAGATCTCAGCAGAAGTATAACATCTTGGAGATGGGAAGTATCTACAATGGCCTGTAGCCCCAGTCCCCTGCCACCTTCTCCTCTGGAGCCTTAAGCAAGAGCTTGCTGCTGTCTCCTCAAAGGCTCAATGCAGAATTTTGCCCCAGTTAACTGTAGTCATATAATTAATCCCAGTTCACAGCTCAATGCATTGGCATGCATTATGAAAACTGTTGGATATTCACAACTAATTGTTTTTAGTATTAATTATGATAAGCATTTTACTAACACAGAAATAAGTTAGAGCCTGCACAGCCTGTGAACACCAGTAGAAGCAAACTGCCCACTAAGCTTCTGTATCAGTGATGTCACATAGCTTTTAGGGAGTGCCTTTCAAATTGTGCTGCTGCTCTGTTATCATGGTAGCCACAATATCCTGCGATGACAAACAACTTCTCTACCTCAAGACAGACATCCCCACCCAACTCCCAGTAAGGACAATGGAAATTACTTCCCTGAGAACTGGATCTTATTAACTGACTAATTCACTGAATACAGCTGAAAGAGCATGCCATGAACAGCTTGCCACTACAGCTGAAGCTGGGGGGAAGCTGTTACCTTCTTCATGGTGAATAGTTACCTAATTTTGTTGCCAGACATTCAGCCTCCTCTGTCTCTTTTCTTACCTGGTGAATTTTAATAGAGGAGGAAAAAAACCCAAAAACACTACTGGTGAAAGCCTTAGCCTCTCTTAGGGAAGAGATCAGATAGTTCAGATAAAGCAATTCACCAGCGCATGTTCATGAACTTCATTACAGTTCAATAGAACACTGACTTGCCCTTCTGCTTCCTTCTCAGTCAGTATTTCCTTTTCAGCTACAGAATGGAAAATTACATCTATGTTTTCTGAAACCAATTCTTGGGCTTCTCAGAGACACAGCACTAAAGTTAGAAACAGTCTTTCAGGTAATTTTCTATAGCATTGGTTATTTATGGACATGCTTTGACAGCTTCACAGGACAGACACCATCAGACAAGGGATCAGCCTAGAGCAGTCATTCACACTGGCCTCATGTATCCACGGCACAGTATGAATAGATTCAAACTGCCTTAGCTCAACCTAAGGAGACCTAGCCCCTTTCTACAGTTATCCCTTGCTTTCTGTGCTACAGAGCTGCTAGGATTTTTTAACATTTTAAAGCAAATAGGAAAAGACGTTTTCTGAGTAGTCATCTCCTACCACACCTTACCCTGGTCCTTTGCAAGTTCTTAGGGTTCTCACAACACCACTATGATGTAAATGCAGTAAAAAATTATAAAGAGCTGGAATCTCTACTGAATCAGTAGTAAAATGACAAGGTTTGGTTCTGTAAAGACTGGAAATACCAACTAGTACACTGGGATATACAGGTACATAATGGTATCCACCCTCTTGACAAGACTGATCCAGCTATGTAGTCTGCTCTACAGCACCTGGATATCTCTCAGATTCAAGCAAATAAGGGGAAAATATAAAAACACTTCAAAAAAAGCTACAGAGTTACACTTGGCTCTTGACTAAAGGACCTCCTGGCAAAGGAGAATCTTAGTACAAGGAGTTTGCGATGAGATATGGGTCCCTGCTCTTCACCTTGAGCACAGAAAATTCAGCACCAAAGGCTGGTTTATAGGGGCCAGGCTGGGATCATCCCTTGCCCTGTGCAACCCCAGGAAGGCAAATATACCTTCTACAAAAAGGTACCACTGCACAACACTGATTTTGCCACTCAAAGATACTGTCAACACTACACACAGGAAATCTTCTGAACTACTGGGAGGAGGCCAGTGGCAGGATAATAATGAAAGTGTGGAAGAAGGAACCAGCTACAACAAACAAAACCACCAGGAACAATCAAACTCCCATCCCAGTTTAACAGAGCACAAATTAAAATGCTTCTTGGATTGTTGTTTTAAACTATGTAAAAAAAAATCCAAATATATTTGAGCACTGAATAGATGAAAAGAAAAATTAAGTATTCATAAATAAACTAAATAAACTGAAAATGTTCTAAACAAAGAACACATGATGAAGAATCAAGTCTGTGGTTTACAAAACGTGAGAGTGGAATCAGCAGAGCATCCCTGTCAGGGAAATGATTAGTTCATTTACTGTAACATAACAATGAGCTACCAGTGTCAGTCTCACCTCTTCTGTGTCACTCAACTGCTCACACAGAAGAGGAGAAGAAATATGTGGAAACTGTCCATAAAGTTTTAACATTTTTTTTCTTGTACCTGCACTATTGGAAAAGTTCTAATGCACTTTGTATTTTATAAGATAATCATTAAATTAACATTCCCAACTTAACGATGAGGTATTTAATTAAATATCAGTTAAATATCAGTTGTCTCTTCTTTGCATACTGATCACACCATGCACCCCTGCACTAACAAAACCAGCCCAATAGGGAGCCCTGCTGCAAAAACTCTCTGAGTCCCTGGGGGTTTCCTTGCATCTGGACACACAAGCACAGACTCCCACAAATACTAAATCTGTTCCAGATGTTTTCTTCTCACTCCCCCATCTCCAATCTCCTGTGGAGCTGCACCCACAGACAGCTATAAATACAATAATATATTAAGGACAGGAAGTGCTGATGATGTGCTTTCTTCCCTTTCAAGGATTAAACTTGCAAAACCAATAACCTTAATGCCTTAAAAGAAACAGGTCTGTGGCTACTCAAAATTTCACAGAGCCATGTTGATGCCAACAACCAGACATTCACAATTTGCAGTGTCTTGAGAATACTTTTTCCTCTGGGCATTGTACCTGTATTTGTCTTGCTTTTGGGGCATTTTTTAGAATGGAAGGTGCTGCTGTGTGATATGTCAGTAAGAATTTCGGGTTTGCACTAACAAACCTTTCTACCAGATAACTTTGCAATACACTTTTTTTATAGTGGACATTTAGCAGCGCTGTGTGTTTGCAAACTAGCTGAAGTTTTTCATTCTTTTGTTCCTAAAACAACTGAGATAAGAAACATGCTTTAATTAGAAGTCTAAACAACAGTAGACTGTGTCGTTCAACCATAATAGTCAACAGTCAGCCAGACTATTTCAGTAGGAAAGAGAATATATTTTTTTTTAAATTTGAATATTTCACTTCTTAATATGCCTTACAAATCGTTGTAAATTTCAGAGAAAGCATCCATAGCCCTCTGTGCAGATGTAAAATGACACTGCAAGGTTTCTAATAATCTGTACCAAAGAACACCAACCCTACTAATTGACAAAGAAATTCCACCACATAAAAAAAGAAGTACAGAAGTTTACCTTCGGGGAAGAATTCATCCGGAACAAATCTTTAGTTTATCTGTGCTTACACACCGAAGAGACAAAGCCACTGAAAAAGGTGGGCTTGTATAAGGATTGTCAACTGAAATCACACTGCAACAGAGGACCTGTGGTTGAATTTCATGCTGATCTCACCTCATGAGATTGCTAGCAAGAGTGGAATTTCACATTCAGACACAATGGCCAGCATTTTTAATAAGTGACCCCTAACTTTGGATACCTTCTAACTTGGTGAACACCCACCCTCTGAGAAAGCAGGCTGAAAGGCCTCTATGCTGTCTCACCTTGGACAACTTGCAAAAAAAAAAAGTTGGCTACAGTTTTTTTTTTACATTTTGGGTAAGTTCTCCATCAAATGTTCTCCCTCTTGGCAACTTGACTGAAATCCACACAGAACAAAGCCCTAAATTTTTTGCATCTCCCAGGTGAAATAAAATGCTGGTCTCAGACTAACTTTTAGCAAATGTGCAGGCATTGATACCCTTGTCGGTTAAGTCATAGAAAACTCAAGGCATTGCCAGCCTGTTAATAAAGTATCACCACTAATCTGTGTGAAGTGTATTCAGAAATAGGAGGAACATAGTGCCTGGGAAACATGACCCAGCCTGCCTCTGTCAGACTGAAGTCCCATTGCTAGAACTGTTGGTAGCTTTCAGCACTAGGAGTACACACAGGACCATCTCACTTTTCTTTCTAGCGTGGTGGAAGAAGGGGGTAAAATAACTACTGGGAGCAGAAAAGATGAAAAAATTTATTTTTTCTCCTCCCTGACTGCAGCTCCTGGTTCCTTAACTTGGTTTTCTCTGAAAAGCTCTCCCTGAAGCTAGAGAGGCCAGCAAACAGGAGACCTGCCCTACAAAGACTGCACTTCTTTTCATGTAGTCATGTAAAGCAGGTGGAGGAAGGAGGAAGCATGTAAGGAGGAAGTATTGGGAACAGTCAGAGATTCAGTTTCTGGCAATCCTTAGTGGCTCATGTTTGTACCAGAGGAAGTTTAGTGAGTACCAGGCTGTGGTTGTGCTCAGAACGCTGATGAACAAGTAGCACAAGCTATCACCAATAACCAGGCATTACTCTCCAACACTTAGTCCAGGGCACTCTCAACCACGTTCATGCAATTCAGCTGACAGGTCACACAACTGTCAATTCATTTGTGCAAATGCAAATAAGATGATGTGTGTTTCTTTAGACATGTTTTTCTGCCTCTCTTAAGTATCTAGAGATGCTATTCATGTTTCACCAAGAAATTCCACGCATCTAAGCACCTCCCTAAGTGCAACAAGCTCTAGTTCCTCTTTAATTAAATGTATCAACTAGAGAATGAACTTGCCCACACTGGGCAAAGTAACAATCACAAAAAAAACTTAAAAATCAGCTTTATCCCTCTCCCAAGCCATAAAACACTTAAATAAGAATTTGAGATGAAAGCACAAACTAAGTGAACCACAACAGCCAGTGCACAGCATTCTCCATGCGAGGGACTACAGTTTCCACGTGGGTGTAGAGACACTAGTTCTCTGTGCAAGCAGCCTGCAGACAGAGCAGTAGTGCATAGGAAAAAGCTGCATGTATCATGCAATTTAGGTTTAAAACAATGTAATTTCAGTTTAAATGGGTATCTTAAATTACAGGATCTACTAAGGAAAAAAAAAAATCCCACACAATCTGCATTAACATTTAAGGCCATCTGAACTACCATCAATTACACAAAAGTGAAAACAGTCAGTGAGGTTATAGGGCTGTTGTCTTGCCTGTAATTTGGTTGCCACTTTGTAGTAATGTTTTGTGATTTAGCTAAAAAAGAAACCCAGATCTTTTTTATTTCTAGAGAGAAAACAAACTTTAGAAGCTTAAAATATCGGAATCAGCCTTTCAGAGATGGAAGGACACAGCAGTCTGATGTCCTCACAGAAGCTGCAGTCTACTCACCTTTCCTTGACTTGGTCACTGCTAGCTGATGTGTAGCTGAAACGTGAGGTAGATCCCCCTCTGTACTCTGGATCTATCAGGAAGAGGAGATGAATATTTTGTCAGGCCAACTGGAATATATTCCTGTGCTTAGGAATGCCTAAGCTATACACACTGCACATACAGGAGGAGGTTTTGGTGGGTTTTTCCTCCAACTGAACAGCCTATACTGGTGGAAGGAGCAAATTGTGATCTCCTTGAGCCACCTTTCAGTAGGCATTCAGCAATGCTCCTGGAGAACAGTGATCCTTGCGCAGCACCTCCCATGCAGAGCACAGACCTCCCCCCGGTTACCCTCTGCACGCAAAAGACCTGGAAATCACATCCTGTGACAACACAGAGCTCTCAGTTCCTCTTTGACAAAACACTAAAATTACTGTGTGAAAACACCTCTGACCACCTTTACACTACTGTCTTTTTCCAGTCAGAACTCCTGGCCCTTCATTTGAATTTAAAGAACAAGTACAATACATTTTAAAAACTGTATGAGGAGGTCAGCACTCATGGATTGTCATCTGCTGCCCTACCAACTATTTCCTACAAGCCACCAGTCCTCCAGCAGAAGGACCCAGACCCAGCTAGAACCTATTCCAGGCTTCACCATGCCACTACTCATGGAAATAATGGCTATGTCTTCCAGCACAGAAAAGGAAGATAATGTATTCAGATCCACGCACGCTTCAACTGGGAAATGTAAAACTACATAAAAATGAATCCTTTCACTCAGTAACGTTGTGAAACACAGACTTATTAAGAAAGCAGTTCTCAGGCAAATGTTCAAACAATGAAAAGAATATGCCTAAAACCTCAACAGGAAGGCCTTTGTTTGGTTCAAAACCTAGAATATGTTCTCTCTTTTTGCATGTGATCCAGAAAAAATCCTAATGGATCACATCCAAGTCTACATGCACAACCCCCCTGTCCAACTTTCCCCAACCCTTCCCTCCTACGGGCTGCCAGGCCAGTTTCAAAATTATAACACAATGAATTTACCTCAATTTTTAATCAACTTAAAAATTTAAAAATCAAGATACTGATGTTGATAAGCCAAAATTAGTATTTGGCTAAAGAAAAGGTTATATTTGCATTGATCTCATGTGTATAGCAGCCATATTTATATTTAACTACTTTTACACAATAAACCTAGTGGCTTCTGCTCTTTTAGGAGATGAAGGCTGCACCAAAGGGGTAAATCCTTATTTCATCCAAGTGCAAGGGAGCCTAGAAGGGGTTCACCATTTAAGATTAGGAAAAATTTAGTTTGGTATTTTTATTTTAACAAAGACCAACAATTAATCTTACAGACACTTTAATAAAACTGGCCTTCGACTGGCCTTTGATTCTCTCAAACCTCCCAGTTTCTGATGGCTAAATCTGCAGCCTTCCAAAAGCTAAGCCTTTTCTCATTTAAATACCATTCACCTCCTGTCCTTGGCTGGGAGACAGCATTCCAACTGTGTCCGCAGCACGATGCAGCTCCTCAAGCACACAGAAGCTCCTTCCCCATCCCTCCAGCCAATATTCATGCTGGTAGTGGCCTTCAGCACTGTCATTGGCCACCTCAGGAGCGGGTGTTTGGGGGAAATCCTGTCCTGACTCACTCCCACACTAGCTATCTTCACAGCCACAGACTTCCGAAGGGCACACAAACCTCCAAGGCATTTGTAAGCCTTGGAAATAACTTCCTTGATATATCTGTCATCTTTCTTATGCATAAGAATGCACTCCATGCCAAGCTAGGAAAACAGGGGGAGGAGCTACTGTCACTGTTTCTAATACAGTCTATTGGTCATTACACCCTGCTTAGAGACGCACAAAAATAAAATCCCACTGCCAGGAATTGTTCTAAATGTCTTCAGCAAAACTGAATCCTTCCCTCCCAGAGATCTATAGGCAGTTGATAAGTATATACTATATTGCATAAACAAAAAATCCACCAAAATCTCATCCCACATCATATGCTGTCTTGCCAAAACAGCTGCGTTTATGCCTGGCATCACTGCACAAAGGATGCAACCAAAACTTTGCAAACACATCACACTTGAGTTGAATTCAGCCAGTCTTTCCAGCCAGGTTACTCTGAAGGAAAATTCCACACCTCTTTTTAATATAAACACACATATATACATGCATATAAATAACATTAATTGTTTCAGTTTTGCCCAAGGGTACCAAAAATGCACTTCTCCTCTGAAATATACGGCAAAATGCATTGCTGCTCAGTCCCATCCAATTGTGCCAATGCAAACATTTTTGTAGCTACACAACAAGCTGTATCAAGAAAACTATCTGGCTGAAAACTAAGCCAGGAAAAAGAAATAAATCAAAATACACTGAGTTTCTTTTTCCCCTCTCAACTGGACTAGTCCTTTGTTCTGGTTCAGTAGGTGGCCACACAACATGTGAGTAGGACACACTGGAATAAACAAGTGCTAGGAAGCAAAAGAGGCTTGATTACCTTTTTTTTTTTTTTTGCTTAATGAGTGCCTTCAGCTACAACATTAGTTGATCTAGAAGAGCTTGTCATGACAATATGACACCAGACACAGTATCTTCTAAATCATCACTTCATCATTCACTGTAAAATTCTGTGGCTTTTCTATTCATTTGCTTTCTTCATTTCACCAATGAAATCACAATATCCTTCATTTTATGTATCTATTTCACATAGACAAAAAACTTAACTGCTGAACTTTTAACAGTCACATTGAAATGTGTCCACAAAAGTATCTACTCATTTAAGAATATTGACACAGTTCTTACAATTTGAGCAGCAAGTCTATACAAAAATTGTATTCTTGAATCAGTAGGTTGTATGTTTACTAGCCTAATAAACAAATGACTTACAGGAACCTGGGAATTAAAATTCCTTTGGGGCAATTTTCAGTATGAAAATGGGTATCTGCATATATGAAGATGTTAAAAGACACCTAGCACAGACTTCATAATTAAGCCTTGCCAAAAGTCATGTCACAGCGACCTTCAATGTGCTAATTTCCAGAGAACAAATAAATCAACTTAGAGTAGATTGTAATCAAAACCGAAAGTTGCACAAGATGAGCACCTCACGCTACATGAAAGCCCCTCCTCTGTTTCACTGCAACAAAACTCTTGCTTTATTCACGAATATATCTTTAATAAACATCAATTAATAAACTGAATTTACTTCTAGGCAACAAAAGTAATGCTTTCTAGTTAACAATTTAAGAAAAGTAAAAACTAAACACAGAAAGTTTTGCTGCGTACAAAGCCTAACCTAGATTTACTTACACAAGGAAACCTTCCCAGGAGTTATGCCAGTGATAGCAATCACCTGAATTTGATTTTAAAAAAAAAGGACGAGAACTTTCCCAGTGACTTAGGAACAACAGCAGCAGCACCAAGTTACCTTATTAAGAGGATCAATTAGAGCAGCCTGCAACTGCTGAGAAAGTGCAACACTCAGAGAATTTCAAGTATTCCTGGAGAAAACACTGTCAACTGCACAGGAGGGAACATTCCTGTGCTGGCAGACAGGGAGTTATGTAAACTGTAAGCACAAAGAAAGTCATGTATCTTCACCCACCTCCTCCATCTCAAAGGAGTCCTTCTGCTGCAGCATTAGGTTCACGACAGATGGGTTTGCGAGGGGAGTGCAGGGGTCTCTCACTGGCGATGCCGTGCACAGTCTCTGTGTCAGGACACTGCTGTCGGAGGTGCTGGAGCTGCTGCTGAGGCCTGGCGAGTCCAAAAGCCCGGGTTCTTCGCATGGTCTATCCTGGGCACTTGCCAGCCTGCCACCCTGCCCGTCTGCTGGAGGCACAGAGCCCTCCTGTGCTCCGTCAGCCACAGCAGGGAGTTGCGTGGGTCTCTCTGCGCTTGCAGCCTTTGTCTGACTGCCGGCTATCTCCTCCTTTACAGGAGCCAAAATAGAGGGACAGTCTTTCTTTTTAGGATATTTTGGCAATTTAGATTCATTTTTGACATCATTTTCATCACTCCCTAATTCAGCTGGACTTTTCCCTTTTTCAACAGGCGAAGGACTCGAGGAGCTGCTGCCATCAGCTTGCTGTGTGCCACACAGATTGAGTTTTGACAAGGTCTTCATTAACCGACTGGCTGTGTTGCTGCGATTCAAAGGGGGAGGGCTGGATGCCTCTTTGCTGGAAGACACTGAATTCATACTACCAATTTTCTGCAAAGGAGTCCCAGAGACTTGAGAATACAAAGAAGAAAAAGCATTGGCCACAGTAGTAAGCACTTCAATCTGACGAAAACGACCTGCACAGGAATGAAACACAAGGCATATCTGAAGACGGAATTTTGATCATAATCTCTGCCCAACCCCACAAACCTCCTCCTACTTTTATGCAGTGCCTCTAAGGCTGAATGAACACTTCCTAGACCTGTAAGATGAAAGTCATACCCTACTATAGAAAAAAAAATCTCTACTAATTGCACAAGAACAGCACACAAAGTTCTCCCAAATTAAATCAGTGGTGTGTGTGTGTGACACAAGTTTATTTACAAAATGCTAGAAAGGAAGTCTTACTCACATTGCTCTCTCCAGCTACAACTACAAAAGGACAGCTATGCCCTCATTTCTGCAGCGCTCATTACTGATCCAACAAAGCTCCTGTCCAAGTCCATAGAAATACTGCCCCAGATTTCAACAATGACAAAAATAGGTCACTGCCACCCAGAAAAAAAATCCCACCCAGTGACTGAAGAACACCAGAAACAGAGGGATATTGCTATTTGTTTCAGTGCTCTAAAGCTGCATCAGAAGAAAAGATGAGAATGATACAAACCAGAAGGCAGCATACCTTAGAGGATGCCTTTTATTTCCCTCCCTCACTAAAATCCTTCCACTCACCCCAAGGAGTACCACCCTGGTGGTCACGTCTTGCCTATTTAAGACCAAGCAAGTTTTATTATGAATTCTGAATGGAATGTTGGCCTTTAGGTTGACTGATGGGGCCAGCAGACGTTGATAGGGCAGGAGGGATAGCTGATAACAGAGTTTTGCCAGATTATTAAATACACACTTCTTTTGGGGTTGTTTACATAGTTAATAAACTCATAAATAAACTGTGCTTCAAAAACATACTTACTTGTTAAAGCAAAACTTGGATTTTCCACTTCCATGCGCTGTATTTGGGCATTCAAAAACACTTTGATATCTATCCCTCTGGCAAATGATGATGAATTAAAAAATCTCGCTGGAATTTTTGAAGCAATATCTGGTTCATCTCTTCCAAACCCAAGGTTATAGAGCACTTCTTCAGGATCTTCCTCATAAAGCTCCAGTAATTCAGAAACACTAAACAAATGAAAGATGTTAATCACCTACATGTCTCCTTTCAAGATCCAGTCCCTTCTATCAAACTGCTAACTCAGCCCAGTAACCACTTTGGTTTATTGAACTTTTGACTCCTACAGCTCAGACTAGTTTTGGAAATAATTGTGGAGACCTCTGCATCTAAAGTTTTTGTTCCCATTATGAGAGCCTTTGGCCCAGACACATCACAGATCCAATCCCATAATTTCTAAAATCAGTCCTATTCTGCAGAGCCCAAATTTTAAAATGCCATTAAAAGTTCAGGCATTTTTAATGTTTAGGTCCATTTGTTAGCATTTACTGAAAACCACAACAAAAGACAAACAGAAGTTTTCCAAGCAACCAAATGAAAATTCCTTTCTCAGCTACTAAATGCAGAAAGGCACGTAAACAAGCCAAATCCATGTAACTGAGGAACAGACCTTTTAAGCAGAGTTTTACCTTGAAACAGTCGCGCTGCTTTTTCCAGAGCCGGTGGAGTTCATACTTCTCCCCTTCTGATGGAACTGCAGCCTCCTGTCCTTTGCCAGTACACCATTGCTGTCAACACAAACAGAGAGGACCCCTGAGATAAACCGCTTCTGTTCAGGGACTTGACTCTCTGTCTCGCTGGAGAGCTAACCCGCCAGCACTGCCGAACTTCTCTTTTTCCCTTCAGCGTTCTCTGGTTTATATTATCCATGTCATTTATTGAAATACAGAAACAAAAGCAAACCCTGGGCCACCTCAGTAAAAATGTACATGGACAGTATGACTTTGAAGGCAAATGCGAGCTGAGAAAACAACTCCAGATCTGCCCTTGCTGCCCCACCCTCCCTGTTCCCACCCTCCTCCAGTAAAGGAAGCCCAGCCTCGGGTGAGTTGTCCTTGCCCTGCCTTTTCCTGCCTGCCCTGGGCTGCTGCCTCCTCCAGCAGTACCACCTCTCCATGCAGGGCCACCTTCTCCATGCCCTGGGTACCCTGCTCCCACCAGGTGCCACCTGCCCGGAGCTGGCTGGGGAAACTGAAGAGGCTCCCAGGGAAATGAAGCAAGACAAGCTCCAGCCCACACTGCTGGCCAGTCTCTTTCCCAATTCCAAACTGTTTTTTTTCCCTGCATCTGGAGAAGCTGCCTGAGCATTAGGTGGTATCCTGGGTTCAAACATACTTTCCTGGTTAATCTCTCTGAGGAACAAACTGTTCCCTTCCCCCGAACAGCCATCAAGAAACCAAAGGTGGCAGACGATTCACCTGAGAGTGTGTATTTATTTATGGTGCCCAACTGTGGAGGAATAGAGAGGATGCTTTCCACAGGGGCTGTGCAGTATTCCACTGAAGTCTCAGTGGGGTTTTAGTTTCAGCACATTTCATTTAGAAGCTCTAACCATCTCTCCTCTCTCAGTCTTTTTTCCCTGCTCTCAAAACACATCTGCTGTGACAGGCAAAACTAATTTTCCCTTGAAATTTCTGAAACACTGAGCAATCAGTGAGGCAAAGAAGGTTAATCATGCTACATTGCTAAGATTTGTCATTTCTCTGTTTTCCTCTTGCTACTCCAAAATCTATGTCAGGTCTGCTGAAAGAATATAAAATCTTAATTTTTTTTTCTGCACCTCCTAACGGCTCTTTCTGTGTTATCTGGATCACTTCCTTCACTCTAACGTAAACAGACACAAGCACAAGAGCTTTAGCTCTGTGGTAGCCCCCATGACTTCCACTACCCATTCTCCCCCCTGCCCTTCAGTATAAATATTCCTCTGAAGTAGACAAACACAAAAAAAAATATGTTTACCATGTTTCTGTTTGGGCATCACTCCGTAGTTGATTAGCTGTAGAGAAAGAAGAAGAAGTTATATCCAGACCTCTTCAGAACTACACTTCTCACAATCAGTATGAAGAAGCAGACAGTGAGCACTGTCCTGCATAAACCAGATTTTACTTCTTCCATATAAATGATTGTCAAGGGTTTCTAGTATACGGCTGATATAAAATGATCTGGTTTATTAAAGCTCTGTTTAAAATTAAATCTCATATGGACACACGTTTACATCCTGTCATTAATCTTATTACTTGAAATTTCAATTGCGATAAGCTGGTAATTGTTATATAAACCATTTATTGCTTTGAAACTGAAGACATGATTAGCAGCTGCAGGGCTGTTCCTGGGTGGGAAGGGGAGGAGACAAGCAGGCATGCAAAGATTGCTCCAGGTGAGAAAGGAAAGAATATAAGAAAGGCAGCTGGCCCCACGGCCAGGTGCTGAGTCTATTTGTTCATCTTTCCATCAGCAAAGTGGGGCAGGACCCTGGCTGCCTGAGCTGTGCAATACGTGGACCAGAGCACAGTGAAGCCCTTGGTGCTGATGGGGCCAGCAGACGTTGATAGGGCAGGAGGGATAGCTGATAGGGCTCAGAGTTGATAGCCTCAGGAGGGAGGCTGTCTGCCAGGTACCAAACACCTGGTCACCAAGCTGACAGGGAAGTCAGCACTTTCCACAGCTGGATCATATGGGAATGTTCCAAGCAGCATTATTCTTTCAGAACTGAACTTCGGACTTAAATAATGGGTTCCCTAAAGAGGCAACTCAGCATTAACAACTTGCCCCAGGAGACAGGCAAGGAGCACGTGTCTGTTATAGCAACCCTCAGAATCAGCCATGAAAAGAGTGATGCCACACACTGCCAGGAAAAGCCTGCATCTCGACTGGCTGTGCCAGCAGGGTAAAGTCAGCAACCATGAGTAAAACATGGAAACCTCTCAGCCTCTCTCTTTGTTTTGGAGACATCACAAAGAAATGTATGCAAAACACAGATCCCGCATCTCTTCTTTTCAATATTCTTGCCTATAATAGGAAGGTAAGCTTATCTGTAAGGATTATCCAGTGACTAAGTTGAACAGCTGAACCACGGGTTTTACCAGCTCAGCAGCGGGCTGGGGTTACAGGTCCTGCCCAATGCCCTCTGTACCATTCACACAGGGCTCTGCCTTGCATCTGGACTCAGGCAGTCATGGCTGCACAAGGGCAGGCCATTCATCCCAGCCTCAAAGGGGCTGTCTGTCTGGCAGGGCACGCAGCCCTGCTCCAAGCAGCTCTGTTGTCCCCTTGTTCTTGGGAAGCAAAGCCCAGCAGAAACATCCGCATCGTTACCCACAAAAATCAACCAGCAGTTCTAGTACTGGGATCTTTTCATCTGAACAATCTAAATCATGCTAAAGGCCCACAAAAACCAGCAGTCCTTAGAAATTATAAGGAGAAAAACTGAAAAGAAAAAAGTGACATGATGTACTAAAATCCACTGATTCTTGTGTTCTTGGTCATAGGCTCAGACCCTTGGATTATCATTACACAGAAACTTTTTCTATGAAATCTTTGTGCTGCAGGCAATCTAACAAGTGGAAAAGACCGTCAATAGGAAAATTTAATCTATTGCAATAGGAGACTCATTTACTGCTTTTCCATCATTATCAGATCAAGATCATTACCAGATAAACTTCTTTCCCTTAGAAGTCTTAAATCTTGAAAAATTAAAGATACTTCCTTCCTCCAGGCCTTGTCCCACTACTCTGACACTACTGGCAAGACTAACGTGGAAGGAAAGGGCTTTCTACTACCCCAGTTCTGGCACTTAGCAAAAGCTGTAATTCAAAAACATTAAAAGCTAAATTGGGAGTTGTGCCTTTTTGTTTCTAAACACTGAAAGCAGATAATGTCTTATATCCTCTGTCCTACAGATAACCCCAGGACATGGATTGTGAGACTTTTTTTTGCTATTTCACAAGATGCTTCTGTTAGAACAGAATCCACAGTGCTTTTGCTAGCTGGTTTACGGACACCTCTGATCTATGATCAACATAGGCTAGAAGCCTTTTTTACAAAGTCCACGGGGAACAGCCACATCTCCTTCCCCTTAAAAAAGGAAAGAGAAAGAAAAGGCAAGCAGCTAGCAACAGAAGAGCGTATATTGTGGTTGATCCAAAATACTTACTTAGCTTTGGTGCTTTTCACTTTTAAAAGCACTTAGCTCTTAATGGGTTTGCCTCGTGGCTGACAGAATTTCACTCCTCCTTTCAGAAGCTCGCACAGCCACTCCCAAGGGATTCAGTGGAAGTGGGGCATGCATGGCTGCCAAGAGTAACCCATGGACAAGAAGAGCAAGCAGGAGAAATCATTTTCTCACAGCCTTGGTAAGTGCTCCAGGCTGTCCTGTCATCGTGGGTATTAAAATGAGAGGGCAGAAGCAAATTCAGGGCTGCCTCTGATCTTTGGGTCAGAGACTCAGAGTGTTTAGCAATAGTCTAAATAACTTCAAAAAGTGAATCTTCCTGCATTTTTTGTGTGCTTCATCCTGCTTTTCTAGCCAATGCTGTCCTTCAAAATAAAAATCAGATGACTGAGTATAATTTTCTTTGCTAGAAAAAGAGTCATAATTTGCCACACCCACCTTCGGCTCCCAGGGATAAGTCATCTTCAAAACTTCCTCCATTTCTCACCAGCATGCCTGAAAACATACAGTTAGCACTTCAACAACTACAATGCTCCAATGTTTTCCTTCCAGCTGCTTATCTAAAGATATTAGCAAGACATTTCATTTGATACAAGAAATAACTAGACTTTATTTACAATCCCTGCATTACTCATGCAGTTAAAATGCATTAAGAAGCAAGTAGTTACATTTCAGAACACAGCAAAATGATTTTGAAAGGAAACAACTATGACACTGCTTTGGTTTTGCACTCAGAAACACTTCCAAGTCAATGTGTGAGCAAATTAACTTCAAGTGGGAACCTGGAGGTACCACTCAGCACATCTGTGCCTTTGGCTGCTGCGTTATCTATCCTCCAGACATCTTACCAGGAGAATCCAGAGTCTGAGTCCAGCTGGGGCATTCCCCTCTCACCTTCCTGTACCAGATTAGGAGCTGAAGTGAAGACTCCAGGCACAACAAGTAATTCTTCTTCACTGTCACTACCTGCCCATTCCCACTGTACTTTGAACTTTAGTATTCAGACCTGCTCGGATAGTAAAATTTTCAGGTGTGGCAACCACAGTTATTAGAGGCAGAGACTGCTTAATGCTCACCAGTTTAGAGACAAAATCACCTCCCTGTTTTGCACATCTGGGAGTTTTTTTAGAGCTTACTAAGATCTCCAGAAAGACTTATTCAGGTTCTTTTCCCCCTCCTCCAGTTGCTCAGGCACAATTGCTCTGCTGTGAGAATAACTCTGCAACACTGACCTGGCTTTGGTTTGCTACTAAAGACACCAAATCTCACATGAATGTCCTTGAAAATAGTTTCCAGCAAAAGAGATTTCAGTAGGTAAAGCCCTTCCTTACCCTTCAACAGAGGATTGCTTTGCTCATCCAGGGAGGCTCCCAGAGGCGTTCTGAAACCACAGAAGAGATTAACACTACTTAAAAACTTGCTGCTTCATGTCCTTCCTTACAGCATGTAACAAGCTTGTGATAGCAGCAGTTGTCCCTCCCTCCCTCCTTCCCTCCCTCCGCCCCCAGAAAGCACAAACATCTGACGACTGGCAATAACTTCCTAAACAACCTCCAGCCCTCTAAATAAATACACCTTGCAGAGAAAAACAACCAAACATAATAACTGCATAACTGCAAAGCTCAAACACCTTCAGGAGCAGCAGCCCCTGATGAGGAAAATCATGGACTTTTCAGCAAAACATCCAGAAAAAACAAGCATGTATTTTTCAATGGATTAATTCAATCTCATTTATGCAGCAAAAACTGTTGCCATTTTTCTACACATTTAAAACTTCTTGGAGAGAGGGGTGAAAAGTTGTATTTGATGATCAGGAAGAATCAAGATAAAAAATCTTGACAGCTATGTTAACTGTCACTTGCCAGTTCCGATGCCTTACAGGTTGTTCACACTAGTTCTTTTTTGGATGATCCCTCCCATAGCTGCTGCCTGAAGGGCAGGGGATCTGCCGAACCTCATGGTGCTTGAAAGGAGCAGCAGAAGCCTCAAAAGTGACAGGTCCAATCCCACTCTGGGTTCACACTGTATTTGTTGACGCTAGATAGATGTTTCCACATCTTGTCTCTCAGTCATGTTTAACCAAAGCCTTGTCACTTCTAAGTAGCACAGCATTAACTTTCAATGCTCAAAACAAATTCAGAAATATAATGCTCATAAAGAAGGGAAATGCAGATGATTTATCCACCTACATTATGTATGTTTCATTTGGATTTTAATTACACAAACACAATAAACCTGCCTGAAGACCTGAAAGTAAACAGAGCTCTGATACAGTATTTATTTTGGTGCCATAGCCAAATTAAGGAAGGAAAGTTTGCATCTGCTTTCTAACAGACCTTACACTTCACAACTTTATTTTTCTTTCCCCTCTGAAAAGAGCTTACTCTCTCTAGATGCAGCCTGCTGATACGGAGCAAGCTCACTTCAGCACGCCTTCTGCAAAGCAAAGCAAAGCCCCACCGTGGTGGGACTCCAAGGCAAACAGCCAGAGCATCCAGTGCATAAGCACATTCCAGGCGACAGGACACACTCTGCCGCTGCTCAGATCTCCTGCATTTCTGGATGTCTGTCCAGTCAGAGTCTGAAAAAACTTAGGCTATATTGTCTAAACCTGTCAGGCTACAAGAAGCCTTCTGTTCTGAGGTAATAACTATGCTGGATGTTTACTCCCTGGCCCTGATGGGTGCGCTCCCAATCTTCTACCTCTCCTTCCCTGGTGACTCCGATGCCTCTGTTTTCAATGTAGAAACTTGCTGGCATTGACTTTGACAGCCAAGGTCAGTGCTGCATGCAGTGGCTGGCAGACAGCAGTAAAAGCATCCATCAAAGCTGGCATTTTCCTTTTGAAATGAAGTCTGTCACCATTACAGCACATTAGCAGCTACCAGAAAAGCATCCTTGTCAACCACCCCTTGCTGCCCTACCTGCATGGCTGCACACAACTGCCATACACCCCTGCCTTTGAAAAACTTGCTCTTAAGAGCTAGACAAAACATGAGTTTAAACAACAGAGAAGTACCACACAAAAATCCTTTTGGACAACAGCATGGATAGCTCTGTCTTCCTGCACCAGGCTGTTTTCCACCAGCAAAGCCCATGGCTCTGTCTCAGAGCAGCCCTGTGCACCTGGGAATGTCAGGGCTGTGGGACCCTTCCCCTTGCTGTGCCCTCAGGATGGGGTCTGCCTGCCTCACACAGCCTCAAGGCTTCCTCTCATCCAGAGCTTTGTTCAGCTCCCACTTGTGGTCAGGTGGTCTCTCAGAACAAGACAAGGGTTTTGCACTGTGCTGTGGAAGTGTTTAAATCTCAGCTTTTAAAACCTTATCTGGGCAGAAGCCACGTTTATTTTAAACTTGAAGCAAAAAATCCCTTCTTTCTGAGGCATTTCAAGAACTCATTTCCTGCATATCTACAGGAGATAGTTTCTAGATACCTCCCACATCCCCTGTATTACTGGCAGAGTTTAAATATATTCAATCAAAATAATACACGTCATCATAATAGTTGACAATTTTTTTTTATCTATCAGTATAATACAAACACTTGTGCTTTAACTTTTATGAGGTTTCTTATTACTTCAAGATTCCTTTTCAAAGTACTGGGGAGAGAGAAAAAGAGGCCTTTTTCAAAGGCATGTGATTCCCAACCTGTGAATGAACCAGAGACTTTGAGTAACATCTGACATTTTTTATGCCTCCATAATTCTAATCACAGTATGGTAAATGGTTGCTTTTTTTGCTTTTGGGGTTTGCTGCTAGTTATTTCTTTACAAAAATCCCAAAACAACAAAATGGGTATCTGTCAAGGTAAATAACATGGGAAATTAGGAACCCTCCTCTCCTCTAAGGCAGATGTGAAACAGAGATGCCAAGTAATAAAAGCCCCAAACCACTAACATAAGTATCAAAGGACAGCTAGTAATTCTTTTTATCCGTATTAGAACACTATTGATGTCTTTAGAAACAAACAAAGGAATAAAATTTATAAGCAGATCTATTTATGCAGTGGGTTGATATTAAGGTTTTTTGTGCTGCTGCCAACTCAAACCAGAAAATGAGATTTTAAAAGTGCCAGTTTTCTTCTGATTTCACAAACACGTACAGAAACTCAGAAAATGTGAAGGACTACTTTTAGAAAACATGTAACAGAAAAAATATTGCATTCAGTAACTGAATCTTCATTTGTAGTAATAGCTACATGGTAACTTGTTACGGAGCTAACTTGTAAGAATAAGGTTGTGCCATGAGCCAGACATAGCAGCTCCATTTGTGTACGCTCACCCTTTTTAGCGACCAAAGCTTGACAGCAAAACCAGTGTTATTAAACAAGCAAGAAATTTCAGGGAGAACAACTTACAAATTGTAAATTTCACAATCGTTATTTTTAAACAAAACATTGTAGTATCTGCAGGGCTATTCTGTTGTCCTCTGTTAATGCTGTCCTGTTTTCCCATGTACATCGTCATCTAGGTTTCTAAACATAAAATCACTTATAACACTGCAAATTGAATTATCACTTTACTGCACATGCTAGCAACTGCTTGCATGTACATTAGGCACAAAGAATTAAACTATTCTGCAGTTTAAAACACAAGGGACTGCGCAGCCCTTCACAGGCAGCTGGGATTGCATCTTCCAGACATGAACCACAGGCGCTGGCACCCTGCACGTCATAGAGCAGAGGCTAACTCCTGCTTGAACAGCATTGTTTAGGAAATCTGGGTTTAAAAGTCCTTCTGAGCAGAACACAAGACTCCTCTGAAAATACTTACAATAGTAAACAGCTGTACTTTTAAAGGCTACTGTGCAAGGAGAGCAACAGGTTTGACAAACAAAAATTGCCTAACTTTGTGTTTCTGTATTAGCAAAAGGAAAGTTAACTTGTGCTTCATTTGTTATTTGTAAAACAAGATTCCCTTATTTTGGGAATCAACCACCAGAGATGCAAACACATTCCACAGAAATGTGTGGTGCCAGTTTTAACAACAGATAGTTACCAAAGCACAGGTATGAAACTGCAAGCTTTGTACTAGTACTCAAGATTTTAGGCCATCTATTAGATGTTCATGTTGTCAGTTTAGCTTTGTGCTATTCCTTAAATTCTGTATGGAAATGTTAAGGACTACAGGGCCACGGAAGGTTCTAGACAGAAAGCCTGCAGATTTAGACATAGTGGCAGTGCAGCATCAGGAAGAATATCTTCCCCAATGGTCTCTTTCTCCTCCAGTCCTTACATTTTTTGCCCTCCCCACTCAAAAAATACTTCCAATAAAGCACTGAATTCATAATACTGATTTTAAGAAAACTGTTTAGTAGACCAACAGGACACCAGATCTGAGGTAAAGTCAGGAAAATCTTCTCCCATTCTAGCATTTTGGAAGAATGGTCCATCAGGTCTGAATATTATATTTCAGGGATTAGTATGGTTTCAAGCCTGTAGCTGCCAATACCCTATCCAAGGCACAGCCTGTAAAGATCTGAAAAAAACTATATGGAGGATCCTGTAGCTATAAAACAACCCACACCTCAGTTACAGAGTAAGATCAGGCAGCTGCTTACTGGATCAAGAGATCACAAAGGCACAACTAATCTCAGTGGTAAGTTTTTGCCTTAATGTAGCTGCTCGTAAAAGGAGAAAGAAACCAGAAATATCAAATAGCAGAGGTCTTGAAATGTCATTGTCAGCTACTGGAAAGCTAATTGTTAGCTTCTCCCCATCAATCCTGCCTCCAAGGGCTGATAGGACTGAATGGAGAAAAAGACAGGACAAAAGCAGCTGCTACTGATGTAGCATTTGTGCTTTTATGTGACTGAGGATGAAGAAAAAGTAATTCCATCAATACCTGTTCTAAACACCAAAGATTATTTTGCAACAGTAATAGAAACACAGAATACATATACCATGCCTCAAGTAAAGGATAGAAGACATTAAGAGACTCAGATAAATCAAGTTAGTCTAAACTGTGGCATCACTCCTGAAGGCCCGTAAGCACAGAGGCCATGCCGCGGAAGCACTATTTCTTGAAACCTGCACCAAAAACCAGCAAGGAAACAGTGGAAGCTTTAAACTGGAGCCCCTCGGTGACAACCACTGCAGCTTCCAAAGTAACGCTGCCTTCCTGACCCTCTGCTGAGTTCCTCCCCCGGCGGCTGGAAGCATTAACGAGACGCCAAGGAGAGGAGCGGTGCCGAGCGCCAGCCCCCCTGTGGCGACGCGGGCTCCCGGCGCAGCCCGGCCGGAGAAGCGCCGGTGCCAGCGCCGGTGCCCGCTCCGCTGCGCGGCCGTGCCCGCCTCCCTCCGTCCCTGGCTGCGCTGCCGCAGCGACCCGCCGGCGGGATCACCCCCCTTCCCC
>NW_005054298.1:22229104-22243893 GCF_000277835.1 Geospiza fortis | reverse complement strand
CAAACAAAAAAAGATGCAGAGCAGCGAAGAGGGACTTTGCAGGGTTTTATCTGGGGGAGCGGGAGTGGGGAAGGGAGAGTGGGCACAAGGAAAAGATACAGGATGTGTACTGGGTACACACTGCCTTCGGCCTCGCTTCCAGGAGTGTGAAATTACATCAGCCTCTGCTCGGGCACAGGCTGGGGGCTGCAGGGACACCAGGAGCACCAAACCCGGCCTCTTGAAAATCTTACATCTGAAGGCTTTATCATCTCCTTCAGGATGTACTTAATCCACCAGAATCAACTGATAAACCCAGCAAAAGACGAACGGGTCCCCATATATGGGAAGGAGGTGCCGGCAAAAGGTGCTATCACTGTGGGGGCCGAGTGCCATTTCTTAAACGCTGTCTCCTGCTTGGGGATGAGACAGCAGCCTGAGAGCAGCCCTGAATGGGTCAGTCACTGGGTGCACGGTGGGCCAGCTGGTGCCCACCCTGGCTGGGTCAGTCACTGGGGGCACGGTGGGCAGCTGGTGCCCACCCTGGATGGGGAGCAGGGCACTGCCATCCCTCTTGGGGTCAGACTTCACATCCCAGACACTGCTGGAGGAGCCCTGCCTGCCCAGCGAGCTCACCTGCACCCACGGAGCCTGGGAGAAATAAGCTTTTCAAAAAGGTCTTTTACAACATTTTCATGAAAGGATGCTGAATTAGTAAGCACAAGCAGCAAAATTAACCCCTGTTCTCTGGAGCTGTAAAACTGGTGTTGGCGGCTAGGCACATGACGTACTTCATGTTTAAAGGCAAATCTGCCTTTGGAAGAAAAAAGATTAATGGTACCCAATCAATATTCTTTCATTATCTAGTTTCATAGTTAAAACCTTTCAAGGAATTTCTGTTTCTTGTTTTTCCTAACCCCCTCTAGCCCACCCACTACTTTATGCATATACAGCCTTAGTAAATTTCCCCTCACCACAAGTCAGTTTCCTAAACACACTCTAATTTTCGGAATGGTTTGTATTGAAATAAAACCAGAAGAGCAGTTGCACAAAGGACAAAGTGTATTTGTATTTAATTTGACCTTGAAAGTACACATCATTTCTGTGCATGTTTTGAGACGGTATTTTTGAATTTCTTAAAAAAAGAGCAAACTACAATTGAATCTTTCTCATTGATGCTCAAAATAGTCAAATAATTTTCTCAGCAGGGCATGTTTCACACAGTACAGGATTTGCATAAGCTAATATGGAGCGTGTCCTGAGCCTGGGGCTTGGACTTCGGCTGAGGCTCCTGCAGGCGTATTTATAGTACTGGTATCTTAAAATCTGATTTTTTCTGGCTTTGTTGGCAAGCGCCTAGCACAGTATTTCTTCAACATAATGGCCTATATTTCCATTTTATGTGTATGCATAAATACACATACCTATTGAAAAGCGGCCCTTTGAGGTTGAGCTGCCTGCATGAGAGCTGTAGGAGCAGCAGGGAGGGCCTAGAGAAGTTTAACCCCTGCCATTGTTTGCTGCCTAAGAGGGAGCCCAATTTCTTCTTGAAAGTTACAGCTTCACTGGCACAGCCAAGGGTGAACAGTTGCAAGCTAAAAGCAGCTACTGTCTGGCCATGCCAATACATCCTTAAGGAGTTCTTAATCCACAAATTACTGACATTATTGTCTATAATTGCTTGTCTGTTGTGACAACACTTACTCAGAGAATGTCAGAAATGTAAACAGCAGCCAAAAGCTTTTTGCAGTGAAGTCCTGCCAGAACAGCACTGGGCTCTGTCTTGCACCTCCATCCCATACCAGGAAAATCCCTTTTGTCTCTATATGAGTAAAGATTGGACAATCAAGTCCTATATTAAGCAGAACATTTTTCAAGGAAAATATATGGCTTGTTATTTCTTTTAATACTTGTAATCAAAAAGTCAGTTTGTTCTGTAATAAAAGTTTCTCTTGCTTCAGAATGTAATTTGGTAGTTGTACTACTTCAAAGTACTAATTGGGAAAAAAAATCATGTCATCTGGTCACTTAAATTAGATCAACTTTTTTTCCCCCAAAGTTATTTAGAAACCATTCAAATAAAACATTGTGTAGATATTAATTAGATCAGGGATAAATTGTGCTTTACACTATGTTATAAATTTCTAAAGGAAGATTTATAACCACAGAACCATTAGCAGTACTACAAAGTACTACCAAGTACTACCAAGCAAAAAGCACACAGACACACACATTTTCAGAATAATAATAACTCTCACATTTGTCATCTGGGTGCTGGCCCTGAGTATATGAATATGTGTGTAAATACACACACAGAGAAATACAATTTAGCCCAGAAATATCACTAAGTCACTTTTTTCTTAAAAGAACAAAAACCTTTGAAGTGGACTTAGTGCAATTTTTGCCTGCAGAGAATTCTTTCAGATGCAGTATTGTGTGAAAAAATACAGTCCTACATAACTCAAAGATACAAATGAGGTGCTTCCACCAGTTCCCATGGGCGCTTGTTCCCATGTCTGAGTGCACTGTAAGGAGCATTTTCCTGCTACAGTTGGGCTGGGCTTCTCCATGCTTTTGAGCACATTGCGTCCCTGCTAGTTCTGTACATCAGGAGAGCCTCCAGTGTTCAGGAAGGATTACACAATTTATCTATATCACTCCATACAATATGGGGAGATAGGGATAAGCCTCTAGAAACCAAAGAAATATTTCCAGGCTGCAAGTCCGGGCCCTTGGTAGCATGGTCAAAGCCTATGCTTTGTCCTTTTCTGCCTTCCCAGGAACTGCAGGCATCCAGTGCTGGAGGAGGATTGGAAGAAATGGGATCAAAACATGCTGATGAGATCTGGACTGGTCAGATTTGGAATCTGTTTCCTCTGTTTTCCAGCTCAGCTGAGGGCTAAACCCACTCTCTCAGGATGACCATTTACAGGACGACCAGCCATCAAAGCCCCATTGGCAGATCTTGCCACAGGGAAGATTCTGTGACAAATAGGTTACACATACAGAAGCTACGAGACTGAGTAATTAGGAACAGGTTTATAGACAAAAATAGAAGAAAAATAAAATTTTAAAAAAATCAAAACCCCAAGAAACTGAAACAAACAAAAAATACCCTCCCCCAAAAAGAAAAAAAAACACCAAAAATCCCCTGAAACTCTCTCTGTGCCTTGTATCTTCCTTTGACAGGAGTAATGGGAGTTAGTTATTTCATAGGTAGGCATTCAGAGATGTAGTGCAATATGACAAAAACCTTCTGCTGGTCTTTCACATGGCAGTAGAACCAGTTCTTGACAGGGGGAGAAACTCCATGCTGCTGCCTAATGTGGTTTGATCCTGGGACTTGCAGCTCCAAGTCAGCAATGTTTCATGACCACAATTGGATTTCCATATTATTGGCAGACAGAAGAGAGGAGGAGCAAACAAATAGTTCACCTTTGCAAGCATTGTTACAAAAAAAATATTCCTACATAGTAACAAAACTATGATAAATACTGTGCAGTTATTTGCTTTGGCAGGGTCTGTGTTTGAGAGCTGGAGAATGCATGAAGAAACACACAACCCACTGTCATGCACATCTTTAAAGTTTCCACAGCTCCATTTTAGTAAACGTGCTTTGTTAAATTAAGCGATTTCTTTCTAAGCCAAGATTATTTAAATAAAAAAAAAAAGTCTACTGAGGGCTTGCTATGCTGTGAATGAGAAAGACAACTTGCCCAGACATGGGTAGTATCTATTCCCTGTCAAGAGAAAGGGCCCACCAGTGCCTTTTGCAATCTTCTGTTCGGACGCCCACCAGAGGGGTGGGCAGTTCTGTCTCCTGGCTTTTCCACCCTGCATCTGCAAAGGCTGGAATTCAGTCCTTGCAGAGCTTCTCCCGGGTGTTGGTAGCTGGGAAGGTGCAGCTGCCTTTCTCCAAGCAGATTTGGCAACTTCCCAGCTACTCCATGTATATCTCACCTCCCTGGTCCTTCTAGGTAGGAGACCAACCAGCACCTCTGTCTTCTACAGAGCATCTGTAGTCTTCTCTCTACCAGTTGAAGTGCCTCTTTTTTCCTCTCTTTTTTCTTCTCTTTTTTCTTTTCTTTTCTTTTTTTCTTTTTTTTTTTTTTTTTGCCTTTTATGCCATTGTCTATTGTTTTAGGCCTTTTGAAGGCCTTGTCTCTCTCACAGTGCTGACACCAAGCACACCCATAATATCTGCCATTTCAGACCTTTGGGGATTTTCTTAACATACTTAAAAATGGGAATCTCAGTTGTTTTCACACCATCCTGTCTTGCCAGAACCAAACTGAGTAACCAGAGTACTATGTTGCTAAGGCAGAACAGACTGTCTCCTTTCATCCTATAAAATATACATAACATAAGATGACAAATAATCAAAACTGTGCCATGAAACAATAATAATATGAATGCCATATTTTTTCCTAAATTTTTGCTTTTAAAATTACATATTTAAAGGGAACTGCTGCAAGTGAAAGATAATTACATCTAGAGTATCATTCAGCTATCTTTCTCTGTGAAGAAAAGAAATCATGTACTTGACTTGGAACCATTACTGTTGCCAGACAGATGTTCTCTCTCAAATATGTAGAGTAGAAAGGATGGAAAGTAACCTGGCAGTTTTGCTCTAATAAATTAAAGTGTTAGGACAGTGTCTACAGCTTCCACAGCTTTGCCAGTCATTTTGTTTAAACATGAGTGATACGCGTGATGTTTCTATAAGGTAAGAAAAAAAAAAAAGCATTGAAGTTAATGCAAACTACATCTCTTCAGGCTCTTTTCAAACCAAATGTTGTCTGGTTTATTAAGCCACTTGTACTTCTGGGACCTCTTGCAGGAGTAGGAAGGAGGAAAAAGCCACTTCCGCCGGGGCGTTTACAAGAGCTATAGCATAGCAAGAGGAAGTTTCTAGAGGAAGAGCCGGATATCTGTACTGAAGTGGATTACAGCTGCACCACCAAGTCAGATGGACAGAGCTGAGGCCAAGTACACATAAATGTGTGAAAACAAGCAGCATGGGGAAGAGTGAAAAGCAGCTTTAAATCTCTCGAGAAGTAAATGCACTTCATGTCACTAAATTGTATCAGTGGGTGGCTGTAATTTTTGATGTTCATGTCTTTACCAAGAGATCAGGCAAAGGAAATAAATCCATAGGTTCAGGAAAGTAAGGCTTTTGTTCATTTTAAAGTCAATTCTGTGCATTTTCTCATTCAATGCTCTCTTTCTTTAAATTTAGTGACTGTGTTCATTCCCTTTCTGAGCACTGCCCATCCAAGACTATGGCACTGGGGCCATGTCCATTTATGCATCTGTCTCCTCTACTGTAGGATTCTATTCTCTGCTTTTACGGTTGAAATACATTAGGATGGTAATTTCAAGTACTGTTACTGCTTGTATGTTTTAAATCTTATGTGTTCCAAAAGGCTGGTAAAGGAACTACACATAAAAATTAAAGGGGAGACATATTTCTCTGTACTTAAAAGATCTTTCTTTATCTTATCTTTCAAAAGCACTCAACTGATATTTTGTCCTGTTTCTGCTCTCACTGGGATCCCTGATAAAGCCATGTGTGTTTAGGGTAATTAAGCTTTCTAACATGCATTGAGCTAGGGAGTAGGCATTACACTGTCCACACTCACAGCAAACTGCAGCAGTACAAAACAAGGAAACACAGCATATCCAGATCTGACCAACTTACTGTACATTTCCTTCCAAATCCATTTAGAAAACTCACTGAATCAATTTGGGTTTTTGCAATGAATCAGTGAAATAACATTTCATCAGCTCCAGAATGAATACAGTCATATTTTCTATGGATTTGAATTGGATATTTTTGCTTCCATTAAGTCTTTCATCACTGGACCATTCATAATCTGTCTCTTCTATATATTGCCTATTGTCAGATAACGAGCAACTTCATGGTGCAAACTTTGCACCAGATCTCAGTTCTTCAACCATCTATATCATGAAGTATAATGAATATTTAGCATAACTGAGTCCTCTTCCCTCTCTAGATCTGGGCTGAAATTGGCCAGTGAGATCAGGAATTATGACAGGAGGAGGAGAAGAAAAGAATCCACTTCATACCTGTTTTCATAGCAAATGAGATTAACAAACAAATGCAGAAAGCTGGCACAAAGGCTGTCCATAAGCAAGCCCAGAGGACATGTCCCTTTCTTGGCATCAGCTCAGGGTGCGTGACTAGTCACTTTTAAAAACGTGCTGTCAGATATTTACCCAATGTGCTAATTCATTTCTGGGCTTGACTCAGCTCTAAAATTAATGCATTTCCTTTCCCTGGGCAGTAGAAGGAGTTCCAGAATGATAATAGTATTGACTTTAAGGCGTTGACCAAGTTATCCTATAGCTGTGACAAGTGGTAGAACAAAAAGCATCAGGAGAAAATTCTAAACAGAAACTAGTAAGAGTTCCCAAGCAAAACCACAGCTAAGGTGGGCTAGAGAGTCTTAAGAAATCCACATTATTTCCTATAAATCTCATTCACTCAGTGCTGAGACATCAGTTTAAATGACTGAGCTCAGAAGAGCATTGGTATCCCTTTGACCCATGGCCGCAGTAGCATGGGAAGGAGGGAGGGAGGGGATCCAGGTGCTGCAGCTCCTTTGAGATAACCTTTGGCCAGCAACAGACTCCCAATTAAAAACTATTGTAGCACGCAACAGAAGAAATTTGTTTCTGCATTTAAAAGGCCAGTCTATAATCCCATTAAACTGAAGCTGGAATAAAAGGAAGAAAATAGTGGTTTTCTCTTGCAGTAGGCATTAACATAACTACTCCGAATTTGGGGTTAGTCACAGAATTGGGTAAAGGCCAAATTTCCTGCATGAAGCTGCCTAAAGACAGAGAAGCATGTTTGACTTCACAAGCTCTTCCACACCAATCAATAAATTCTAAAGAAGGATTTATTTACACAATTCAATAACTCCTTGATGAGATACTAAGCTATTTCAACTCTTCAGACATTTAATGGTCAGATGGTATCATGCTAAAGAGGATTTTCCAGTCTAACAACTCTATTTCACTCTATGTATTTTTAAATGTTTTTAAATGGATAGTCCAGTGTTTGAAGTATAGGATATTTCTTTAGCTGACTGGTCAGAAGCTGGTCTGATCCAGTAACAACCAACAGCCACTCCTGGCCTGCAGCTCTTTGGTGGCTTATATGAATTCATTTGATGTGCTCAGCAGAAGTAGCTGCCACTGGGCAGGAGGCCAAGTGGAGAAAGCGTCACATTTTGCACTAATCAGGTACTTCACTGCTCTCTGCAGTTATGGCTGCCAGCCCTTTGTGCAAGAAGTTCCATTAACTTTAAACTTAGCTCCCTAAAGGGCATAGCGGGGGCTGGTAGTGGTAAACCTGACACCAAAAATAAATGGGAGCAAAATTTGTCCTGTCTAGAGAAATGATTCTGTTACAAGGAAGTTCAAGCCTTCTGGTATTACATTATTAGAGGGCTTTATTTGTTAAGCTCCCTTCAGAGCATTAATTCATTCAAACTCACATAGTTCTAGTCCCTGAATTCTGCCATCAGTTGTCCGTATCCATTTGATAGATTAAAATATTAACTGTAATTCCAAGTGCAGTGTCCAAAAATATAAATGCATCTCTTGAAAATTAGCTGTCAGACAGAAGACAACTTTCCTTCCGTGCTGTGTGCTGGAAAGAGTCAATGACTGCATGTTCCCCAGGAAGCTGGTTAAACCCACAGAGCTCTTGCTGCAGTTTCCCACTTCCCTGCAGTCAGGCAGCACTCCCACACTTTGGTACCTGGGCCTCTCTCCAAGTACACAGTCATTTACTATGGGAATGGTTCAATTATCACAGGTAGAAAATTCAGGCTAGTAGACATGGAAGGGTGAGAAAAACTGTCCAGCTAAAGATGAGAACTATACCTTTTGTGGAAATAAGTTAGGAGTTAGTTTGAATAGAGGAGGGGCTACAGAACACATTAGTTGAAGGATAAGAACAGGCCAAACTTTTCTCAAGGCTCCTATCTGTGCTGCTATAACAGGACACACTGGACTGTGGTGGTGTGTTTGGTGCACATCCCTCTTTTCAACAAATTCCTAATCTCACTATGGGAAGGAATGGATCAGTGCATCTTGAACTGGGGCTTCCTGACAGGAACAAGAATTTGGTTTTAAAACACTCTTCATGTATCAGTTAGGCTTCACTAGCACTGG
This sequence comes from Geospiza fortis, assembly GCF_000277835.1. Classification (NCBI taxonomy): domain Eukaryota; kingdom Metazoa; phylum Chordata; class Aves; order Passeriformes; family Thraupidae; genus Geospiza; species Geospiza fortis. Next base: position 22,235,706 of record NW_005054298.1, on the reverse strand, counting down.
AAAACATGAATTAAAAAGTCATTATTAATGTTGAAGATTATTTTGACCCCTCCATGAATGGAGGCAGCTGTTTTTTACCTCAAAACACGCCACTTGTGGTCCTCCCTTCCTCTGTACCATACTCTGTGGAGTTGAGAGGTGTTGTACATCAATGTCTAACATGTACTGGGTGTCACTGCTGTCATGCTGATGCCTATGGATCCTGTCCTGACAATGCAGACCTTTCAGAGCTTTTGACTCATGCAAAGCTGGAGGAGGACTGTGTTTCTTCCTCTCTTCCTACAGAAAATGTGCTCTGCACTCCTCAAAACACCCTGGGACACAGCAAGTGTGTGTCTGGGTGTGCCCTGAAGGGAGCACAGGGCACACTGCAGTAGGGTCTTCCTCCCAGAAGCAGGAGGAGGTGCCTCTGAAGCATGCCAGGGCACTCTGCAGCTTCAAGGAAAGGCTGAAGCTTTCAATGGACAGGAACTGCTCCCAAAGTGGTCACATGAAGGTAAGAAAGGCTGATGGGGGATGACAGAGAACCCCTTCCTCTACCTTCCACCCTCTGAAGGAAGTTCCCCAAGACCATCCAGGTGGTTTGGTGATGCCATGGTGCTAAGTAACACAGTAATAACCTTTTCTTTGTGGCAACAGCTTTTTGAGAAACATTTGAATGGCATCACCAAAATATGCCTAAAGTGATCAAAGGTGCAGAAAAATGCCAGAATGGCCTGACATTTTGGGAGCTAATAGGCAAAGATCTGAACATTTTCCCCCTTGGTTGTTAGACTAAGCATGTCAGCAGTGCACTGCCACAGCTGAACCCAGATGTTAAAGCTGAGATCTCCGAAACTATATTTTGGGATCTCATGGACACAGAATTTCACAAGGTGGATTTGATCAGAGTGGCAAGGCTTACCATATTGGAAAACTCCTAATTTTAATGATCATTACTCAATATATTGAAATCTACACTTTACACAAAACAATGGCATCTCTAATGAGAATGCTCCAGCACCTCAGTTTCACTGCTAGCTTTATCATCCATTCTTTCTCATGCATGTTTTTTTTTTCATGGCTGTGTGCCCTTGTGCACACAGGAGAAGATCACATTCACATAGAAAGACTTATCTGTGAAGTGCTGAGGTCACTAATCTCATGAAGCCAGCAGAGCACCACAGGAAACATGTCTCCTTGCTGTAAGATGGGCTTGTTTTTGTGCAGACAAAAAAAAATACTGTCCCAGCATTTTCTGATATGTAGCTCTTTGTTTTAAAGATTACATGTGAAGGAATAAGTATCCTGGCACTGGTAAGCACACCATAGGCTAGGAGGTTTTTATTTGCTAGTTATTGTTTGTCTTATAAATGCTAAAGTGAAATGACGCAAGTGCCCTTTTTGTTGTCATATTGTTTGTTTTAGCTTTCGTTGGATGCAATCCAATGGTACCTTTACGTAGGCTCCTGTATAATTAAGATAGTGTGCACATTCTCTGAAAGGAAATCATTAAGAGCCTCTCACAGAGAATGCACTGATTTCCCTGTCTGTGCCTTTTAAGTGGGTATTGCTCACACTCCATCAATTAACTTCTTGATAGTCCAGGCAGACTTCAAAAATTAATCCCATGTTAAGCTTCCAAAGCAGCTTTCAGCTGAAAATATTCAAGCTACTTTGCAGGCTATAAGTCACTTGCTACAAACATGAATTTCTTGTTTTTCCTAATTATAAGATGTTATTCTCCGGGGGGGGGGAACAAACAAAAAAAACCCAAACAAAACAAAACAGCCAAAACCCCAACTTTTTTTCCCCTCAGAAACACTTGAGAATCTGGGGGTTTTTGAGTTTTTAGTTTGTTTGTTTTTAAAGCAACAAAACCAAAAAAGTGGCTCTATAAATCCTCAGATTAATTGATGGGTTCCTTGGTTATAGATGTTAAATCAAGAAATCAAGAGAAACAGGGATGATCCTTGGGAAAGGAACCTGGGGGTTTAACAAGTGAACAAAGAGGATAAAGTACAATTTCACTGTATATTTAGTCAACTGAAACTGCAAACACAAGGCATTGCATATAAATAACTACCTTTCATTGCTACAAACTCTCTGTAGCTGTGTGTGTGCTCCCAATAGGTGAGGTGTGCCCTGATACCAGGCTGCCGCTGCTGAGAACCTGCCAGGCTGCTGTGCAGCTCAGAACCTGCTCACCTGTGAGCTCCCCTTGGGTGCTTCTGCTCTCAAACTGCCCTGTCCCCACTACACCTCACAATGGAAGATATTTCTCCTCTAGATCCAAGGGGAAAGTCAATAAAACCCTGTAAAACTAAACCCTGCTTGTGATACTAGAGAGGGAAAAGCTCTGCTACTGCTGTGCTCACCTGCCTTTATTGGGAGCTCAAGCTGAGGATTGAATTTTCTCATCTTGAAAGCCTACCCAAAAATTTAGTAGACTTCAGGGGAGATTTGACATCTAAAACTGGTTTCCTAAGTAAAGACAAATAAAAACACAATGTACAGTTACTACAGGCCTATTTGTAGATGATCAGTGTGCAACAGTAAAAAATGATTATTGAACATGTATCTGGTAAATTCTGAAACCTGCAACTGAAGTCGAAACAGTGTGTGCATTAAAGCAGGAGCTGCTTGACTGAACACGCTGCAGCTAAAATTGTATCAAAGTAGTTACAAAACCTGATTAAACAGGGCTCCATTCCCACATGCAACTCCACCTTGCTGCCTTGGCAGAGTCATAAACTGGTAACACCCTTTTGCTGGGTTTCACAGAGCTCATTAGCAGTTAATAATAGCAGAGCAAAGGAGTTCAGTTTGTTTCCATCACACTGATGGTGTTTAGGGAATCGATGCCCTGTGACAAAGGGTGATGGTTTAAAAAACACACTTTGCATCAGCTCCTGTTTTCTGTCTGACTCCAAAGGCAGCAGAGTCAGTGAGCACTGAGGATCTGTGCCGCCTGCAGTGACAGAATTCAACCACCCTGCTCATCCACTTCTGCCAGGTGAAAGCTGATTTGTTTCAAGAAAAGGTCCCAGGGCACTCAGCAGTAAAGATTGATAAAGCATTCCCACTTCAGAAATCTGTCAGAAGAGGAAATAAATGGCTCTAAATAAAGATCACTATTTTTGGCAACATCCAAACTGCAGCCACTTACAAGTCTTTTGTGCATTAATGGGTATCCTAATATATCACTTCTTGAAAACTAATGCTGTGACAGCACTTACATTGTGGATATATACATCAGCTGAGCTTACTGCTTGCTGGAAAGTTCGATACTCAGCCTTCAACTGTGGGGCCTTCCAGCTAAGCTCTTATTCACCTCTAAATACAGTGAATAAGGTCTCAAAAACTGTGATTAAAACAATTAAAATAAAGTAGTGAAGAACTCCATCCAAGCAAGCTTCATCTCTACATCAATGACATGTAAAAAATGTAATTGCAATTGTATTTCAACCTCTTGCCCACTTTTGGAAAACAGAAAATATTTCTTCCACCCCCATTCTTTGCAAAATTTCTATGCTGCGTCTATTTAAATGAAGAAAGAAGAATGTGCAACATTTTTTCAGACTAGTCACAGTAGTCCAGCCTCAGGAATTTGTCTTCATATAAAATCACCAGAGCTGCAGTGCAGTACCCAAGTATTTTTTACCCTTTGCTAAGACATAGGAAATGGATTAGAGAAGGGAGGTGACAGACAGCAGTTCTCCCTTCTAAACATCACAAAAATAAGAGACTGTCAAATAATCCTTGCAAAAGTATATTAAACACTGCTAGATTCTTGACTCTCCTGCTCTTCCTTGATTGCACCAGTTTGCTATATAAATGGGATTTTAAGCAGTTTAGCCTTTCCAAACTGTTTGCCCTGAAGAGAGCATTCTGTACTATTCCAAGCACTGCAGGGACTGTCCCCTCCAGTTTCCAAGGCACATTATGGATGCTGACACTCCAGAAATACTTTGGGAGGGAGTTCTTGTCCTTGGGCACAGCCAAACGTTACTCTTAGAAGGAGTGGGGACAAAAAGACACCTCAGAGCTCTGGGCACCCTCCTCACGGGATGATAAAGCAGCTTCAGAGAAAAAACACTAAACTTTTTCAGCTTGGGCTATTACCCAGAGCTTACAAAAACCACCATGGAATTGTGGTATGTTTAAGAAAAGAATATATAGGTACTATCTCCCAACAACCAATAGCAAAAATCTTTTACAAGTCCAGACATCTTAAGACCAGTGAACTGCTATGGGAGAGGCAGTGCTGCTCCAGACTAGAAGTGGCAAGCTGCTTTTCCCCCCTGCTGGGGGTGGTTTTAGCAGATGCAAAATGTACCTGGTAACTTGATTTCTGTTATTGCTTTCCTCTAAGAAATATGAAAATGAATTAAAAATAAAATCCAAGTCATTTCTTCCAGATCTGCTAAATAAATAATGTAATAATTAATAAATAAATGGAATCAGCTAAATTCCTGCAGATAGGTTTTCTCCCCAGAGAGAATGGTATGTGTGCTTGCTTCTTCTGAATTTTAAGCTATCTGATAAGCACTAACAAACCTGTCACTTACACAGATTTACAATCTGTTTTCCCATAAAGCATTAATCCAAAAGGAAGGAGGAAATAAAGCAGAGTCCCTTTAAGACTGGTGCAGCATTCACCCCCTCAGGCACTGGATAGGGGCAGAAATCTGGCAGATCTCCCCAGGCTGGTCAGAAGACCAGATCTGCTGACACTTGGGACCAGAGCTGCTGCCAGTGCCCCCATCAAGATTTGCACACAGTGTCTGTTGTGTGGGCACTGGCAGCAGCTCTGGTCCCAGGTGTCAGCAAATCTGGTCTTCTGACCACAAACACTCAAGGCTTTGAAAGGAGAAAGCAACTGGTTTTAAATACCTGAAAAGTTGTGCAGAAGAAAAAGAGAATGATGCTCAAAATTAACCTTTTTTTTTTCCTTTTATCATAAGACAAAACATTGCCATAAACATGCACTATTTGAGAAAAAACATTAACTTTGTTTTATCTGATTAGCTATTTCCATTGATACAAATTTTCATTGGTAAATCTTCAGTAAGAAATTGCTGAAATCTGAAGTCAGATGCACACTTAGCAAAGGTGTTTAACTTAGCTTATTATCTCATGTTAGTACAAATACAGAAAATAACTTCTTAATTCAAAAGTATTGCCCATGTAAGCAATGGGCTAGCTCTAGTCATGCAGTTTGCAGCATTAAGTAGAAATCAACTGATTGTCATTTTCCTGCTAACTTTGGAGAATCAATTTACATAATCTACTGTTGCAACCATTTTCTTCCCAGGTGGAAGATGCTTTGTGACTCATGGACTGGCAGCACAGCTGCTTTTTGTCTTGTTCTGTGACCTGCCTGGGATATAAAGTAGTTGTTGGAGCAACAGGCACAGCTGCACTATGTCTGAATGCTCCCACTGTGAACTCCAAAGCTGTCTGACAGCTATGCAGCAGAAAAAACACAGAACATTAAAATCTTTGGCACAGGGCAAGTCCATCAGCCAGAGAGCAGGTTGGACACCACTCCTGACAGTGTGTAAAAGCATCTGCAAGCGGATATTCCTGAGTCTCCAACTTCTCCTGCTCTTTGGACATTTTTAAAGTGAACCCTTTTTAGTCTGCCATTTTTAGGCAAAGGCAAGGAGTTGATATTGTGGGGTCTTTGTGAAGATTAGCTGGTGGTCACATCCAAGAGTCACTAAATTGCAGCCCTGCCATGAGCAAACCTGTACAGCTCTACCTACAGCTGTGAGGAGAAGCTGCCCTGCCAAGTGGGAATTGCATTTCTTTTCTTTCACATTTTAGTAACGCAGTCTAAATATTTTCTTTTGGTTTGGTGATAGGACACCAAAGACCTATCTCCATATACTGGAGAAGAACATTGGAATATTCTCCATTTTATGCATGGCCTTCTTTTCCTAGCAGAACTTTTTATGGGCAGAAAATCCCAACAAACAAGCCTGAAGTACAATAATTTTGAAAGTTCTGGTTTCTGAGTATTTACAGGTAGTTCCTGTGTTTGTACTGGTGATAGTTCCTTTTTGGGCTCAATATAGGGGATGCACCATCCAGTGTTCATGAGATCACAGCATCCTGCCATGCAGGCAGACAAAACCTCATGTTTTGTAACTGAGGAGGTGAAATGTCCCAAGGGCATGAAACCAGGCTGCTGAGCTGAATCTTGCTTTCATGGCTACTCTTACATCTTCAGCCTCTGAAAGTCCCTCCAACATGGACAAATCCAAAAATACTTCAAGCTGAGCACAGCAGCTGCTGGGCACAAGGACAGCATCTCTGTGGCTGCCCAAACCAAGATAAAAACCTCATCAAAGGGTGCAGCTAGGAGAAAAGGAGCAGAGGACATTTTCCACTACTATTCTGGAAACAGGGTCTTAGGGCTGCCAGTGCTATTAGTGCTCCATCAATCACTGATATCACTGTGGGCTCATTTTAGTAAAAAAATATCTTAGAGAACAAATGAATCCTCCTTCCTTTTGCTAGTTTACCCAGATGAAATATTACATAATAAAACATTAAGAATGCTGTGGTAGTAAGGACAGGAGCACATACTCAGGAAAATATAGTATGGTGTTAAA
>NW_005054298.1:22194755-22229082 GCF_000277835.1 Geospiza fortis | reverse complement strand
TGGATTTTAATTATTAACTTGGATTAGCTATCACAATACCTGAGAAATTGCCATATGGAACATATTCCAGCATAGCTTTTACTCTTAATGGCCTCGAGCCTTCCAAGAAACAAAATCTGTGTTACATAAACCAATATCAAAGTGGCCTTGCTTTTCCTTCCCCTAGAGCTACAAATACATCAGCTATGCAAGAGCCATTAATGTGCAGTTAATGTGTCCAGTAAAAATTTTAGTGAAACATACTGTGGTTGCTTGAAATAAGTGTTTGGACGGAATAAGGTTATAGTACTGGGAGACTTGAAGCAGAAATTCCAGCTATGTTACCCTTTCACTTTTATTTGTTCTCAACAAAGTTTCTGCTGTGATGATGGCTGTGCTTTAGACCAGAGTGTGAAGGATGTAAGGCATGAAGAACTGTGCTATTCAGCCCTTTAATTATTCAAGGCAGAAATCCCTAACATTTTGACTAGTAATATCCACAAAAAGATGACACCTCCTTTATATTTTGGACAGATAGAAGAAGTAAGAATCAGAACCAATGAAAGAGACATGAACAGCAGTGGCATTGCCTTACAGTCTCTATGAGGCAGTATCAAGTTTCCATCACTATTTTTCAGATTAATGTTTTGTGCTGGAGACACAATTTTTGGTGCTTGCAAACATATTTTTCCTTCCGCAAAGTTGTTAAAAATAATAGCACATATTTATATAAAAGCACCAGGATTAAAATAGCACAAGCTGATTTCCTGTTTCTCCAAAAAGCAGTGTGTATGGGCAAACCAAGGCAGGGCTTCCAGAAGGGCTTGTGAAAGGTTAAAGGTCAGTGTCCTCTGATTTTGAGAGAGATAGGTTTCAGAAGAAGAGAGAAAGGAGAGCTCAAGTGAAATTATTCTTCAGGTTGTGGCCTAGCTGCAGGAGATCTGCTTTCAAACCTTCTTCCATATTCCCTCAGTGAAACAAGCAAGGACACACCACAGGCAGAGAGAGGACAGGTATACAGTCACACATGCAATTTTGGTTAGTAGAAGTGGATAGTGGATGAAGTGGATCCCAACTCCAGCTGCTGAGCTCTGGGCTAGTGAATGTGCAGAGCCAGAGGGAACAGTGTGGCTCTGTGCCTTTTCCCTCAGTTATAGCGCTAACAAATGCAAGAGCTCACTGTTTCTTCAATGTCTTTTTTGCTTACAAAAGGACAACATTCCTCACTATTTTTCTCTTCAAAGCAAGTAAAGGCATTTCAGAAAAAAACCCCAAAACTTGAATGGATGTTGCAGAATATGCAAATATCATTATGAGATTGACTCTAAGAAAGGCATGTTGTATACCAAATGCATCCTGGGTGAGGCCAGTGTTTGCCTTTGAATGATGGCATACAGTGAATTCATTGACAGGCCCAGCAACCCACACTTCTTTCTGAATAATCACAGTCTGAGAAAAAGCTAAGATGGAACACAGCAGTAATCCTCAAAGATTCACACACTTGCACATGTGCACAAGAAGACACACTGGCAAACAAATCTCAAACAGAATAGCCTGGCTTCTAATTTTTTCAAAGAGCTCTTACCTCTTCACAACAAGACACTTCTCAGTGTTCTCTTCCTCCTCCTCCTAAGAAAGCATCTGCATCAGTTCAACCTAGAGTGGAAGAGGGGGCGAATAAGGGGGGGGAAAGCATGTAATTTTGGCATTTGAATAAATATGAACATTGTTTCTGCTGTTTCATTTCTATCAGATTTGGCTTCTCTGTTCGTTGGGTGGTTTTAACAGCTGTTTATTTGCACACAGTTGTGCAAGCTTTTTTACAGCTTGTTGAGTTAGACTTGAGAGACAGCATGTGGTTCCCTTCAGGCATAACTAACTTAAAATAACAAAGCCCAAGAATTCCTTCTTAAGAAGCTCAAGGCCATTTGTTTAAAGTTTGAAAAGAATTAGGATCCTGTAATTTCAGGCTTTGTTATGAAAGGGGTGAAAAGTTTCCTTCTTGTTACCTGGCTGGATGCACTCTGCAGCTGAATCCCACTGCAGAACCACCAGAAAAGTCATCTTGCTCTGTGTGTGCTGGTTGCAGAGAAAATTCTGGCTACAAACATATTACAGCCACATGTAACACACCTTAGAGGAGGGGTGACTGCATGAAAAATAGTAGCTGAAAAATGATGGCTTTAAGAAAAAGACACAGCAAACAAGTGAACAACAGAATAATTTTCATAGCCCCACATTCTCACAGCTTAAGGAAGTGTCAAAACTGGAAGAAAGTGTAATTTTACTTATCTTAAGGACAATAAAGAGAGAAATGCCACGGAGGTGACAGGAATAAAAGCAAACATTTTCTCAGAAGCCCCCGAAGGGCTTTGCTGTAGCTGAAGGTTGAGAACGACTGTATACCCCATGCACAGGGGTCAGCAATAGCCAAGTACCAGCCAGAAAAAGAAAACAACTGAGACAAGAGAGATATTTGCAGGAGTGATAAGAAGTTTTTGCTGTAACAAAGGGCAGCTTTGTTCTATGTAGCTGATAGAACAATATTGGTCTTGGAGATCTTTGGATTTAAAAACAGTTCCTTGCTAGGCAAAGATACGTTTTTTGCTACTCAAGTGTGGGCAGGCATTTAGAGAAAGAGGCACAGGGGTGCATTTAGTACTGCTCCCTGGCCTGGGAGAGTAAGTCAGCTTGAAGATAGCAGAGTAAGAACAAGCACTTCTGAAAAGTCTGACAAGCAAAAGATCAAAAGGCTTCTGCTTCAACCTACTGTTTCCCTTTAATGGCTGTAGGCTGAATGCATGATTCCCAATCAGACCCTCATGCTTTTTTACCCCCATGTATGGGCATTACATCTCTTCTCTTCAATCCAGACCTTTGGAGTTTTTCCCAGCACTGTGAAGGAACTGAGTATATAACACTTTTTACATTTAGCTACTGTAGGTTCAAATCAAATGTGTCTAATTCTTCATAATGGATACCTTGAACCCACAAGCAAGCTCTTGAAAAATTGCTTTGATTACATAGAAAACCAGTAAACACTAATACTAATACAAAGGGCATATTTGGGTACACCTGTTCTGACTAACAGATTGTTGGAGGAACACAAAATATGAGAATTTAATCCTATAGCTTAGACAGAATATTAAAAACATTTACTTTTTGAAGAGTGAACTTGTGGTTTGATAATGCAAGGAAGGGAATTTCAGCTGAGTTGTCCAGTAGCTTCTAATTGAAAGAAGAGGTATAGCTTATAGACAGCTCCAATTACAATTACAAAGTATTGATAAAAAGGAGCTTTAATATTATTTTCAGGCACAAATTCACCTCGCAGGAGTGCCAAGTTGCAATGTTTATAAAATGCCAAGAGTGCTCTTCCATTTTATAGCGAGTAACTACATTATCTTGCAAATCACATCTCCTAGGGCCTACTGTGTTACAGCCTTAACCCATCCCACAGTTTGTTTGAGCATTGTGATGACAGCCCCAGTTGTACTGTGCTGAGGCTTGTGGGGTGGCTGCTCCATTTGATGGTACAGGGGGTGTTCAGCTGCAGGAATGGAATTTGCAAACCTGAGTCGAGTCCTCACATCCTCTGTGTAGTGAAAGGCATCAATGCCTGTGGTTGCCATGTATATCCACATGGAAGAACACTTGAAAAGCTTCTCCAGGTGTTAGCACCATCCAAATGCCAGATTATAGACCAAAACTGCTTTGAAGTGAAATGTCTATATCATTCTCCAGGGAACAAGCTCACCCCACTCAGGGCTCAAGACAGGGACTCTGAGTCTGCTCTTTTAAAAATACCTTTGCTTTCCCAGCATCCACACAAAATATAGCAGCAGCTTCTGTCTGAGCAACCAGGAACAAAACTTTTATGTGCTCTAAAGGTAAATCTTATGATGAGACCACAGTGCCAGGCCCTCCTGGCACCATGCATATCTTACTGGAACACCCTGGCTTCATGCTCTTCCCAGAGAAGGGTGAAAGGGTCCCTCTAGCTGAAGAGCTGCAGAGTTCATTGGTTTCCTGTCTAGCAAAAATGTGAACTGCAGTTCCTTTTGTCTGCAAATGGTGCTCAGCTCATTTCTCACATCCCAGCAAAGGCCTCCAGGTTGTCCAGTAACAATGCTCCCTTCTGCAGCCTACTGTAATTTTCAGTGACGGTAGGGATGCAAGTTCTGTGCTTTTTGCTGACCTCCTTTTAATCACTGAATCTTACTAATCCTCACATGACATTTCACAAATCAGCCCCAGAGGCAGGCTCTGCACGAGGGATCCCAGGTGGCAGAGAGGCTTATCTACAAATGCAGCGGCTCTGACCAGGCTGAGTGCGACCCCCAGACCCTACACAGCTTGTCTGGAAAAAATACAGATACCCATGGATGTGTGGCTATGTGTAACTACCAGAGCTCTTGGAGGCTCAGCTTAGATGCAGGTGAATACATTTGGCCTTAAGTTACATTTTAGCTCTCTAGACCCTCTTTTTTGAAAATCTGGCCTGACATTCTCTAACAACTCTGTTGAGCTAATTCTCCAGATTATCCAGGATAAAGCTTGCTGAAAGTTAAGTTATCTTGTTCTAAGGGTAATTGCTACAGAGCACTGTACATTACAAAAAGACAGGAGGCCTAGACCCTCCAAAAGGCATTAAGACACAGAAAGGTGAAGGTTGGCATGTTTCTCACCAGGCCAAACAAAAGACATGGCTAAAGCAGATTGTAAAACTCTTCAAACTGAATGCTTCCAATGGAAACTTCTGCTGCTGTCAGTGCTGAAAATGCAGGTAGCAGCAGAACCCAGAGACATGCCCAAGCCAGTGGGCATGGTGAGCCTCTCCTGCTCTGCAGGCATGCAGCTCCAGGGACTCCCTCCGGAGCAGGGACATGGCTGCAGGGCCCTGGGAGAGGCAGCAGGGCAGCCTGGTGACAGCCACCAGCCCAGGCCATCAGGCATCCCTGCCAGGATGAGGTGGGGCAGGGCTGAGCGCAAGGAGAGGGAACGGCTGCAGGTGACCCCACGTTCCTCAGCACCGAGACTGCCAGGTGAGCTTCTGCTCCACCCTGAGCTGAGAGCTCAGCACCTCCAGAAGCTGCAACCCTGTTCAGCCCCTGAGGTGAGGCAGAGAATTCCAGAGCACAAGCACCTTGAGCAACTTAAGCAGCAAGCTGGTAGACTGGAAGAAGGAAGGTGAGACAATTGAGATGGAAACAAACAGCTGGAAAGACAAGAGAGCATGGATGACTGACAAAAGTGATGACTGCAATTTAATAAACAAATACCTCAATTACAAAGTGGAAAATACCATAAAAAGCACGCCACATCAGAAAAGGTTATCAAGCATCCATCATCCATTCTATTAAACATTCATAGCTCAAAGTTAATCATAATTCTTGGCTTGTTAGTCTTATGAGTTAAAGATTCCGGATTTCCTGGCCCACTTCATGTCAGAAAAAGGGCAACAAGACATCACAATCACTGGCATCAGGAAGCAAACTCACAAAGTGTAACTACAGCACTCAGAGAACATGAGCAGAATTTTTCACAGTACCTGGCAGCCAGCTTGGAATGGATTTATTATTATTAGTCTATTAAAACTTTCTGACAGCAATCTTCACTTAAATATGTATCTTCCCTTCTTTTCATCATGAAAATCTAATTCCCTTCCTGAAGGTATAAAGTCATTGGCTCTTTAAATGTTCAACCTGTTTGAACATCAGCTGTTGCCCACTGGTACTCTGTATCCATTAGTGGAGCTGAGCTCATGCCACTCCTGTCAGGGGAAGCTTGGTTACCAAAACACCAACTTCCCAAGCCCTGCAGGAGAGCAGGAGGATGCTGAGGCTGTGAGCACAACACTGCATTCTCAAAGAAAGCTGTCTGTTTCTTGGCAACTGGAAAAACAATCTCTCTCAATTCATGTAGCCTAGTCCACAGCTGCTGTTCAAACATTGGAGGGAATATTTGAGCCCTTTCAAATTGTTGATAATGAAATTACACAGACAACAGATTAGATTGTTCATTTGGGAATGGGTTTAATTAATAGCCTGGACATTTTATTTGTACCCTTTCTAAAGTTCATGATTCAAGTTTCATTTCCTTCCCCTTCTGTAGCATCTCTTGCTGCAAAGTTATGAAAAAGAAAAGAGGAAAAAACATGCTTGGTTTGGTTTTTTTTTTTCAAGTAATTCAAGGCAGAGTATTGGAACTTCTTAAAATATAAAATATACCTGCTCCCTTTATGGTTCAGTAAAAGTCACATGCAACAGGAGGGTTTGGAAGGTCATTTGACATCTTGTGTCCAAGGCTCATTCTGACCACAGCATTGTGTTTCATCTCCAGTGGCTATATTTTTACACATATATGTTTATTCTTTTTCACATGTTCTTTGTGCTTTCTCCCCCTCACACTTGTGAAACACTAACACTTGTCAGACTCATGCCTTACAGTTTACAGGCAGCTGTCCATTTTAAGGCTTGCATAAAGGTGGTGGGAGCTTTGCCTTTTAGGCAAAGTTCAAAAGTTGGCAAATATCCTTTATGAGCTTGTAGTGTGACTAGAAGGAACTGTCAGACATTTCTAGCCATGAGAGGAATGCACTCCCCTCAGTCTACTTAATGACTTTTATATTCTAAATCTCTGTTGCCTGCTATGATTTTCATGAACTTATTCGATCTTTAAACTCTTACAGCACAAAGCAGTCACTGCTTAAGACAAAGTAAATATAATTCACAAGGTCGTTACTTACCTAGAAACAATATTAAGTAAATATCATTAAAAATATATACCTTGGGCACAGGAGCCCAAGGTATATACCTTGTGCCCAATATATACCTTGGGCACAGGAGCTCCAAACTTCTATAAGGAAATAAACCTTCACCAGGAGTCTCATGAAGGGGCTCCTCATAGAGCATTACAGACATTATTACTGATCTGCTCTGTCCATGAACCTCCTGATTTTTTTATTATGTCATCAAGTAAAAAAATAATTCCTATCTTAAAAATAACTGTTGCTTCCTACACTGCCTCTTTTGGAGTGAAAGCTAGAGAAACCTTTGATTACAAAGTTGTAGCTCTTTCTGAGACACTGTTTAATGAAGCCACTTTTCGTTTCCTATTGAACAGCCTTTCGCACTTACATTTTGTTGAATGACAAACAATAGCCATGGGGAAATTAAACACTGAAATCTGCAGACACTCTGGAACAATATTTGTTTAACAGCTGCCGAACTCTGGAAGTAACAGCAAAGAGTATTATGTAAGAAAATCCTGTAACCCAAACAGATAATATTCTGGTTAACATCACTTTGAGGCTCTACTTGCTTCAAACACCAGTTGTTACAAGAAAACAATGTTCTGGTGAGGATCCATAGTGCAGGACTATTTGTTCAGTCCAGAAACATAACAACCTAGAAATGTTCAATCAATCAAATTCAGGTAAATGTATAATTGCTATGGCTTTAAAAGGAAACAAATATATAATACAACAGACAACTTGGTCTTGCTTCTCTTTGAAAAAAGTATTACTGGAATGATAGATTGTACACTAGATTGTTCCAGTCTTCAGAGCTAAAATTGAATCCATAAAAATAGATCTGGAACCATCAAGAGCTGTAAATGCAGGCCTGGACAAAGAGTTGACAGAAATAAATGAACTAATTGGACCTATATTTCTTTGCAGAATGTACCAGATTTCATGCCATGATTGTTTTATGATAGTAAATGGAAAACAAACTGCTATTGTTTAAGCTTGGTAAATAAAAGATATTTTTATGAGCATTGACCCAGAAAAAAGTTGACAGTTTGCCAAATAGGTATGTTTTTCCAGTGCTACCAGACATTTTTAACTAAAATCTGAAGTTGGCCAGTAAATTAACATAGTTTTAAGTGACATCATAAATTGTATGTTTGTTTGGCTGTTACCAGAGATACTTCAAAAGTAACAGTGAAGAATTACCATTTCAAGAGAGGCCATACAACCTTTATCAAATTAGTAATGCTACTTATTCATTCCAGATAGATGAGATTTCAAATAATTATCCAAACTACAAATAATTCAATTAAGTCAGTGCAACACTTCAAATCTGGTTATCAAGTTTTACTCAAATTGCTTCAGAGGGCTTTTAGACAGCCTCGTAGGAAATCAATAAGGTAGCAGAACACTTGGTAGAAGTACATAATTTTTTTAATAAATCAGTATAATCATCATCTGTGACAGTTAAAGATTCCTATTTAAAAAGTTGGGGTAGCTCCCTTATCTAGTTTCACCCAAGTACAACCAACTGTAAAGTTTGAATTCAAGATGCTTGATCATAAATATGCAACTAATGAAGACAAATGCTGGAGAACTCCTTGTCTTCTGCTTAAAAAGAGTACAAAATAGTACCAGTGGGGAAAACAGAGTTTATTCCATTAAGCCAAGAGTCACTTTTCCATCAGCTTTGTCATACTTATTGCTTATGACAATATCATCATCTTAGCTCACCCATTAGTTGATTTTACTGGGATCAAACATGTCAGTTTTATGCTGTTCTAGGATAGACATTGTAAAAAGAAAATCAAAGATCTTTTCCTGTCACATTTTTCTTTCCAGCAGAAACTTAGCTAAAGATAACTTTTTATTTTAAAATTCTATGACTGTCAATATTCATCTCACTCCAGCTCCTTGAAACGTTTTGGCCACAGCAAAAATGCCAATTTTTCCCCTTTGTGCTTTCCTGAGGGGACTTCTTCCATCAGGACATGTGTACATCCCCCACAGCACATTGTCTGTGCATGGTCACAGGTACATGATGTGTTAGCAGACGTGGGGCCAGAGCAGCGCAAGCTCCTGAGCCAGGCTTTGCCAGCATCACATGCGTGGCACAAGGGAACAATGCAGGGACTCATTTGGCCCAGGGGAGAGTCAGATGGGACAGGCAGAGAGAAAGGAGGCCCTTCAGCACTTTCTCCTGCCCTTATACCTGGGCACTCTTTCACAAACACCAATGCTCTGCTCTAGACAAGATTTTTATGTCCTTTTTTTTGGTCTGTTTAGCAACAGGTAGGTTGCCTTCAGCTACAGACCTCAGTGCACAGGATAAGGACAGGAAGTGTAGAGCCAACCATTCATGAAGGGTAAAGCCAAAGATCAAGATAAAGTATGTACAGTTCCAGCTGCCAACACTGAGGCTGAGCAAGTAAAAAAACCCTCTAAAGAGGGATAATAAAGAATGTCTGTTTTACTGACCTTAAAGGTCCCTTGAGTTGTCTCTGCATTGTAGCACAGGAAATAAGGTCTGGACTGGGACTGCTAATTTCCCATTTGCTTTTAAGCTTCAAGAATATGACAAGTCTGATGCTCACAACACCAAACCAGCAAGAAACATGAGCCAACACTGAGAAAAGACAGGCAAAAGGACTAACCAAAAGCATCCCCCTCACTCCTTGTTCTCTTAAAAATCTGTTAATAGAGGTGTCTTTTTAATGCATTCTCTTTCTCAGACTGATTAGGTATTTCTATCCTTACAGTTTTATTAACATCTCAGTAACAGAATTTGGCCAGACAATGTTTAACTGTGCTACACTGCCTTTTTATCAATTTTTAGCTTCTGCCATGTTGTCCTTTCAATGGCTGTTCTTCCCATAGTACCAGCAGGGTCACTTGGAAGGATCTCTGTCTGTTCAGAAGCCCAGCAACACAGGACCCAGTTTTCTGCAGCCACTTATGGAGTGTCCTAACAAACCTCACGGGAAGTCAAACACCCAGGCTCTATCTATGGCTCTGCCACTTTTGAAACGGATACACAGATTTGATGGGGTTGTCAGACCTTTGCTTCCTTGAGAGCCACAGAGCCCTGCTCACTCCCCACAGCTGAGGACCAGCTGCCCCAAACCATCCCAGCACAAGGGATCCAGTACCAGGCCCGCAGGCAGCTCCCACTGGAGGAGCTCCTGCTCCCCACTTAGCTCGAGGTTTTCCTCCTTTGTGATTCACTGCCCAGACACAGCTGCAAAGGGCATTAGTGGGAGAGATCCAGATGAACTTCACTTTGTTTTTGGGACACTGCAGTTTCCAGTTAAGTTATTTAGGGTAATAACATGGCCTCTGGTGAAGGCAACATCTCAGTCACTGCCATGAGAGTGCTGCAGATGCAGTGAAATCTAACAGTTACGCTCAGAGAGCTATGAAAGATAATTTGAATTTCTGATGCATTCTGACACAACCACTGTGCACCAGCTAATGCTTTTACACAGACGCTTCCAGACAGGGGATAATTTCACACTGTCTTTGTTATTTATGTAGGTGGCCCACCATGATCCATGGGATAGGTGATGCAAATGATGCAAACTGCAACTGCATTTCATGTGGGTCCTGGTTTCTGATGTACATTATCCTACTGTCTATGCTTGGAAGCAGAGCAGAAAGACTTGCTCCCTGCCCACACAGAAGTCTGGTTAACTCACTTCAGAGCATATCTTGGGTGTAAACCAACATATATGCAGTGCAAATAATTCATAGGGACTTGAATCCCTTCATGAGAGCGGGAACTTGGCAAGGCAATTAAATGAATTTATGCGATTTTCTTTAGATTCTTCTGCTTAATGTTATAGCTTAGACAGCAGTTTCACAGGTAGTCCATCAAGAACAATTCAGTCCAAGAATTGATTACAATAAACATTTTAACCCTGGCTAATTTTTTGGTAAATGCAGACTGCCTTTCTGGGCAGTGAAAAATCTTGTTAAGCTCAGACAATGACAAAAGCAGCAATAGCTCTGTAAAAAGAGAGCTCTAGGTACAGTTTGTATGGCTGATTGCAACATTCAATTTGCAACCTGGGCAAATTGACTTTGTGTATCTTGTGTATTCCATCCCTCAATGAAATTTCTCACACAAGCCTAATTCCACTGAAATATTTTAATGAACCACATTCAGCGCCAGTTTATACTAGAGATCCCACCTACTTACACAGGATGAAATGCCACCTTTTTGTAGTTTACCACACCACACATGGCAGAGTCCAGACAAGGTTGCCCATGTTGCCAGAGCAAATTGAAGGCCTCCCCAGCCCATGCTGTGCACGTTCCCATCTCTGCTCACTATTTTTAGCAGCACGCCAATCTAACTTCAGGTACTGAAGTGTTTGCTTGCCACATGTTCCTCTGTTTCTTCTACTGCTTAAGATATAAAAATGAAGCACTTAAAAGTTCTTAAATAAATATAAACTCCCATGTTATTACAGGCCATTCTCCATTACAGGCAAAACCTAGTGTTCTCTAGAATCCTAGAATGGTTTGGGTTGGAAGGGACCCTAAAGGTCATCTAGGCCCATTCTCCTGCAATGAGAGGGGCAACTTCAACTGGAACAGGTTCCTCAGAGCCCTGCCCAACCTGACCTTCAATGTTTCCAGGGCTGAGGGCATCTCCCAGCCCTCATAAGCCTGTTCCATTGTTTCTCCACCCTCCCTGTAAAAATGTCCCACTCATATCCAGTCTAATTCTACCCACTCTCAGTTTAGAACCATTGTCCCTATTCCTAACTCAATCCCAGCTGGAGGGAACTAATTTGTTCATCTGACTCTGTATGCCAGAGGCCTCAAGGTCACATCACGCAGAGCAGTGCAGGCTGGCTGTGCCAGCACAGCAGTGGCCCTGCTATTCCAGGCTCCTCTCCCAGAAACAGCACATGCAGCAGCTCCTTTTACAGCAGCTCCCAGCTAGCACAGCATTTCTGTGCAATATCCATTTTTACTCTTGCATGCCCAAAAATTTCAGCAGCAGCACAAAATGAATGCAGAACAACAGTGCTTTAATGCTTCAAACCTAGGGAGAGAGACTGCCTCCCTTTCAAGGGGAATGGATCGGCGTGTTCCCAGCCCTGGGCTGAGGAGGGGGCTCACCAGGAGGGGAGGGCACCCTCCAGGCAGCCCTCCCCAGCCCCCTGCCCCGGCAGGGGGGGCAGAGCTCGGGTTCCAGCGTTACTTGGTTACTTTCAGTGAAAGGAGCTGGGCTCTGCTCAATAGCCATTGAGTACATTCCTCAGATTCCTTCCTTCTGCGCTTTGTAAATCGGGGTTGGAAGTTATTGCTGAAAGCACAGGAAGTTTAAAATCACCTTTTTCAGCCTCCTGTCACCTCAGGGTATTTTTGTGACAAACTGACCCAGGCTTGAAGGATGAAACTCCTTTTATAGCCCCAGTAACAAAACAATTTACAAAATAATGAATTACTGACCTTACCATACTCTCAGCTGGCACTCTCAGGTTGGTAAGTAGCCGTGCCCATGAGCAGAAGCACAAGCTGTGCCTCTGGTAATAAGAGCTCAGCTGTCACAGGGGCCAAGGGCTCCTTTGTATCCTGTTGAAAGTGGCATTTTAAAGACCAGCATGGTGTATCTTATGCACTGAAATTAAACAAAAGTTTTCCATGATTAAGACCTGCATTTTCAGCGCTCACCTCCCTACTAAGAGCAGCACTAATTAAAGCTCCCAGGGGAATTTAAAATTGAAATCTGGATGACCAGGACACAACCGTGTCCTGCAGGGATCCAGTGGGAAAATCCAGATGATTAAGGCAATTGTGATCCATAAGAAAAGCATTTAAAAATATTTACCCTATATTAAATATTTAACCATAAACAAAATGAGGAATAGGTCAAGTGTTTACTATAATTCTCTCCCAGAATTTTCTATTTAGGGACAGAACCACAGCCTAAGGTGGAACACACTGATCACTGCTATGATTCAATCCCTGCTCCAATGCAAAGGGTTGAGTTCAAGCAGCCCTTCAGCAACATCCAAAGCCCCAGGAAAAAGGCACCCTGCACTGCTTGCTGGCAGGCAGCTTCTGTCTGTACAGCTTCAAACCTCCCACCTCCATGTCAGGAGGACAGAAGCCCCTGGCAGGGACAGGTGACCCTGAGTGCAAACTGAGCAAAGCCAACTCCCCAAGAACCGGGCACCAGCTCCGTGTCAGAGAGGGACTGCAGAGCCAGAGGAGCTCCACAAGGAGTCAATGCTAGGTCAGGCCAGGAAGCAGAAATCAGGATTCCTCCTGCCTCTCCTTGAATCAGACATCATCCTCCCAGAGCTTTCCAAGCTGAGGTAAGTATTTCAATTTATGGTTTGCAACATATATTTTTTCTCCTCCATTTTTTGCTTCCAACTGCATATTTTTATAGGAATTCTTTCCTTACTTATTCAAATACTGGCTTTAATTATCCCAGAAAATATTTGCTTTTGATTTTCTTGTAGATACTTAGAAAACGGAATCTATAAAGGAGCAAAACCCCAGAAAACTTTATTTTCACATTCATTTAAGGCTTTTCAGTTCAAAATTGGAGATAAAGGAAGAAGGTTTTACCCAAGCAAGTTTTTAACCAGAAAGCTACTATAAGTTATGAGAGGATTGCTAAAGGTCAGCATGCTATAACCAAATTCCAGCTGGTTAAATTACTGCTATACTGCGCTTCCAAGAAAATCTGTATTCAACATCTGTTTTCTTTACAGGAGATCATTAGGAACAGGCAGCCAGAGTCATAGTCTCTCTCTGCACTTAGCTCAGGTCTTGAAAGGACAGATCTGTCCCTCTCTAGACACAAGACAAGATTAAAACCTGGCCTTGTTGGACTTGGTCAGTACTGTGATGTTTTAGAGTTGCTTTGGAGGCAGACATTACCCAAAAATCAGTATTAATGAGGAAAACAGGAAGGGGAGCTGGAGACCAGCCAGCTCTGCTTCTCATCATTTACACTTGCTGCTGTTCAGACTAATTTTTTATCAAGTCAGAGCAGATTTGTCTTTATGACATAGCTGCTGAAAAACTTCCTGAAAAAAAAAAAAAATCTGTGGCTGATAGTCAAATTAGGAGTCAGTGTGGATCCCAACATCCTGCTGCTTCTGAAGAGGTCAGTACTCCAAAAAAACCCAAACCCGAACACATGCACATCTCAAAGAGCTCAGCTGTTACTTAAAATTATGGAAAGCAACTGTTACTGCCTAGCATGTGCTAAAACAATTGTTTCCCAACACTCTCAATTTGTTTTTCCAAGACCAGCACATGAAGGATGGAGACATCTGGATATTTCAAGGTCAGTATGGTTATGGATACAAATTCAACAGCAAAACCATGTTCTGCTCTGCAAAAGGACACAACCTCTGTTCTGCTCTGGGCACAACCTGAAGCAGCCAGACCAGAAGCATTGCACATTTCTCCCACTCCAGTTGTTTCTATTCTCTTCCCATCCCTTCCCTACCTCCTTTTTGGCTCCTCTTCATAGCTCTGACACAAACACAAGGCAAAGACTAAGAGTAAAACAGATGATTGTGGATGTGGTGAAAATTTTGAAAATGCTCAGCCTCTGTCAATATTGTCATTATGTAAGTATTTGATGTCACATGCAGAGAAGAGTTTTCACAAGCAGAAATACCAGGACACAGAGAAAAAAAAAAAACAACTCACAAATAAAACTGAAGGGTGTGAGTGTGTCAGGAACAACAAAGTGCCTGACATTTTGGGGCAGTGCCCTTCCTGTGGCTTACTGTACCTCCAGCAGCTTTTTCATCCCAGACCTGAAGTTATAGCATTCATCACAGGAGACTGGTCAGAGGGTTATGGGGACTTCAACTCAAATATATTAACTACCTGTTTTGGTCAAGTTACACAGAGCAATAGAGATAAGAACTGCAGAGGAACATCCAAACAGAATATCATGACCATCCAAGGTGACACACTGATTTTTTTATACAAGTTTTCAAATTATCACATTTCTTGTTGCCTTTATTCTTTCTACATGAACATCATGTTGCTACAATGAAAATGAGAGTTAAATCTGGGTCTAGTAAAAGGCGAAGTTTATCTTACCACAGAATCTTTTTCATTGCTTGTTTTGTCTTTGAATTATTTATGACCTTTAAAAACATCTATTCTTCAGCTGACTCATATGCAGCATATTTACTTACCCTCTAAATGGCTATGGACCTTATCATACCTAAAAATGTTTTTGTAGTCAGTTTTGAACTGTGCAGGACTATTGAAATTTTCAACCCACATTTCAGGTCCTCAAGTGTTCTCAGGAAGAAATGCTAAGGAATAATTTAGGTAGAATAGAGAGAGAACAGGTGGACTATTAAAATTTGGTAGGGCTTCATTAGAGATGAGGAAGAAGATATAGCGTAAAACTCAGAAAAGAGCAGGGAAGAAGAAAAATTCATTATATAGAGCTTTAAAGACCAGTGATATGAAGGGGTACCCACAGCCGCACATGCCCACCGGGATGGGGCTTGGTTTATTTTTCAGGATTATCTGAAATGAGCAGACCAAAGAATCTCCTGCTACTCAGCTGTGGCACAGCTACAACTATTTCATGAAGCAGCCGCTGAATTAGAGATTGTTCTACCCAAGGGTGCCCATGGTTTCCACACACGGTGCTGGATGTAAAGCAGCCTTCCAAGCCGCCCCAAACTGCCTTTTCAATTTGCATTGTTTTGTACAATTCTTTGCTTTGTTTCTCCCTACAATCGAGAAGAGGGTTAAACAACCCCCTCCTTCATTAAACTAACATTTTTAATAAGCTAAATGCAAAAAAAAAAAAAATCCCATCAACCAAAAACCAAAAACCACACCCCCTTTCACTGCTTCTTCCAATCAAAAAGACAGGTGAGATGTTAGCTGGATTTAAATAAAAGTACCACTGTGGTTTCCCCCCATAGCTCATCTTTATCTAAATGATGAGGTAGTTTGCAGTCACACATCCCAAAAGGAGCATTAAGGCAAATGCAGTACATTAGCTTTAGAGTTTAAAAGGTGTGTCCAAGGCAGAGTGGCACAGCAGTGCACACAAACAGGGACATGCAGAGGCAAACATGAGGACCTTGGGGACAGGACAGACACTCCTCACACCCCCTGGCAGGCCCCCTGCTCAAATCCTGGCCAGCAGGGAGTGACTGACATGGCACTGACCACGCAGGCTCTTTCTTAGGGCTGTTGATGCCTTTACCTGGTTTGTGGTGTCAGTAGCAAAACTGTGATGAGCAGGAAGCTTGACCCATCCCTCAGCCCTGGAGAGGCAGAGCTGGAGCAGGCTGGGAAGGCAGGATGCAGAAGCACACTGTCAGAGCTGCTCTTTGGGAAAAGGGAAGTGCAGTGCCACTGGAAGGAGCTCACTTCCTTCATGTTACAGTAGAGAAGTTTGAATTTCTGACCTTTGAAGAGACATCCATCTGGAGACTTTTTATTTTCACACAGATGAAACAATCACAAGGAATAACCTTTTCTTTTATCCCTCAAGAAAGTTTCAAGCTTAGTTAGCAACAGTTATTTCTATGGCAACAGACAGATATAAACACAGGATTATAATGTTCAACAAAGGATCAAGAAAAGGAAGAAATAGGACTTGAAGAGGGAAGTGTCTGGAAGACCTGAAAAAGAAGGTAGACATTTACTAATTTTGTTAAAATGCATATTTCTTCTTGCTCTCAACAGGACTCTTTTTAGTAGAAAATTTGAATTAAAAAAGGGAAAATGGCACAGGTCTGTACACTGCTTTTTGCTGCAGGCATAAAGGAGTCCAATAACTGAGGTCACTGATACTTGGATGGAGCATGACAGGGTGCCTTGCTTGGAGGGCACTTCTGCTCACAAAATTGACTTTATGCTAGAAAGCACATACTTTTATTCAGTGAATTCTGCAATAGAGATGGAATCTAAAGCACACACACATGGAAATTTAGAATTCTCACATACACTTCTGCACACTAAATGTAGATGAGCAGGTAACTCTAGTGTTGTCAATCCAAAACTGGTGTTTGAGGAGCAGCACAGATGATAAACTTCTAGAGTTTACTTTGCTGTGAGCACAGTCACCACTCCCTTTTACCTGTGCAGCCACACTCCCAAATGTGACCACTAATAACACAACAGCAGCAATTCTTTGGCTGCTTGTCCCAG
Source organism: Geospiza fortis (assembly GCF_000277835.1). NCBI lineage: Eukaryota > Metazoa > Chordata > Aves > Passeriformes > Thraupidae > Geospiza > Geospiza fortis. Next base: position 22,212,176 of record NW_005054298.1, on the reverse strand, counting down.
CCTACAGAACTGTAAAAAGCATCACCCAGTGCTGACCCCAGTTCTTTATAAAAAGCAGGTATTCCTCTCTTGTTTCTCCCTCCTTTTTCATCAGCAGGGTCAGCTAGACCTCTTGGCAGAGGCAGCCAAGGCAGCAGCTGCCCCAAAGGTGCCCAAGGGCCCATGTCCATCACAGCCTGCCTGGGGGGCTCACCAGGGGCTGTTTCAGGAGAGCTGAGCCCCAGCTGCAGAGGTTGTGTGGCAGCCTGGGTCAAACACACAGGGCTCGGTTGCTGCTCAGGCAAATTAATTTTGTGCAGGTACACCCAAACCAGTCCAAGCTGCAGTCACTTCTTTGGATTGCTCTGCAGCAGACATTTCACAGGAACGTTTGTCTCTGTGGAGCCCAGCTGAAGGAAAAAATGTTCCTTCGGTGTTTTTGAGTTTTTAAATCGACCCCTTCATTTATCCTAGACACACTGTTCTGCATGAGGCAGGGAAAGAAGGAAGGGAAAGCCCAGCCTGGCAGTGGATCTGAGGCACAGCCTGATAGCAGAGGGGGCTGGGAAGAGATGGGTACCTGGGAAGCTCCTGATGAGCCAAACACAAGCCAGGCCATAAAGAAAACTTTGAGCACTCATAGCTAATCCAGGGCATGCCAAGAGAGTGAAGGTCATTCCTCCTGAGACATAAGCAATGAGGTCAGAAAACCTTTTCATTTGTAGAGCTGGGAGGGAAGGGATGTCCAGCCCACTAAAGAACAATGCAGGAACATCTGCTGCAGGCAGAGGGCTGACCAGACCCTGGATAGTTTGTCAGAAAGCCAGAAACAATGATAGAGATGAAATAATTGAATAATATTGCCTAGAATCAAAGTGGAAAAATCATTAAGCATCTTCTGAAGCTTGAAGTAACTACTTCTTCTCAAAGCCAAGGAGGATTGAAAGAAGCACATAGTGCAGACAGGCCTAAGGCAGGAAGGTCTCTGCATCCTTCAGCACCTTTGCCAAGAGAGATGCTGCTCCTCATTATTCACTGGTAATATCCCAGGACTTGGAGCACCTTTTTGCTTTTAAAAAGCCCCAGTGAAAGTTATAATTTTGCTATCCAGGCACAACAAGTTGCCTTTTGAAAGTCAGGTGCAAAAGCCCTGCAATATCTGGCTCACAAGTCAGTGACAGCAAATAATGCCAGGCAGAAAAGATTGACAGAGCCCAGAGTCATCACTAACTTAGCAAGAACAATTCCCTGTGTGCCTGGAGTTCCTCTCATCACTTCTAAAACTTTAGAAATTAATCTCCCTCTTTGCACATGAATAATTCACCCAGAGACCGATTTACTGTACAACTGTCAATGGATCCATAGTGCTCCCATGCTTTGCCTATTAAAACAATTGCAGTTGCTGTGAAGGACATAAGAAAGGATGTCTGTTTCCAAATTGCTTTCCAAAGAAGTGGAAGCTGTCATAACATTTAACCTTTCCTCTATTCTCCCACCGACACGCACCCTCCCCACCCCACCCCGCCGCTGGCTCCCACACCCCAGATATGCAGGCAGATAAGGAGGGCCCCCCCTCGCTGCTTCCTGATGGTGAGTCACAGCTCTGAGTCAGCCTTTGTGTTCCAGGGAACCTGGAAGGCTTTGAAACCTGCTGTTGATTTTGGCAAAACTACCTCTTCTCACTTTGAGGGTGAAGCGATTTACACACATCGGTTTTGGGCTGAAAATAGCTGCTGAGATGCAAACAGCAAGAGCATGGCCAAATATTTTCTTGTCCTTGCACTGCAGGAGCAGAACCCTCCCCGTTCTGGGTCACAGCTACACTAAAGTGAGCCACAAAACACCAGCTCAAACCCTGGTGATTCAAGGAGGATGCACCCACAGCTCTTTTTTTGAGCACAGAGGGTGCCACTGTCCATGACTTTGGACACAACCACCTCTACAGTACTGGGCACCTTTCAGAGATGGCCAGGAAAGGTGTTGGATCACTGCCTGCTGCCCACAGTCAGGTGAGCTGAAGCCAAGTAGTGCCAATTCCAGCCCTGGCGCTATTAAGCCAGACTGCCTCCTCTGTGTTCCCAGGTGCATCCCCCCAGCAGTCAGGCCACCTTCAGCAGCTCATGTGAACTGCCCTTGCTCCAGCAGATGCAGACAGAAGTGTCTTTTTATAGACAAGAGTTTGCCCCAGCTCAGTTGAGACACTCCAGTAATGAGGGAAATTCTGGCAAAGACTCCTCTCAAGAATCCCTGTGTGTCTCTGCCTAGCCCTTCTCTGTCTCCACAGATCAGCACTTTGCAGTTAAATTTCTCTTGTTCTTGGCAGAGAAAAGCTGGCATATTTTTGTTAACATGTTTGAACATTACATCAGCTGCTCATCTCAAACATTCCTCCACTTCTGTGCCTACTTCTGTATCTGTTTTACAAAGCCTTTAATTAAATTAATTACACTTTACCATACATATTTTAATTTCCTTTTGCAATCCTATTTCAGACATCTTTTGATCTCTCATTGTAATTCCAAACTACATTCCTTCCCTTCATGTTTGGTAAACACCTTGTCTTGGGCCAGATTTATTAGCATTTAAATTATTTTCTCACTCCAGGACTTGTCTGCTATCCCTTCTTCCCACAGTATGGCAAGCCAGGCCATTTCTAGGTTAAACCCTAAATTCACTGGAAAGTCTTAAAGCATAGGTATGACTGCATAAAGAAAACAGAAAAAAAAATTATCTGTAAAAAGTACAATAAGTTGCTGCACTTCCTTTCAGAGTATAGCTATTGCTAAAGAATTTATTTCAAGGAAATTAGATTTAATACTCTTTAATAGGGGTTTTGCATGATAAGGCAAAGAAACTTGAAACATGCCAAAGCACATGAATACAGTTAAAATATCAGTTGTCACAGCAGTTTAAGTTTGCTTCAATGAATATTAAGAAAGGGTAATCCTTATGTGCTAAAACATAGGACAGATTTTAACCTTAATTTTTAATTTGAGCCTGAAAAACAGCAGCAGTATTCTACTCCCTACACATCTCTGTGAAATGGTTTCTTTAAAAATAATCTACCAGAAAATATAGCACTACAAAGTACTTTTAACTGATTTTTAAATTCTACATTTAGAATGTAGAATTTAAATGTGTTTGAATATGTTTATTCAAAAATTTGACTACTTTTAAAAATGAGTGCACACTTTAAAAACCAAAGTGAAGTATTTCAGCTAACCAGAGACGTCCTTTCCTCTTCCATGAACCTGGTCCACCAAACTAAGAAAAAAAACCCAACCAAACAAAAAACCGAACAAAAAACAAAAACCCAAAACAAACAAGCCCAAAAAACAAACAAACAAAAACCAAACAAACAAACAAACCCAAAAAAACCCCCAAAACCAACCAAAACAGTTTGCTCAGCTCTACACATAAACAACTCCAAAAAGTTATCAGGCATCAAATCCTAAAAATTCCGGTACATGTTTCTTAGTTGGGACGTTCAGACAAAAGTACATTTGCAATACTATTAAGCTTAATTTTCATTGGGTAAAGGACGTATTTCACCATGATGAATAAAAGAAGGGTGTTAAAATTCCAGCTCTTCTATAAGACTACAGAGAAAGTCCTCAGTTTTCACATCAGGTGAATTCAAGGCTACATGAGGGATAAGGGTCAGACCTGCTGATGGCAGGCTAAAAACTTCACATGCTTTTGCTTATCTCTGTATTTATTAAAGCAAGTCTACATGCAATATCCTTCTCATGGGGTATAGAAGTAACAGCAGTTCACACCTTCACCTGACTGGAAGCAGCTCCATTAAACCACTTCACTGCCCCTGCTGACAAATTCACTTAGAACTCAAGTTGGTATTTTAGCTGAATTCATTTCCAAACCAAAGACAGGCCACTTATGTTCACATTAATGAAAATTAGCTCCCATTGGGCATTATGTAAGCAACATGAAAACACACATTGTACAACTGGCTTTCCCAGGCAGACAAGTTCTTTTCTTGTTAAAGTTTTTATCTTGCTAACTTGTTTCTTATCCAAGAGGACAATATTTTAGCATGAACCTCACCTACATTCTTTCAAAATGCACCTGCTTTCCTCACTGCCAGTACTGTGTGAGTGCTGTGAGCATTGCACCACCCCTGGACTCTCTCCTGATATCAGCAGGTATCACAGACTGGTCTAGCTGAACCCCTCAAGGATAAACAAACAGAGCAGGATCTGCTGTTACAGGTCTGGGCTCTTGCAATCACTCCCAAACTTGATTGCAAGCAGAAATCCTCTTCTTCTGCAGTGCTTTTCCAATTTATACCTCTAAAATCTCTCATGTAATTCCCCATATGACACTGATGCAGGGCAGCAAACAGCACATCCTTTGAGAGCCTCATAGCCATTTGTAGACTGAAATAGGATGGAAAAGCAACACAGGAGCAATCAGAAGAAATAAAACATCACTTCCCACAACAAACAAGCTCTTTCCTGTTTGGCCTGCTGCATCCAATCCTATTTTCCTAATCCTCTGTGCAGGTTGCAAAAGTGTTCTTGAGACCCAGCGTATCTGATTTCACACAGGCACCTGTAAATGTAGGGCACTGATACTGGGTATCTGTTCTACTTCAGCAGTTTCAGCTAGCTCCAAAAAATTCTTTGGAGCCTAACCTTTCATTATACAAACATGAAAAAAACAAACTTAGCAGGATACTGGTGCTTCTATTTATGAAAATGAACCACCATGGACTAGTATATGGTCCAACACATCATCGTATAAATCCAGATTTCATCTGAAAACAATGGCATGCTCTTAAATTACTGGGCTCTTAAAGTCTAACTACAATGATTCTGATATTAACTTTTGATACAGAAAGTAGGGAAACAAATGGAAAAAATAATTGGAAGACTATTCAAGAATAGGAAAAAGAACCAAAAATAGTGAATAAAAATTTACAGTGAAGGGGAAGAGTGGCAAAAGTAGAGGCTGGCACAATAGGGAATTTCCCTAATGATAATGAATGCAAGAATGAGCTAGTAAGCAACATCAGCATAAGTCAAGGTGACTTCTTGTGAGTCTGAGATTCTCACACTTCTGCCCAATGAAAGATTTTGGTTCTCAGAGCCCCAGGGCCACCTCAGAGGTTTTAGGCTTTGAGACCAAAACTCCTACTGAGTATCGCACATAACTACAGAACAAAAAACTACCCCAAAACTTAAGGTCTTCTCAGTTACCCCTGAGGAAACCTCATCCCTGTCCCTTAAAATACTGCACATTTTACCCAGGACATAGCTAATGTGAAGTGCTTAGGTGGGAACACTTAAATCGCTTGGACAGAGCAGGGAGAGTCCCCTGCACTGCAGGCAGAGAGGAGAGCTGCCATTGCAAGAGGTTCCCTTATCCCAGAATATCTATGACCCCCTGGCTGTTGGGATCCCTTCAGCACTGAGGGAAGCCAACTCATGGATAAGTAGAAAAGGTAATAAAATAAAGACAGGTGTGGTTTTCCCAGCTCTCACTTCTCCTGCAGGAAAAAACTCAAGTGGCATGGAAAGTGCCATAGTTTGTACTTCTACATACCCAAAGTGATCGTGCAGACTGTGGCTGGCATTGTCTGAAGATGCTGTTTACTGCATATTTCACAGGATTGTCATGTTAACAAGCATCTCTTCCAAGCTGAAAACCACCTGTGTCAAGAGAGTTCCCCAGTGCTGATGAGCAACACTTAATGTCATTGCATACTACTGATGTAAAACTGGCACCCATAAGCTTTTCAAATCTTTTGCCCCAAAACATCAGAAATCCTCCTGTGGGGCCAGAGTCCATAAGCTCTGGGTGTCATTAAAACACAGCAATTATCACTGATAGGCTCTGGCACAGAATCTTAATTTGCTGTGGGAAGGTAAGTCCTAACAAAAAACATTCTTCTGCTGCGATATGCAAGTTTCGTATCTTTAAAAAAACCCCAAAATTTGAGCAGAACAAAACCCTACACCCATTCTTTCATAACTTTCCCTCCATTATTTGCTGTATTCCATTGTTCAGAAACAATAGAGAGGCTTACAAATGTATTTTTATGCAAGCTCTTTGTGATAAAAATAACTCCTTTCACAATTCACATTGAAGGGCAGCAGGATTCTTGCTCACCCTTCCAAACAAACGTGCATTTATTTGAGCAGCTCTTGCTGCCCCACTGTCTTCCCCCCTCCCAACACTGACACAGAGGAGATAACGGAGCTGAGGCAATGAGCTTGCTGCTTTGTATGCACACACAGCAAAAGTTAAAAATATGTTGGTTGATGTTGAGGTGGATTGAACTGATCCAGGAACTCCTTTCCATTATAACACCATTATTTATGACAAGCAGTACATGTTATTGACCAGTGAACATACAATAAGAATGTAATTAGCTTTCACCTAAACAATTAGCTCCTTGTCACTTCCCATCCAAGTTCAGGAGGTGGCTCAGACTCAGGAGGACAAAGGGGTGCAAATAACAGGCACAGCTCACTGCTGGAACTGCATTAACCCTCTGCCAGGTGCATTTCTGCATGCAGCAAGCAGCCAAACCCAGCCCACGGCAGTGCCCAGAAGAAGACTACATTTCCACATTCATTAACATTTGTAAAGTTATTCATTAAATCCTGAGTCAAATGGTGTGAGCCAGTCTCATGCTTCAGCAGACAGATGATCTGTCAGCTCCTGTTCACTGGATCTTAACACCACACAGAAAGCAAGCCACAGGTTTTATTTTCCTCACCTTACCCATTCCAGCTTTGCACTGGAGAAGGAGCTATCATCCAGACTACTCTAGTGCAAATACAGCACAGCCTGGGACTTCTGTGCTGGCTAATTCAGCTCCAAGGCCAAAAATCCTGCTAAGTTTTCTATTAACAATTTAATTAGCATTTCTGAGTATGCTTCTCAGGGAAATGTTTTATCAGAAAGTTACTCTGCCTTGATATAGCTGGGGAGGAAAAGCCACATCCTTAATTGGTAGAGCCATATCAATCACATCTCAGTGTTTTCAGTACAGATACTCTTATACTAGCTACATAGAACCTGGTTTGATCAGAGAACAGATTAAAATTGTTCTGAGAAAATAATTTCTTGAGACTGACTCAAGAGAAGCTTTAGTAACATCCAGTGAATAAAAATCATCCTAGGCCATAGCACACCTTTTATTTACAGGCATTGTGTTGTGAGTCTGAGAGAGCCAGAAACCTACAGGTTTGGCACAAAAGAAACTTTATGCCTTAACCACAGAAGAGAGGATAGGGAAGGCTCTTTGCAGTTCCTTGTTCAGCAGTGAGAGCACTCACACAGGAAATCCAGAGTCCAAAAAAATTCTTCCAGATTCAGAAAGAACTCTGTCCCTCTCACCAGGGAGAACACACTGCAGAGAGGTACCTGAAAGCACATTCCCTCAGTCTGCATGTGCTCCCTCACAGATGCCTTAATCCATCAGCCTGACTCAGGTTCCTGGGCAGGTTGCACACAAGGGTGGTTTCTAATCCCACACGAATCAGATCATCACATCCTCACCAATTCTTTTCAATTTTTGAAACAGCCACAAAAAAAAGTCCTCCTAGACCCTTTCCTAAATCCCTGTTTCCCCACCTATAATCACTTACTCAGAAGAGTACACTAGTGCCAACAGCTCTTTGGCAACACAAAGGATGGTTGAGCTGAAGAATTACAGTTTCTAACTTCCCCCTTTTCTACTGTAGACCCAAAGTCCTCATTGTTTTAATTTAGAGGAGAGATTAGTACCAACTGTGTTTTGCCTCTTATCTTTGCTAAACAAAAAGGTTATATAATGTTTCAGGAAATGAGTTCAAGTGAATACAACCATCTTTTTCACAGTACTAAATGCTTAAAAAAGAATCTGGTTTGTCCATTCTGGCAGCTTATGTTTATTCAAGACAGACAAGGCACAGGCAGTAAAAAAGGAAAAAAATCCCTGAGCTGTAGTATAAAAAGACCAGTTAAAAGTAATTTTCTTGCCTAAAATTCCTATAGCTCTGCAAAACTGCAAAAGCATGTGTCACTTAGGCTAGTAACCATTTTTGTGATAGTGCTAATCTACTGGTGTGTCTGAGATGTTCACAAATTCATATTTTAGAGACAGAATTATTATTTCACAGGCATATTAAGGACAATGTTAAGAACACAAGTAACTAAAAAGAATACTGATACACGTGGCACAAATAGATCCTGCCATAGGGAAGATCTCAGGGTGTTTCAGGATGCATGACTAAGAGGCAAGATAGAAGTAAAGGCAGCTAAGGGCAGCACAATGAGAGCATTCCATACCATTGTTTTGAAATTAATGTTTATCAGTTTTCCATGAATCACCTACTGCACTTTAAATATCAGTGCTTGTATTCTTCAAGAGACTAAAATACACCCAGTTTTATTTGCCTGTTCCAGAGCAAGCTGTGAAAAGTGTGACTTCTGTTCCTAATATATAGCAATGATGGGGAGTTGTCACAGGGCTGCAAGAATGGGTTTTGCTTTTTTGAGATGTGAATGACAAAATACCGCTGTATACTGTCACATCCCTTTCTGATGGGCAAGAGCCTTATCAATCTGTTTGATAGTAACACTCTTGATGGTTTTTTGACTAGACTTCTTTCCCTCTACAAACTCCAGTTCTACAAAACATCACTGGTTATATTGATTTGTGTTTTGTAACACTTGGTTACCTTGGAAGTTTAAAACTGCATGACTCCATTTCAGCTGATGGAGTCTTAAACCCTTTTGTTGGCTTTTAACAAAGCTCAGCTGTCTTGTACTTAGAGCTGCACTCAGGTGTTTCCTCCAAGTGAGCAAAGTTAGATTTGAGCAGCTTGTGCACAGTCACACAGTAGAACCAAGCAAGCGACCAATCCTTTCCTACACAGTTTCTCACAGGATGAAGAAGTGGGAACAGTCAAACTACTGAGAGCATAAACACAGAGGAGCTGCTAAACAGCAGGGTTCTGTCTCGAACACCAGACTTCCAGACTTCAAAGAAAACACAAAAACCTATGGCTTGGTCTTCACTAAGGTGCCTTTTCCTTGCAGTGTGATGAACCTGGAACCCAAAAGTTATCCAAGGGTTTGGACTAACATTTCTTTGACAAACTTTTAAGTAGAAAGCAAACAATTCTGTGCAGAAGGGAGCACAGTTAAGGAACCTTTACATCCCAGTCCTAACAACAGGAAAAATTAAGAGCGGGGGAAATAAACATGGAGCTACATTTCTACTGTTATCTGAGGTCTGCTGATACATTTGTCTATTTTCTAAGCACTGTGAAGTGACCCTTAATATGTTTCCCTAGCCTAACCTGGCACACTGTAGAGCAAATCAATAATACCACTGCACTGCAATTGTTTGATGCAGGTCGGATCTTCAAAAACCTGGAGGATACTTTGAACAGTGATAATAGATCAATGTGCCAGGCTGTGCTGGGGACAGGCACTGGAATCTAGGTGGAAATGAGTAAAATAATTACAGTAAAATGAGTAAATAATTACAAGAAAACCCTACTGAATTGCAGATGTTTCTCTTCCATGGATCAGTACAATTTCCAAGGAATCAAAGATTTTGGAGAAAAAGCAACATACTGTATGCATAACTCTGAAGAGAGTGAGGTGGTAGTTGTATAATGCACATACTTAAAGGGCTTAAAGGGAAAAAAAACCAGAACTTCAAAGGAAATATTTGTGTATTTTCTTTTAGATTACTTTATGGGGAAAATAGGTGATTAAATATTTTATAGTTGTATTCTGCACCAAACTCTATCTGTTTAGAGTTATGTCTAAAGTTTTTTGAAGAGCAGTTGTATGTGTAATAAGAATGGCAACTTGACAGTATAACTGCTTTTCATGGAAACCTGTGTGGATTAAGGTGGACTTCCTGAGCACAGACCAAAATGCCAACACTTTGAGGCTGCAGCTATCCCTGTTCCAGGAGATAAAGAACATGGATACCTTTCCTTCCCACTGTGGCTGTTGGAAAGTTGTGGGGTTTCTGCATTAGTCAGCACAAGTAGAACTTGTTTTTCTCATTAATTGCACCAGCAGGGTATATAATAAACAGCTGCCTCAGAGGAAATAGGAATGAGAAGGGATAATACAGAGGGAGAGTCCAGTGTAATGAATGCATGGGTTCTGTTCCACCATGTTCATTCTCTTGCTGGCATTTGTGAACAGAAATAAAAATCTCAGTATGCATAGAGCCACTAATAGACTGGTGGGCTCCAGCTTTCCCAAGGCACATTATTTAGCCCACAGATGAATACTGAATATGTGTTCCTGTCCCAAAAGTTTGCAGTCTCAGTGTAAAATCTGAGGTTTTCATTCAAGCACAGCCTTTGAGGAGAAGTTTCTAAGCTTAAGACAAGGACACAGATTCTTCCCAGAGGGATGCTTGAGTAGGGATGTGCTGTCATGGTGCCTAAAGAGAAACACCCAAATACAGACACAGGGTAGAGGAAAATATCTTCTTTCAGGGTTACCTGATTTAACAGGAATTTGGTTTTTCCATTTCAGAAAAGAGAACATTTAATATCTAGAACAGCTTAGTGATTAAGTGAACTGAAATGCCCTCCTACCTTTGTTGTTTGTTTTCTCCCCTTTCCTTCAGCTGCCCTACTATAAGAACTGCAGAAATAGCAGGTTCTGCCTCATATGCACATATACTTCTACAAAGAGTGATATAAAATCCAGGCCCCTCACCATACATGCAAGCAACTTTTCCTTTATTTGAAATGAAAATTTTTAAAAGAAATGCTAATGGGAAAAAAAACCCCATAACTTTCGCATGGGAACCACAGAGTCTACTTACACATGAGAGTCAAACACTAAATGCATTTTGTTGATGGTATTAAAGTGAAAGTTTCAAAGAGAGGTCTCCAAATTAATTCAAGTGCATTAGACATCCAAATTCTAATGCAAACCAAGTGTGCTTTAGCTGTTTCAAATAACACAGCATAAGTATACAATTCAAGGGAATTTACTTAGGAAACCAAATTGTGAGGCTGTTCTCTACCTTACCAATTCTTTCCGAAAGGTTGGAGAGGTTTAACTTTCCTCCTTGGTAGGATTGTGGACAGTGCAAAGGCAGAAAACCATCAGGGCTGAGAGCAGCATTCTACAGCATCACCTGAGAAAGGAGCAATGATCTCTGGCTGTGCTTGAATAGGGCCCAGGCAGGGGGTGTGGGCTCACAGATGAGGCTGAGCAAGGTTGTTAACCTGCAGCAAGGGCTCTGACAGACACACAAAATTTCAGTTTGTGCTTGAAAAATCACACTCCATCTTCTCAGTTTTTCAGGGCATTTTCCTTGCTAATGTAGATGAGGATGCTGCTTTCCTTACCATGGCAATAAAAGTCACTAAGAGGGAAATTTTCAAATAGGCTTGTCAGTGGAAGTTATATTCTTTAATATATCACTTGTGTACTTCCATAAATCTCATCCAGAGTGGAAAAGTTTTCTGGAAAGGGGGATGAGAGGAAGGAGCCTTAAGGCTATTTCTTTTCCCAGTGAAATCCCTCTGTCCTCTCTTGAGAGCTCCCAAATCCTATACCAGTTAAATGAACCAAGCTGAGTGCATATGAACAGGGCATACATACATGAGTGAGGCCATGGCAGCCTCAAAGAGTGCCAGTGAAATGGCAGAAAGATTGGGAGGGAGTAATTTAAGCAGGGAGGAAGAGGCCTTTCCCCATGGGCAGTGGTTGTGCACTACAGGACAGCCCTGTGCCCCCCTCACTGTTGGTTGTGTCTGCAGCTGGGCCATGGTGGCCGCTGGCTTGGCTGGGAGTGCTCTGGGCACAGCGCAGGGCTCGTGCGAGCAGGAGAGTCCCTGGCCAGGAATGCCTGTGTGTGGAATTCCTGCCCATAATGTCCTTTGCACTGCTAAAATAAACTATGCTGTGTCTTTTTAAAACGGTCCCTCTCTCGCTGTGTTATTAAAATTATATCCATGTCCCTTCAGTCTATGGTTCAGTGGGTGAATCTGCTGTCAATTACCAAAGTGTGAATGAAATGAAGAACAAATGGTCTAACTTGATCAGTGTTGTTTTTCTCTTCTTCCCCCAGATAATAATACCCTAAAATAGAATGCCTTATTAACCACAGACCTGAAGGTTAATAAGTACATCAACAAAACAAATGTAGTAAATTAAAACAATGCATTAACATTCATTAGTATTTCACTGTTGATTCCCAAACATGCTGCTATTGCTATTGTGCTATTATCAGGCAATAATTGTTATGTCAAAAGATAGGACCCATATGGTTCAACCAGATCCTCTGGGAGCTTCTGCTGTATGAAAGTCAATCAAAAATACAATTCTATAAGGGAAGATGTGGACACGGGAGAGTTGCTGTCAGTATATGCAACCCATGTGAGAGGCCCAAGTGACTGTTTTAAATAAAAGTTTTTAAATCTAGGGAAAAAAGAAGTGAGAGTTAGAAAACTAGCAGTAAAATCAATAGGTTTGTTCAGAGTACCTAAAACTCAAATGTCAGTCTTTGCCACACTAGATCCTGTTATCCCATCAATACAAAATACCCTCTAACACCTCAGAAAAATTCAAACTTTATTTATATATTTCTGCACATAATAACCAGGCTGCTTTGAACAGCACTTATCCTCTGAAATACCCACAATTTTTAGGTGAGGCCTGAACAAATAGAAGGTGGAGAACATAATGCACCGAAGATCCCAGCTGAAGTTGTCTGCCATCCAACATTAAATCCTGTCTTATGAGTCAGGTACTTGTGGTAAACAATTAATCCACATAATTAATTTCTAACATGTCATAACATAGGAGATGGACAAATACCTGGGCTGCCTCTTCTCCTTCAGCTGCCCTCGTATCTCCTGGCCATCCTGCTGGAAGGAGTCAGGACAAGCCAAAGGTGTTGTGCCTTGGATTTCAGTGCCATCTGATGCCCATCTGGGACCAGGTCCAAAAAGTGCTTCTGTGGCTTGTTCCCTGCACAGCACTGTGGCACCTGGCTGTGGCAATCCATCCTCACAGTGGTTATTTGCCTCCTGCTCTCTGCAGCCTCACCATCTTCCTCCTCACCCGCAGCTTTGCCCCTCACCTTTCCTTCTGCAGCTTTCCCCTGTGCCCAGAGGCAGAGCCAGGTGATGCTGCCCTGCTCTCTCTTCCATGCCTCCAGCCAAGCCTCAGCCTGTGCAGCTTCCAGCAGCCCCCACTGTCACCTCTGGCTGACTTGTGCTCCCACAGAGGGCTTGTTCACATCTCTGCTGGTGATTCATAGGGTTTGGGGGGCCCTGCAAATGAACAGAAGCCAGAACTGTAGCGTCTTGGAACAGCCCTCAGATTACATCACTGTGTTTGCACTTTTATGTCTCCTTCACAAGTTCATTATGAATTTCTGGGTGCTCCTGGGGTCAGTGTTTTAATAGCAGGGGCTGTTGTGCCCAGCTCTATCTGGCTGTTCTATCTGGCAGTTTGTATTTACCAGGCACACACGGGCTGGGAAGGGTTGCGTAAGCTGGTTGCTATGGCAGGTTTCTATTCACCATCTGCTTGACTGAAAAAATATCTTTTTTCAGTTAGCGCGCTGGGTCTGGTGTTTGCATCTTTTGTTTCCTTCCAGATGCAATCTCAGAAACACAGGAGGGGCTGTGAGGCTTTGGGGGGGAGGAAAGGCCTTTTGAAACAGCTCTTTTACCCAGCTAAAAAACACATTGTCCCCACTTGGACACTGCAGGAAACTTAACGTCCTGAAAAGCCACTTTCCCTATGCCCAGCTACTTTCCATAGCACTGCTTTATCATAAAGGAGATAAAACTGCAAGCCTCTTTCTATATATACCTTCATCCTGTTTCTGGGCTGTTTTCCTAAGGAAACCAGGATCTGTGCTCACCATCATCTTTTCCCCATCCTTCCCAAGCTGCTCTTGAGCCTCTGACTTATTTCTGCCCCATTTAGAAGAGAAGACACAAAATTAAGTTCCTGCATTTCACAGGGAAGGGGAGAGGTCTATTAATGACCTCAAAAAGAGATGTGATGTAAGAGTCCATCCCTTGCTCGAAACTCAGGAGGCCACTCTAGAGATTGATGTTCTGAATGCCCTGTTCACAAAAAATAGTTTTAAACAGAACTTGCAACTCAGCAGACACAAATACACACAAGTAAATCCATAGGAAACTGCTCATGGAACTGCCCTTTTCCAGAAGGTGTCTCTGGCTAAGAATACCAAGCAGAAGCAGAGACTGGACAAGCAGAACCTCCCTAGAAGGGCCAGGATGGCAGCAGCAACAGCAGCCCAGGTGATGTGTGGTGAGATGTGTATTTCTGGAGGACACAAACCCAGAGTCCTCAGGAGGTAAAGCTTCTGTTTTGCACAGCAGTTTGAGGAAAGGCAGGCTGGAAAATCACAGGTGAACAGCCAGAGGAGCTGAGGTCAGGCACACATCGTGTAAGTCCCCGAAGCAGCCCCAGAACTGGGATTCATCCAACACCACAGACCCTGCGCACAAAGGGCAGCAGCAGAAACAAGGGCTGCTGATTGACTCCAGTGAGAGTTCCTGAGAGCAGCCTCTGATGGCCAGGCTGCCTGAGACAGGGTGTACACACTGCCCCAGCCCCCTGCTCCAGCAGCACTGGGTGTTCCCCACACACCACCTCTTCCTTCCATTCAGCCTGGGGAAGGCATTGCCATGTGCTGATGCCTGGCAGCCGCTGCTGGCTCAAGGGACTTGGCAGCTTTGCCAGCCCAGCTCCTGGAGGATGAAGCTAAACCAGGCTCAGATGTGTTTTCTGGGAGAGAGTGGGACAGCTGTGGGAGGAGAGATGTACCAGTCACAGTTCCCCACAGTGGCCCCAGTGTTGGCCCACCAGATGTCACCTGGAAGTGACCACCAAGGTGATGCACAAAACGCTTCTGAGACCCAGGTTTTGCTCTACATGAAGGAACCTGGGTGCCCCTTTGCCCTTTGGCTGTTCACAGGGTGTAAGGCAGCCTCAGCTGTTCTTGAGCACATCCCACTGGCAGCTGTAATTCACTGCCATAAGTCCATAAGGACAGATCAAATTGTGTTTTCTTCTTATACAATGTTCCCTCAGTCATGGCTCACTGTTATCTCATTTTGCTGGGAGAAATATTACATGCTTCAAGAACAGCACACATAAAAGACTGAAACTTTTATTTTTAAGCTATAATAAATTAAATGTTTAGAGGAGGAAAACCAAAGGTAGTACTCTCACAGTGTATGGTTTTAAAGCAGATCAAACATACACCTCCTACAGGATGCATAACCCAGAATTTGCTTTAAGAGTTGTAGCTTGTTTACAAGGTTCAGCCAGAGCACAAAGCACAAAGCACAAAGAAAGCATCTGGCCATGACCCCTTTGTGCTTTTTAGCAGCCTGCAAATGAGATCTAGCATTTATATGTATCTATAAAGCAAAAATAATCAAAACAGCTTTCAAAATAAAGTTTTCTCTCAAAAGCTTCTGGCAGCTCATCAGCAGCAGACTGTGCTCTGTGTCTCATAGGCTCCACTCACTGAAGCTGTAATATCACCTACCTCAGGAAGTCAGGTTTTAGGTTATAGGTACACAGATAAGACAAAAGAAGGTTTTTTAAAAAAAGTGAAATGGGAAAAGAATGGTGCTGCAGTTATTAGAGTAATGCTGTGTAGAGATTCCCATCTGCCTTGGCACGGTCTGGAGGAGGCACACACTGTAATCTGAGCCATACATACTTCAGCAAACTGCTTTGCTTCCACTCTGGTTAGGAGCATTGTATTCAAGTAAGAGTGAAGTCTTGAGGAGCAGGACATTTTAACACCACATTTCTCCTATTTATGTGGAATAGTTTATTAAAATCAATTCAGTCATTGTTATGTGCTGAGGCTGTTGACCATGGTATGAACCATGGGGCTCGACCAGAAATTACCTTTAAGGGAAAAAGCCCCAATAACAGCCAGCAACATGAAAAAAAGACCTTATATCTCACAGGTATTCATTTTGCAGGAGCAAGAGGCTAGCCCTTCACTCACAGTGAGGGTCTGTCAGCCAGCAGCTGCCAGAGCTGCTCCAACAGCTGGGGGTATCTCTTACACACCCATACAGGCACAGGACCCCTACAGCATCTTCTTACATCTTCCATGGAAAGCTTGGGATGAAGTGGAATCTTGAATGTTGTGCTTTGGCAGGAGGATCACAACCTAGAGAGATGTTTTTGGGCCACAGTACCCAGGTGTGCAGAAGGTCTAGAAAGGAGGATTTGGATATAGCTGTGCTTCCTGGGAGGATCATGCCACTGTATCCATCTTCTGCCAGCCAGCAAAGCTTCCTCAGGGACTGTTCATTTTGGCTCAGATTGGGATTATCCAATTCCCACTGTCTCCTTAATACAGTGTATATATTAGAACATCTGACATGGAAGAAGATTTAGTTCTTCACTGTCAGTTTCTGCCTTGTGAGTTAGCTGGGTGCTAACACCTTGTATTCTTTTAATTCTGCAGAAAGGCTTGCATCAT
The DNA here is from genome assembly GCF_000277835.1 of Geospiza fortis. Taxonomy (NCBI): domain Eukaryota; kingdom Metazoa; phylum Chordata; class Aves; order Passeriformes; family Thraupidae; genus Geospiza; species Geospiza fortis. The sequence goes on along the minus strand of NW_005054298.1, from coordinate 22,195,693 downwards.
AATAATACTAAAATTATTTATATATAGAATATTACCATGAGGTTCATGCTGAGGTCCTTCTCAAACTCTTTTTTGGTCATCTTTATTTAAATCTGAGTGCATACATTTTCTATTCAATAACTGCTAAGTGGTGGTTTAAGGCAAGTTTTTCTTCATTCACAAATGAATCATACCTTCATTCAAAATGGGTTGAATCATTTTGGTTTTGCTATCTCAAATATTTGTTCTCCAATAAAGATATATTTTAATGTGGTTTTCACCTTCTCAAATCTAAAAGCATGCAATCATTCCCAAAGATTACTTTCTTCCCCAATATTTTTAATAATTAATTCAGTGGTATGAGTAGCAGTGTGTACAAAACAAGGTAAACACACAATCTGCCTGCACCCAAACCCAGGTGGAGGTGCTGGCTCTCTCCAGAGCATCCCCAACCAAGACAGAGAGTAACAGCACCAGGAAAATGCAGAAGAACCTTGGCCATCTCAGGGCTCTTGCTGAGCAAGATCCTGGCAACATCCGCTTTTATTGTCTGCTGAGTTGCTTGATTTGGGATAAGATAGGTATGCACAGGGTACATGGTGTACAATGCTTGCTTTTCTTCATGATATTTGTGGCTTTGCTTTCCTTTGCAAGGTCCAGCTTGCATCCAACTCTGTGAAAGAAAAAATGCCCTGAGAACAGGGAGTGTCTATATCAAATCCACTGGGAAGACTAAATAAGACAATCTTGAAAAGATGAAAGAAATATGTACCTGTGCCTAACAGGTATAAATCTGTCTGTGAATAAAAGTAGAAATCAAATTTAAAAAAAATAAACAAAAAAAACCCCAAACACTTCTCCCTGAGAAAAGTACTGGAATTAATTCTGAAAATGTATTCTTAGAGAATAGTGGTCAAATCCTCCTCGAGTTTTCCCATGCCATGGTAAGGGAGTTTCAG
>NW_005054298.1:22193894-22194745 GCF_000277835.1 Geospiza fortis | reverse complement strand
AGGCAAGGTATCCAAGTGCATCTGTAAATATGCATCTGTAAATTAATGACCTACAGGTTACTGGGTACATCGTGGACCAAAATAAGAGCTCAGGCAATGTTTGATGTTGGTTTAAAGCAGATTAAAATCAAAAAATGGGGCACAGTTCTGAAGAGGAGTTCAGCAGAACCATTTCAATATGTCAGACCGACTACATTTTACTCTCTCCATTCCCAGAAGAGTGAGGGTTTCTCAATAATTTCCAGGGGAAAATCACATGTAATATAATCCCTTGGTAAAAAGGACAGACAACATAATGCAAAGGAAAACGAACTTTATTCCCGAGGTGAAGAATAAACAATTTTTTTTCTCTTAGAAAACATATCCAATCTTCAAATATTAAGAAAAATAGAGAATAACAGCTACAATAAAATTAAACCAAGAAAACAAATAAAGGTACAAACATATTTTTCTTCTGGGGGAAAAAAAAAGTAAAATTCTGTTCAAATTATAAAGGGAATTTCCAGCCTTTTTCTTCCCTTTTTTTTTCTTTTGAGTGCTTGAGTATATAGTATATGGTGGTATATGGTATATGTTCCAATTTCTCCCATTCATAACTAGACAATGGCATTTCTTTATTTTTCCTTTTGGCACATAATTCCCTCCTTCTGCCCCAAATCCAAAGTCAGCACATAACACGAGCCTTTGTGAAGCTGCAGGTTGTGACAAGCAGCTCACTTTTACCTATCAAGACCAATGATGTATGAAGCTCGCACGTTAAAAAGCATTAAAATGTGTCCAAAACTGATCCCATATGTTTTGAGGCTTCCACCACACAGAACCACCATGTAAGAACGTATTTTCCTGCCTAA
>NW_005054298.1:22189702-22193827 GCF_000277835.1 Geospiza fortis | reverse complement strand
TTCCATCCGTGTGTGTTCACTGCAATTTGTCAGTACAGAATTGGTTTTTTGGAGCCTGAAACCTGAGCACTTCCCAGGAAGCCTGTAATAGCAGTCAGGCTCTAGGTCATGCTTATCATGTGTGGACCAACATTGCTTTGGGTCTTTAATACTGATTAACCAACCAAATAATAAATTAGATTGAGAGGGAAATCTTCGGGGAGGAAAGAACAGATTCAATTTAATTACAACAACATATCTTGATTATTTCTTGTATTAATACTAAGATTCTGCACTTAAACAAGTAATCTTTGTCCTAATAATTAAGGTCATTTGTCCCTATGGGTTATTTCCTGTCTGAAACAGAGTCTGGAGCTGTGCAAAGGTGGTGGGCTGAGCCTGTGGCAGGGGGAGCAGAGACAGCTTTTCATCAGAGCCATGCAGAAATGCACTTTCTTCCCAACAGAAAAACCTTGCTGGGATCATGCCAGGATTGCCTGCAGCGCCTTCCTTAATGCCATGGACACCTGTGAGGACCCTCGGGGGGAAGGGCAGTGGGCATACCAAGCTTCTGGGGTGTTGGGAGGAAAACCTGGAGAGTCTCAGAGCAAAGCAGTGGAGTCCTGCAGTTCCTCTGGCACCCATGGATGATGAACAGATGAAGCCCACAGAACAGCTGGAACAAGCCAAAGTCCCAGCTGCACTGTCCACTGGCAGGTATGACTATTTCTGTTCTCTCAGGCTGAAACACCCAAACACCATGTCGTGGGTGAGCGCATGTAAAACACATCAAAGCATTTCAGGTATTCCCATAAAGCCTGCACTGCTATTCCATGGAAAGCTGGGCAGACCTCCAGCTACCCTTGCTCCTTCATGAAGAGGACGAACTCCATGATCTCTTGAGGTCCTTTTTGGAGTTCTCGTCTGTGCTGATGCTCATAATTACAGGACCTTGCCTGTGTTTGCACTTCTTCACTTGAGTGATGCTTATGCATTTTGAAAGGAAACTGCACCATAAATGCAGCTGTGTTGCTGCTGTTATTCCAGTTCTTATTATTAACTTAAGAACTGCTGAAAAATGGGTCGTAGTTCCTCAGGTATGTGAATAAAGTTTTTTCTCTGGGACCTCGACGGCGGCCCCAGCATATGGGCAAATGGAGGAGAGGAGTAAACAAGTCACAGCAGAGAAACAGCAGCAGAAAAATATGAACCTGTTAGCTGCAGCACCACCAAGTGTCAGCAGTGAAAACACCACGTATCGGGAAAATATCCAATTTCTACAGGGATTGCAGGGGCAAATATTTTTAACCAGCTCCTTGGCATCTAAATGAAAACAGTTTAATTCTGAAAATTTTTGAAAATCAATTTTGAAAATTGTCAGTGTCAAAGAAAGGTCTAAGGCTTCTTCCAAGAGCCCAGATCCATTATGTTCTGGCAAGGTAATATCAGAATTTTCAAAAAATAAAATATATTCCCAATTAGCAAGGGAATCATTTAAATAGAAATTTAGATTTAAAACTTCTCAACAATTAAATGGGTTCGTGTTTGTTAACTATGCAGGCACAAGCGCACCCCCAAGTACTCAGCTGCTGCCATAAGCAGCAAGGTGTGCAGGAGTCACTGCCTCCAGCACGGGCAGAGATCTGCTTTGTGTTACAGGGACAGACACAGCACATGGCAACTGCCAGTGGAGGCTGCTTCAGAGAAAATGCTTCTCTTTTCTGAGAGTGTTATGTTATTACACAAGTGTCAGAGATGCAGCTTGTAGATGTAACTCCCCTCTCTGCATGAGAGAACCCGAATGCACCTGCTAGTCGAGCGTCACCTCCTCTGGCCACGCACTGACATGCTGGGGTGTTCCCTCTGGGCTCTGCATCCCAGGAGGTGGAGCATGGCCAGTGGCTCCAAAGGAGAGGTACCTGCTTCACAGCTGTCAGGGACTACATGTCAGTGACACCACTGCTTTTATTTTTCAGGGTATAGTAAGCAAAAAATATAACTGATTACTTTTTTTGTTTCCAAGCATTTTTAGATTCTCAGTCCCTTACTGCTAGCATTTATGTAAGGTTCCTCTACAGACTTCCCAAACAAACCAAAGAAAAATCCTTCTACTCCTTTGAGGTTGTTTTTCTGATCCAAAATTAAAATCTTCCGCAGGAATGAAGAGAAATGCTAAAACAAAGAAACTTTCACAGCCCATCTATTTCCATGGCACATTTTGGAAGCAAAGCACTGTCTATTGTTTCATGATTTTCATTTCCTAATTTGTCTTGCCTGGCTGCAGCTTCACACTGCTGTTCCTGCCAGTGCCAGTACTGCACACTCCCCTGCTGAGCATCTCTTCCCTGGCAGAGTGGGAGAAGGCAGAGCATCATGTTACCACAGCTTCCCAGCCAGTGCTGGGCTGGGGACGGCTCTGCCTGCCACAGGAGGACATCCCTGTCCTTCTGATTAATTATGTCACCTTCTGAAATGGGACACAGCCGCCAAAGTCTGTTGTGGAAGTCTGAAAACATTATCGTAGCTCATGGCAATGGAAAGGAGAGCATTGAGGGCAAACTCCCATCTCAAAATGCTGTGGCCAAGCAAGATGAGCTGGAAACCACTGTACTCAGCACTTTTCTTCGGGTGTCCACCCCTTGGATATCCACAGGAGCCTGGAAATCCCCAGCACCCGGTGATCTTTGTGTGTGTGTGCTTTCTGGATGTGGATTCCCCGTCCTGTTTTTCAGACACAGGGTCAGGCTGGATGTGTCAGCAGCTTGGCCTGGCTGAGAGGCAGAGGGAGAGTTCTCTCTCCTTTAACTTCTGATAGTCCTCATCATAATCATCCTGATCGTGATTTGCTTCAAACGCAGCCACATTCACGTTCCCTCCTCCAACACATGCCAGTTTTCGTGGCGATTTGCACAAGGACAAGCCCCTGTAGCTGCGGAGAGCCCCCGGTGAGCAGCGGCCCCGCGGGGCGCGGAGCCACAGCGAGCCCTGCGGCTCACGGCCCCTGCGGCATCCTGGTGACCAGGCACCGCCTGCTGCTCGAAACATTAAACTCTTTAAATCCAGCATTGCAGATCCCCACCTAACTCCAGCAGGAGTCATCTAATAGTCTAAAGTAACCTGCAGATCTTAACTTGCTTCTGCAGAATTTCCAACCTTAACACTAGCCCTAACTCATGGCTACTTTGAAGTATATCTCATCTATCAGTACTAGCCCTGTGTGCACTTTGAAATGCATAGTACTGCTCTCTACTCTGGAACTAGAGCCTTTAAATAGATAAGATAAACTGTTGCCAAAATGTCTTCAAAATTAAAAATATCGAATTAATATTTCAATATTAAAAACATTAGTTTCTCCTAACTTCCTAACTTGGTATTTATTTGTATGGCTACCCAAAACCAAATCTTGACCCTAACTTCCAGGAGAGCTATCCAAAATTTCAGGTGAAACCTTCATTTTGTACCACACTTTGTCCTCCCTGAAGAGACCTTGCAAGAACACACAAACATGATCCCGCAGTCCTAGTTGTCTCATATTCCCCTAAAAATTAAGAACAAGGCGCCAGGTTCATGAGGCCAGCACCCAGTGATCTCATGCAACTTTGCCAAACATTGCAGGGGAGATCCATCTGTGAACCCTACTGTCCTAACTCCTTGTGCTATGCTTACTCTTGGCCTTCTAGAAAACTCAAGATCACCTACAATTCCTGCAAAATAGAAATACAACATTCAAACTCAGCCTTGAATTTGCCTCAGAGCATCCTACAGATAGGAGAGAGAAATGTGCTGTCAGTATTCCATGTCCCCTTAGGTCTATCTGTAAATGTAAGCTCATAAGTCTTGAACTCAAGACTTAGGTGGAAATTAATAATAAAGGTATTCAATTATTTTCCTACGTGACTGTTTGGGAGGACATCTCAAGTCACCACAGGAAAACTGCTGAGATCTGATTTTCCAGAACTTGTCCTGAACTGGTTAAACCCGTCCCAAACCCAGTTATTCGGATTTTCGGTAACGTTTTCCAGCTGCCAGGCAGTGAGCTGGCAGTCCGGGAAGGGCTGAGAGACCCGAAGGCGGAGGGGGCCGACCGGAGGAGCCTCCCCCGGGGCGGCGAGAGCCCCCTGCCCGGGAGGGGGAGCTGCGCGTCCG
>NW_005054298.1:22180480-22189364 GCF_000277835.1 Geospiza fortis | reverse complement strand
CTGCAGCAGGCAGGAGCCCCAGTTTAAGCGCACCGCAATTATCGAAATCCTACTCTGACCGCGCTGTGTCGGTCCGCGACTCTGCAGTAATTGTCTGTGGTGCACGAAGCGCTGCGGGCCGAGAGTTAGAGACAGCAGCCTGTCCCTGTCCCTGCGCCTTCAGCCAGTGGCACGGCTGAGTGCGACCAGGAGTAAAGCAGCAGGTGAATACTACCGAAAATACAAATTTCAGTTTAGAATCACCCGAAAAATAAAGGGAAATACAGCGAGGGAAACGGAAACCTACGCAATCTGCACACAATGATAGCAAAGAAACTAACTGTGATATTGAAATGTGAGGAAAACCGCCCGAATTAATCTAAAAATATGACACTGATCATTTTCAAGATGTACACTGTATGAAATACAAGATGCCGAAGTGGTTTACTAAACTGTGCATTCAGATGCAACACCATAAATAAATACTAAAACCACAGGCAAAACCAATTGTTAAAAAATCCCTAGAAAATGAAAACTAAATTTGAAATGTGTTTCAGTATTTCATCGAGGCATACATAAATTAACATATTTTAAATAAAGCCAAGAAGAAAGCTAGAAGATATCTTCCCAGAGCACAGAGAAAACCCCAAACAATAATAGGTAGCACATAAAAAATGAGTAACAGATGGACCAACTGGAGGATTGTGCTTAATGTAATTAACATTAGCACTTACTGGTAACGGTTAATGGTCCTATACCATCACACCTCCCAAAACAAAGACTGATCGGGGACGCATCAAAAGACACGAAGTGAACCCTGAGGCATAAGTGCCATTTAGATCGTGTTGAAGACATTTTCATCAATCTTCACGAGAAGTAACAGCTATTGGAGAGAAAGAGATTGTGAGCAAGTTTCCATCTTGTATTTTTTACATTTTCTTAAGTTACTAGACTTTTAACCCAAAATATTATATATAGCTAATTTCTTCTCATGTCTGTGCTGCCAAATCTGAAAGATTTACATCTCTTCAGCTGTCATTCCATAGTGGGAACCTATCTGAAAGCACCGTTCTGCATTTTGAGACAGGAGTATGGATTTACTGAAATTCTTCAAGAATTCAAAGAAAGATTCAGTATATACCAGATAAGTGTTTAAAAGGTGGAAATGCTCATGTCACTAGAAAATCCTTTGCATTTTTTATTAAAGTTTGAAAAAAGTTTCCACATGAAGCTGCTGAAGTGCCTTTTTTCAGTCACAATTGTAGTTCTATTCAAAATAACTTTTAATGAACTGATTGCTCATTCAGAAAAGAAATGTTATGAATAATAATTATATGAGGGAAAACCCTTTTTTCTCATAAGATCTTCTATTTGAAAGCTTATCAGTGTTGTAGGGTTTACTTGAGAAAACTACAATGTGCTTTGCCAGGCAAACCCAGATGGCATTCACTGGGTGCTGTGGTTGGTTTCCTTTTAGCCTCTTCTTCATCTTGTTTGAGAAAAAAATGAAAAAAACCCCAAAGCCTTAAGTCCTTCCTAAAAGCGAATACTACGGAGGAGAGATACCTCTCGGAGTATTTCGTGTTCACAGGCACAGAGGCGGTTTGTGAATCGGCGTTTTTGCCTTCCCGGGTCTGCCTGCAGGACAGGTTCTCCAGTGCCCTCTCCTGGTGGGCACGGCCGGCGGGAACCGACGGTGGAGCCCAACCACGGGTAGGGGTGAGAAGATGGAATGTCAATGCAGATATTTATTTCTGCCAACTTATTAAATAGAATAACACAATCTAGCGGCAGATAATTTTTTCTCTTTTTTGTGTATAATTGTATAATTTGTATCATGCTTTGTAATCCTCCAGTACACACATATATACATATATATGAAATATATATATGAAATTACTTATATGGAAATAAAAGGAGCACACAGAGCTTTATTGCTTCATGTCTAGAATATGGGAGAAAGATTTTTTTCAAATAAATGGAAATGTGAAGATAGGGCGGTTTTTGTTTGTTTGTTTGTTTGTTTGTTTGTTTGGAGTTTGTTTGGTTGGGTTTTTTGAGGGGAGTTAACTTTCTTATTTTCATAATCTAATAACAATTTGCTCTATTGAGTACACGATAAAAGGACATCCCCATCTTCTCTGCCACAAAAACCAGGCAATTTTTGCAAAGGAGAAGAGGATCACTGTCATTATCATCACTTTATTGCTGACTATACAGCAACCCCTCTGTGCCATTTTGAATTATATATGTGCTGAGCTGGACTGAGGACAGAGGTGGAGAAAAACAAATTTGTGCTCAGACACAACTGCAATTCCAGAGCAGGACAGAGCACCCACAGACAGAATCCTGAGCTGTGTGAGCATGGCATTGTCCTGGATGACAGGCAGAGGGGCCAGCTGAGGATACAGCAGTAACTGCTGTCAGCTTCCAGGGCCCCTGCAGATCATGGAGCACAGCAGCACCTCTCTGCACATTTTAATTGTGCAAGGCAACTGGCAGCTGGTGTAAGTTGGAGATATTCTTAATCTTCTCTAATTTATTTTGGAAGTTGATTGGGAATGCAGGAGGCAAATGAGCACAGAAATGGCTCTGAGTTACCTTGTTCCACGTCCTCCCCCACTCCTCCCACTCATCTGCACAGCACTGCCCCCGTGGCCATCCATCTCTCCACCACAGCAGTGATACACTCAAATGAACTTCCAGCAGGTGCTCCATTTCTTCCCTGTTGCTTGTAGGAAGCAAAATATCTGATCAATTATTTTTTTGCTTCCTTTAATATTCTAATGTCTGTATGTCACTAAAGGCTTGTTCTCAGTCTCTTGTAAACTCCCTCACCATAATGGTCAAGAATATTATCTCTAATTTGCATCTCAGGGCAAAGAAATGAAGATATGCTCTCTAGCACTCAACTGGAAACAAAACAAAGCAAAGCCCTGCTTAAGTTGCCTTTAGCATAAAGCCTATTTAGCGATTTCAATCCTTTGTAAAAAGAATTCATAGAAAATGCTAAATCTTTTTCTCAAATAAATGTTAGCCCTAAGGTTGTTAGAAGCAACTTCTGATGGCTGACACATGAAGTCCTGTGCCACTAGAGGATGCCACACTGAATGCCTCCTTCTCTGAGTCTGATTTGGACTCTTGTCTGTTTCCTCCTAAATATTGCTGTGAATCCTTTTACAGAATTCCCTCCAACCTGGTCTTAGAGAACATCAGTATTTGGCTGGATAATTTCTTGCTAGTTTGGTTGCTGACTAAAAGAATTCTATTGGCCAGATAAACAAAAGCTGCCATCTCTTTAAACTGAAAATGTAGATCTAAGCAGGATTGTGTGTCTGTTCTTCGGGGTGATGAGCACGGGTGACACATTGGGGTTAACTTGGAGTGAGAATGAAACACATTGCAGATGGACAATGCAATGGGTAGGATGGCATGGGCTTAAGCCATCCAGGGAGAATTCAGCTTCACTGAAAACCTCTCAGGCATCATTTTTTCAGAGATCCAAACTAGAATAGGCAGGACTTCCCATCTGCCATTCCTACAAAGCTAAAAATGAGGAAAAGGACAAAATACTGGCAAAAATGTAATGTGATCCCATACTGGGCCAGATCAAAGGTCCATCTAGCCTGGTAATGATGTTTTCAGCAGATCCATCCCAGATTGTTTAACAAGGAGCAGAAAATGGTGCAGTGCCACCAGTCATGATGGCTCAATGCAGAACCAACCACATTGCAGCAGAAAAAGTGAAGGTCTCCATCTATGCCTTTTCCCTCTCTCCCTGTCCTTATTCTCTCCTGGCTGTGTGCTTCTGCTTCTTATCCTGCATGTGTGAAGGTGTTTGTCAGGTCTTCTAAGAGCCAATGTAGCCAGTTCAGTGACAAAAGAATTTTCTAAGCTGAGTCCCACAGACACCAGATCTGTATCAGAGGATGGAGCAGGTCACACCAACAAGAGCAAAGGGAAGAGAGAAATAGAACAGTAGGCAGAGGGAGTGAGCCTTCCCCCCCTGAGCAGCAACAAGCTGTTACGTTTCCCCAGCTGCACAGCTGACACACTGCCCTGCAGTGGCTTCTACTGAGCCCTCAAGTGCTACATGCACCGATCTGTCACCCTGGGGCTCGTTTCCTCAGTCCTTAAGCCAAGGGTGGGAATACAGCAGTGCTGCCAACCGCTGGCCAGGCTGACTCCTCGCTGCTGCTCCCTCCTGTTCACAGCTCCCACGTCTGCTCACAGCACCGACTAAATGGGCTGTCCCAAACTTGCAACAGAAAATTTGAAATCAATGTGATCCAAGAATCTTGTAACTGATTGTGGATCTATAGTAGAAGAGATGGACTATAAATTACTTGAGATAGAGTAAATGCCTGACACCAGCGGAAATTGCCAACCCCTTTCAATAAAAAATCATTTTACAAGTACAAATCTATCAGAAGTAGAGATTCTTGCTGTTGTGAACTCCCCAGTTTAAAAGAAAAGCAAACAAAACAACCTGTTGACAGTTGCTTCTCAATTCTGGACAACTGCAACCTTTAAATTAATTTTGGAAAGAATATGTAGTCATTCTCTTTACTGATAGTTTTACAGAGCATCAGTCTACCTAGAGATGACATGGATACAGAAGAACAACAGATGATAGTTTGAAATAGATCTTTAAAAAATACATCTTAATGTTATATTCTGTATTTCTGCTTCCACCAACTTTTTCTAAAAGTCAGTTTTAAAAATGCTAGATCTCATTCTCCATTGTCTTGTCGTTGGTTTTGAGGCTTTTTGTGCTGCCAAAAAGATTCTGTAAATACCACAGCATGAAGTCTGAGGATAAACATACAGAAATACAAAAATCATATATTTCTTCTCCACAGTTTCACATGGGAAATTGTCAACTACAGATCTGCCAGACACCTGAAGAGCAACCAGGTGAGAATTCCCCACTCCTGTTGGAAGGAGAGGTTTAACACCCCCTTTCAGCAGTGACCCCACTCTGCAAAGCAGTGGAGAGCAGGGTTATTTCTCTTATTCAAGTGAACATAAACAACTGGATGCTCTAGCAAACTGACAATCGCCTACTAAGAAAGGGCCAGATGCTCTTATCCATTTGCAAGGGTGAAGAGGGACAAAATGAGTAAATATTTATATTATCATAGTGGCATGTAACTGGAGCTCAGTTGTAGAGAAAACAGTGATTTACAAGCGTGTTCATCCTCTCTTGGGAATCCACATAAACCAAGCAAAGGTTCAGCACTGAGAAAAAAACTCTGACAGAAGGACTAAGCCAGATGAGAGAGCTACAGGTTTTTAAGACATACTGGGCATACATCTCTGGGCTCAGATGATGATTTGCAAAGAGAAATGTTTCCCTGGGCATGAGTCATCACAAATTACAGGAGAGATCTACCTGGTACATGAGAGAAGTGACTGTGCATTGTGGCACACAGCTTCAATCCCAGCACCCCAGAAACAGTCCCACCCAGAGCTCTGGGCTAAAGCTCAGCATTAAGGATGTCTCCCTGCAAGATTACTCCAGCCAGAACATCCTTAACTGTTGCATCACTGCCTGCCCATGCCAGAACTCCATTACAGCCAGTCTTTCTCCAAAGGGTGCCTGACAGGCTATACTGTGGAGACCATTCCTTGTCCACACTTCTCCCACAGTCACTTAAGAGTCACAGCCATCAGTTCTCTGACACTGATGCAAGCCTCAACAAGGCTTGCATTTTCCCTCCTGAAGTATCACAGAAAGTTAATTTTGCATTAGAATTTACAATAAAATATTTTGGGGTTTGGACATATTTTTGATCCTCATGGACATTTGCCTTTGAAAGTCCTTGGAACATGTTTGCAGTTTATTTATGTCTAGGTTGTGCTTGGTTTCAGCCCTAGGGCCTTGATATATCCCTACAGCCTGTAGGTGAATTTTAAGATTTCCCCCAGACAATGAAGGGCAATAAAATCACACTCTGCAGGAAGTGATATAAGAACAAAAAAGCTTTTTTGGATTACAAGATACCATCTTTTCTGTGAATCCTTGCAGTGAAAGAGGGTAAACAAGGTGTGCTATCTAATGCTTATCCTGTCCTTTGTGGATTAGAGGTTGAGACACCTCCTCGAGAAACATCATGTCAGTGTAGTTTTGGGATAATCACACTCACAGCTGGGATAGTTAATGTCCCAGGAGCATCTCTGAGAAGCAGTCACATGTGGTGACACACACTCTTAGGCATTTACACAACGTTGTGAGCTAGCAGTGACAGGGGGGTAAAAAGGGAGCGATAACAGGAATGGCAGAGGAAGGCAATCTCTTACAATGTGGTGATGTGTAAAACTCAGAATATCCTCATATACACTTACAGTGCTTAGCAAGAGTTTCAGCTGTGGAAGTTACGCTTTTCTGTGATGGGAAATGATTCTCCATTGTGCCCAGTTCACTGAGGGGCACTTAAAGCACAGATCCAGGTGTGAACTCACTCCAAGAGGTAAAAACAAAGCCACATTACGTAATAAGATTTAATGATTATTTGAATCTCTTTTTCCATCCCTGTGGATCATTGATTTAACCTTTCTTGTTTTGTTCTCAGGATATTGCTTAAACAAGTAACCATGTTCTGAGATTAATCAGGACCATTTTTGTGTATAACCCTTTAAGAGTGTTTTGGCTTTAACTTTCTTCGATAAAGGAACACTAACAGAAGCAATAGCTTTGCTAGGAAGTGCAAAACATTGGCAAAATGTTTAGACTGGATGGCCATAGGGAACAAACACATAAGCTTTTATGTGCACAGCCTGGGGTTCAACTGCTATTTTCTCTCAGAGGAAAACAAAAGCAGACCTTTTAAAGCCACCACTAAGGAGATTTCTATTTAGAGAATATGCAATAACTCATATTGAGACAAGATTTTAATCTCAGCAAAGCTTTGGATAATCTGCTGGCACCTGTGTTTGATGCTCTTCCACCCCATTGCACTGCTTAGACTGAGGCCAAAGGCCAGATCCTGCAAGTGTGTTTGTGGCAACAGTACTGCTTAAGTGAGGGAGAGTTTTAGCAGAAAGGAAGCAAAGACTGGTCAGGATCCGCCCTGGAAAGTATCAGCTGTAAGGAAATGACACCAGTGTCATCATCTTTTATACTCCTCTGGAGCCTCATATTCTTTTTAACAAGCACTGCACCAACTGATATTGTTTGTTGCGGCAAGTATCACAACAATGCCTTGTGCTGCCTTGCTTGAGGACACAGTGTGAAGTATAGACCACTCAGTCTGAGGGAACCAGGAGAAAGGTAATATCTAGGATGATTTTAGAAAGAATTGGGAAAGATTTTTCACATGTAGATCTCGGCTGCTGGAGGCTGTGCATCAGCCTGTGTGTGATCTAGAGAGATTTTTATGGAGGTTTCAGGACACAAGCAAGCGGGGATGGGACTGTGTAGATACCATTAGAGATGCTGTGGAGTCTTGTTGCTGCTGAGGCCTCTGTATCCAACTGAGATGTGAGCTCCAGTTAACAAGTGTGATGTCTGTACAAATTCAGCCTCTGCAGCTCAAGGAAAGAGAAAGAAATGTACAAAATAAAAATGGGCTTGGGTTTGATAATTTGGGCGCACAGTGAATGATGCTGTAAAAGGGGATGATGTGGCCGGGCATAGGAAAGAAAAGAAAAAAAAATCTACATTGATGTATCTTACATAGATACATGTATCTTTCACCCCCTTTAAAATGAGCATTATTCACTTGAAAGGGTTAAAAATAACATCAGATTTCTCTCCTTCTTTGATTCTATGATTCATGTGTCCCATTTTAAAGTCTACACCCTGTGAAGAGGAGTGCATTATCAAGGAAAGAGCCTTGCCAGGGACAGAAGGTAATTTCCCGTAGCAGGTGCGTACAGCAGGTGGTACACAGTGTACCTGCAACGAAAAGGTAGATTTAGGCTAAGATTTTATTTAATATGGAAAACTTATTGCATCCTGAGCCACTACTGGGGAGGTGCCAAAAATCGTGTCTGCAGCATGATTTATTACGTGAAAATACCACCGAACTAATCAGTGGAGTTACTAATTAATACAAATCTGCATTTTTGCATAAGCAATTAGTGCAAAGAGAGTGCAATGAAAGAGGAAGTTTGACTCATTTAATCTCAGTGTCTATTCAAGCGGAAAGACCCACTAGGGCAAGGCACTAGGATCTACATTTGGATTTTTTTTCCTTTTGATTAGTTAAAGGAACTAAAAGGTCAAATTATCAATATTTAATTCAAATGGAAATGCATTTGTTCAAGAGGAAAGAAAACACTTTATTTAAACAAGGTGGGACTCTGGGGGTAAATGCCTGGATCAAAAATAATTAGGTTTTGCAGTTACAACAGCATCTAAATCCCTTCTGATAAGAATCCTTTTTCCTAATAACAGAGGTGGTTTGACACCGATAGCAGAGTGCTGACACTATTTAAACTGTAGCTCAGGAGGTAGCTGGCCTACCAATACAATTTAGACATTTGCTTTAATGGTACGTACTTCTATTATTTGTTTTTTTTTAATCAATTTGAATTATATTTTAAATCTATTGTGATTTCATAATTGTGTGCACTTGATTAAAAGAGTAATTTAAAAAGCTGATAATTAAACCTTGGTGGTGATGTATTTTCCATTAACTAAATAGAAGTTTACATTTATAGAATTAAAATAACAACAGCATTTATCTAGCAGGGAAAAGCTCAATAAAATTAATACACTGAGTTTTAAGGGGGGAAAGAGCAGAAAAGGCACCTTAATCAGCCGTACCGATTTTGTAGCCCAGATGTACACTGTATCCTAGAGAGACACTACGAAGTGCGGAGCGGTCTCGCCCCGGCGGCACCGAACCGGTACCGGCGCGGCTCTTCCAGGCGTTGTTCTCCCGCGGTGATTCCCGAG
>NW_005054298.1:22179892-22180413 GCF_000277835.1 Geospiza fortis | reverse complement strand
GGGGGGCCGGCCCCGGGGCCGGCCCGGAGCCGGCCCTTCCCGAGCCCCATCCCGCACCGGGGCGGCTCCGGCCCCGCGGTGCCGTGCGGTGGGGAGGGACAGACGGACAGGGACAGCGGGGAGACACCTTTTCCTTTCTCTTTTTTTATTCAGGATAACCTTCGTGTTTTGTGCGGGTGCCTCTCTGGAGAGGGAGAACGGGAAACCTGGCAGCGAAAGGAGAGAGCCCGAGCAGCCCGGGCAGTAAATCACTCGCTCAATTATAAGCGCGGCTTCCTCTCTCCAATAGCTCCAAGCTATTTGGGGAGGCATCTTTTCCCCGCACTCTCGCAGGTGCAATATGAATCAATTATCTTAATTAAGATAATGCCGCAAACCCAAGAGATTTCATCGGGAGCGGATTTCGCGCTCCGGACAACTGTAAGGGGTTTCCAGAGCGCTGCCTCCCCCCGCAGCGAGTTCCCCTCCCGCCCGGCTGGGACAGGGCTCGGCCCCAGCGGCGGCCCCGGGAGCGCCTCTCG
>NW_005054298.1:22178145-22179874 GCF_000277835.1 Geospiza fortis | reverse complement strand
CGCGTGCAGTGCGCGTGGCGCGCCGCGGGAGGAGGGGTGGGGGGCGGGAAGCCAGCTAGGGAGGGAGGGAGGGAGGGCAGAAAGGAAAAAGAAAATGAGAAGGAAAGGAAAAAAAAAAGAAAATTAAGAAAAAGAAAAATGAAGGGAAAAGGAAAAGAAAAGACAAAAGGAAAAAAATTTAAAAATCGTTAAAAAAAAAAAGAGAGAGAAAAGAAAATGAGAGGATTCGGGAGGAAAAATAAACAGAAGCCGAATTAGAAGCCAGATGGAGAAGGAGGAGTCTGTAGGTCAGGGAGAAAAAAATAGGCACGCTTGGAGCGATAAAATCAAGCGGCTGGGGGAAGAGGAGGAACAGGGAAGGTGGGAAACTGGAGTCGTTGAGCCAGGGGACGGCCCGAGTAGGGGAGGCAGAGCCGGCTGCCTGCGAGAGCGGGAGGAGAAGCAGTGCCGGAGCCCCGGGCAGAGCGGGAAGGATGAAGGCGGAACGGCGGAGAGCCCCGGCGCCCCCGCAGCGCTGCGCTCGTCCCCGGCCCCGACGGGCGGCACCGGAGCAGCGCCTCGTACCTGCGGGCCCGGCTCCTCCACGGCCACCGGTACCCTCGCCCATCACCGACCAGACCGGGACGAGCCGGGCTCGGCGGGGTTAAGCCCCTCTGTCCGACTGCCTGCTTCTTTATTTGTCTCTCTAGTTACCTGCCAATCGACAACGTGTTGATTTTATCTTGCTCCCAGGGAAGATGACTGTGTTCATCACACTCAGAAGCACACGAGCACCCCAAAGTTCTCACCGCTCCCCGAGATTCAGTTTTCTGCCAGTGCCCTCCTCCCAGTAGTTTTGCCTAGTGTTTTGCCCCACATTCCCGGGTGTATTCCCAGACAGACCCGTTCAAAGGGACATTTTCCAGCAACCGAGACAGAGCTGGACCAGACCCATCTCTCTCCTGCGCTCTCCAAACCCGTTCGAACCTCCAAAACTTGTCCGTTCCAGCAGCGCGGCCGCCCCAGCAGCTCCCGTTTATGGGGTCGCGCTCTCTCGGTGGCTGCCGGCCCGGCGGGAGGCCCGGCCCAGCGCCCAGGGTACGGGCATGCTCCGGACCCTGCCCCGGCGGTGCCTCTGTGGCCGGAGAAGGCTCGCCAGGGCAGGGGCCATCCATCGGAGGGTCGGCGCCGGCGCTCCCCTCCCCTCTGTGCCCCAGGGAAGGGCCGCAGCCGCCGGGGACCCGAGGGTGCCCCGCTCCAGCCTGGCGGCACACACCGCGCTGCTGGCCCTCGCTTCACACCGAGAACCGGCCAGATTTGGCGTAACAAAAAGTAGCCGGTTGCCCTCTGTATTTGATTACCGAGAAGGCGAACATCCCCGGAGACCCCTCCTGCTGCCCCGGGCTATGTAGGTCACCAACAGGAGAGAAACATTTTAGAAATAACCCGACCTGGAAAATTATCTTCCAAATCCATCTCCTCAGGGCGGAATGATTTGTTTTGCATTTAAAGCCTCAAGAGGTGAAAATAATTTTATTTTTATTGAATAAATATCCGGATAACGCGTGCCGGTAGCACAGCTATCATGCGAGGGGGCTACCCCCCTCCTTAAAGCGCATCCCTAAGGTTTGGCAGCGTTTGCAAACTCCGCCGAGGCGCTTAAATACTCTAAAGCCGCCCCACTTGGCGTCTTTCTTCCAAACTTTCCGTTAACCGGCAGTATTCCCACCGAAAAGCCGGGAAAAGCGAG
>NW_005054298.1:22175891-22177621 GCF_000277835.1 Geospiza fortis | reverse complement strand
CGGGAACCCGTGTGTTACCCCCGCGGGAAAAGGGTTCGCGGCGGTTGCCGGGGTGGGAGAGGGCCCTGCGACGTCGGGGCGGACGGGATATGCCTCTGCCGGAACGGCTTCAGGTTTTATTGTCGCTTGCGGTCGTTCCTGCTGGTGTGCGCGGGCACACCTGTATCCATCCATACACACGTATGTGCGTGTATACATTTATATATGCATATAAATATGTAAATGTGTATGTGCGTCCATGCACACATTTAAATCCGTTTGTACAGCCGCATATTACATATGTTAATGTGCTTCCACCGATGCACCTCCGAACTTTGGGCTCCCCTACCTCCGCGGAGCGCGATCGCTGCGGTCCCAGCGCAGGCTGTGCCTCGGCGGCCGTGCGGCATTGTTCCTTCCCGGTGCGCCCGACGCTACCGGGGAGTGATCTCAGCCCCTCACGGGAAGCGGGGAACCGATGCTTGTTTGCAACAGAGGGGGCGACGGAGACGGGAAGCCGGGGCCAGTCCCGCACCTGTTACCCCAGGGGCAGGGGCCGCGCAGCCCCGCCGCGGGCACCCAGTGACAGTCCTGCGGACGGAGGCGGCACCGGGGAGCAGGTGCTCGGTGCCCGCTGGGGCGGACAAGCCCCACGCAAGGAGGTGGCAAGGGGGAACAGCGGAGAGCGGCGGGGACAGGCGTCACAGGCGCCATCCGTCCCTGTGGGTGCCCTGTGTGTGCGTGTGTCCTCCTTCCCCCTTCCCCTATCAGTAAAAATGTTTGAGGATTTTTTTTGAAGCAAAACAAAACAAAACCCACGCTTGGTCCACTTGCGTCGGGCTGGCTCCCGCGCGCATAATCTTCTTATATTCCCCGCTAATATCGGCGAGTTACATAATGGTATTTGAACATATGTCAACTTAATTACAAGGCAGAAACGCGGAGACAATTAAAAGTTTGCCCTGGCACGGTGGGGAATCCAGGGCTTCCCTCGGGAGGGGGCGGCGGGAACGGGGAGCGAAGTGCGGGCAACTTCTCCCCGCGGGTGGCCACGGTCGCTGCTCCTGGTGCTGACGCGTCTCTTTTCTGTCTCCTCCGCCACGCAGAGGCTCACCATGACCAAGTCGTACAGCGAGAGCGGGCTGATGGGCGAGCCCCAGCCGCAGGGCCCCCCGAGCTGGACGGACGAGTGCCTCAGCTCCCAGGACGAGGAGCACGAGGTGGACAAGAAGGAGGAGGACCTGGAGGGTCTGCACGCCGAGGCCGAGGAGGACTCCCTGCGGAACGGGGAGGAGGAGGACGAGGAGGACGACTTGGACGAAGAGGAGGAGGAAGAGGAGGAGGAGGAAGACGACGACCAGAAGCCCAAGAGGCGGGGCCCCAAGAAGAAGAAGATGACCAAGGCGCGCATGGAGCGCTTCAAGCTGCGGCGCATGAAGGCCAACGCCCGGGAGCGCAACCGCATGCACGGGCTGAACGCGGCCCTGGACAACCTGCGCAAGGTGGTGCCCTGCTACTCCAAGACGCAGAAGCTCTCCAAGATCGAGACCCTGCGCCTGGCCAAGAACTACATCTGGGCGCTCTCCGAGATCCTTCGCTCGGGCAAGAGCCCGGACCTGGTGTCCTTCGTGCAGACCCTCTGCAAGGGCCTGTCGCAGCCCACCACCAACTTGGTGGCCGGCTGCCTGCAGCTCAACCCGCGGACATTCCTCCCCGAGCAGAGCCAGGAGGTGCCCCCGCACGTGGCGGCG
>NW_005054298.1:22173952-22175426 GCF_000277835.1 Geospiza fortis | reverse complement strand
CGCCGCCTCGGGCCCCGCTCACCCGCTGTCCTTGCTGCCGCTCCTCGGAGCGACGCTGTAAATTGGGGTAGGGGCATTGGGATCGCGTCAATTACCTGATCGGGATAACAAAATCACAAGCAATAATTAGGATCTATGCAATTTTTAAACTAGCGATGGGCCAATTACAAAATATATATGAAATCTATATTTTTCAACCAACGTTTTACTACTTGTTACCTTTCCCATGCTGAATTATTTTGTTGTGATTTTGTACAGAATTTTTAATGACTTTTTATAACGTGAATTTCCTATTTTAAACCATGCAGCTTCATCAATTTTTATACATATTGGAAAGGTAGAATTATATCTAATTTATACAAAATGATTTAACTAATTTAAACCAGCAGAAAAGTGCTTAGAGAAGTTATGTTGCCTTAGCACTTCTTTCCTTTTCAAATAGATGAAGAAGAAAAAAAAATGCACAATCCGGGCAATTTCTTTCCTATCCAAGTCTCTTTTTTCATCCTTTTTCTTTTTTCTTTATTTCTTTTTCCTTTACCCCATACAATAAGAACCAGATCCCCTAGGTCTTGAGAAGATATAAGAACGATAGACTTATTTTCTATTAAAACATATCATTTCAACACATTACTTGCACAAACTTGTATATAAAGATTATAAGCAAATGCCAACACCCTTTTTAAATCGAAAGCTGCTTGACTATCACATACAATTTGCACTGTTTCTTTTTAGTCTTTGAACCCCCTTGGCATTCCGTGGTTTTGGTTTGTTGGACTTTTTTTGTTTGTTTTGGAGTTTGGTTTGTTTTTTTGGTTTTTTTTTTAAGATAACTTGAAGATGTTAATGTTTCCAGGCGCTATAAATGCATGATTTTATACACGTTCACACAATCCATGGTTGTCATATGCTCATCTTATAAATCTGAACCGAAATCTAATCAGGTTGTTAAAGTCGGGCTATATACCTATTGTAGTCGATTAGTACGGTAGCTTGAAACAAATTCAAACCATTTAATCCGTAATTAGAACAATAGCTATTGCATGTACAATGCAGTCCAGAATAAGTGCTGTTTGAAATGTAACGCTGGTTCAACTGGAATCAATCTGTACTGTAATTTTGTTTGTAATCCTGTATATTATGGTGTAATGCACACTGGGATTTTAGAAAAAAACATCCATCCTTTGGCAACAACATAGTATTGAACATTTGGTCGAATGTTGCATTTTTCCTTAAATGTGATTTTTTTTTTCTTAGTGTAAGTAATTCCTATGGGATTATTGTTTTATTCGGATAGCTCATGAAAGGTGCAACACTTATTATTTGTAGAATAAAATTGGTCTAAAAAAGGACACAGATTCTTTACTTACCTTGAGAAATACTCGGGCCGGGGGGGCGGCGGCGTTCGTTTGTTTACAGCGAACCCGGCTATTTGCAATGCTGATTTGTTGAACGAGGGGAACGGGGCCGGAGC
>NW_005054298.1:22171389-22173864 GCF_000277835.1 Geospiza fortis | reverse complement strand
CGGGAGCGGGCGCTTCGGCCCCGGCGCGGCGGCAGCAGGTGCGCCTTCCCTCCGAAGGGCAGACCTGGACCCGCGCTATCGATTTGTCGTCCCTTCCTCTTCCCAGACGGGAAACGTATTCCTTTAATCTTCACTGATTTATTCTGAGGCTTAAGAAACCGGGAGACACAACCTGCGGGAGAGCAATTCCCCTAATGACCAGGAACAATTATCAACAGGTCTTTGCCTCCGACCATCAGAAAGAGATTTAAGACGTTTCCTGAAATACTTTATATGAAGCCTGTCGCAAAGCAGGGGTATTTCATAAATATTTCAGTTAAACCTAGCAGAAAGTAAACAAGCTTTCCTATGGATGAGGGCAATTTTTTCCCCCCAGGAGAAATCAAGCTTCTGGCGTCTATCTTAAAGGTGCTTGTAGCTATGGAAATCCAACGTATAAGCATGGCAAACCTGTCCTAGCAGTTCAGCAGCCCCTGCTGCCAGGCTTCCCCGTTAAAAACATGCTAAAATTTAATTGCAATGCTGACTGATGCATTTTGCCAGAGCCTGCAGCTCCACACTCAAAAACTGTTGCTGAATTTGAAATGAAAGAACACAAGAGGCAACTTTTCAAGCGTCCATTAACCTTTCCCAGTCAATGGCAATGCAAGTAAGTGTGCCCTAGATAACCGGAGGGGGATAGATGAATGATGATTTTTCAGATAAAATTGAAAAAGCTGACCCAGGCTCGCTTGCCTTTTGGTTGTGCACCTTCTTCCTAAATACAAGGATTCTTCTAGTTAGTCAAGGGGCAACTCACATGCCACCATCTTTTATTCAAAGGCAGGCACAGATGTTCCTTCTGCAGGGGAGGTTTTAATTTATGAAAATGATATTGTTTATGCATGAATGCACTCTGCATAACACACAGTACTTCCATCTGATGAGAGAAATACCACAGAACCAGTGCCAATGTCAGGAACATATTCTGCAAATTTAGTCGCTTAAATGTTTAATGAATATTTGGGAGGCATTTCCAAAGCACAAGAAACCTTTTCAATTACCTTTTCTTTTTCCACTGTTAATAACAAAATTCAACTCTTCCAGCCAATGCAACCTACTTAAAAGATCTATCTAGGCTATCTCAGTATTTGCTACTGTGATACTTCAGAGAAAGTAATGTTTTAATGTTATGAGCAATCTAATAAGGAAAATTAATTAGGCATTTTGGTAACTAGAGGCTCTAATTTACAAATCACTTGCGAGTTTTCTTATTTCAATTAGTTTTGCGTGGTTTTTTCCCTATCACCACCCTTATAAAATACTGGAGACCTTCCCCCCTCCCCTGCTTTGCTGATGCTTCTGATGTCTCCATGATATTTCTTTCATATTATTAACATCAAGCCAAATGGTGAAATTTCTGCTCATGACTCCCACAGGAAGGTCTATCAAGGTCTCTTTTAATGGAAAGAATTACTCACACTGTTCCTGTCCTATGAACATACCGCTAATTAACTGAGGCTGTAGTGGGATTATCCAACTTCCGCATGCAGAGACAACTCTGGGGTTGATTTGTACCCACACACACACTGGGTCAGCCAGCATAGGCCTAAAACTCTATTTTTAGGGCTGGTTGTGACCAATGGCCTTTCCCTTCTTCTTTATGACATACTTCTGACAGCAGAAGTTGCTCTGCCAGCAGTGCATGCTTGAGGTTAAATCTGCAGGTACAGTACACAAGAAACAGTCATGACTTGTGACTGTGTGGACCCATTGTTGGCTGTGACAGACACAGCTGAGGAGTCTGACATGGTGGAATTCCAGGTTACATCCACAAGATGCCTGGGAGACTGAACCCTCTAGTTTTACCCAGCCCAAAGGTAAAATGTGCCTGAAAAACATCAGACCTTGGCCCAGTGCACTTAGAAGGAGTCTCCAGGTGAAGGGAAGTCGATTCAAGGAGAACCAAGATTCCTGAATTCACCAGCAGAAAACAGAGAGCCACTTTCTCCAAAAGATACTGTTACAGAATATTAATAAACTAACATGGAAAAGCAACATGCAATTCCAGAGGCAATAAGGATTAATAGAAATAATTCTAAACTAAGTACTGAGGGTAAGAAAAACAATTCTATCTTCCATAACAGTAAAGAAATCTCATAATTATTTCAATATTGTAACTGATTAAAACTACATCCACCATGACCTCATCAATTGCTTTTGACATATTAAAAACATGAGTCTTTTTTAAAAAAGTACAGTACTTCTGTCAGAGAACCATCCTTTCAAATAGTTTTAAAAATTACAGAGTTACATTTCATTCTCTTTTATATACATAAAAGGTACCTTATGATTTAAAAAATCAAACAAAACCCACTCATTTCTCACTCATTTCTATTGAGGAAGAACAGAAATGAAACTTGGAGTTCTGCCTGGTGCTGTATCACGGAAAATATGCAGAAATTGGTCTTTGTTTTATTGACCAAGATGGGTTGT
>NW_005054298.1:22167007-22171371 GCF_000277835.1 Geospiza fortis | reverse complement strand
ATACCATATTATAAAAAATCCTTGAAAAACATAGTACATAAATGCATACTGAAACAGTGAGCTGAAGATCTACAAATACACTAATATCTACATAAGTGTTTTTTAAATAATTCATATATGTATTTAACAAACTGTCAGAAGCTATGCAATACAAAATTAAAACTGACAATGCTCTCAAAGCATTCTCTTAAGTATTTAGGTTGCCTAAAGGGTATGTAAAACATAGAATATCAGCCCTAGTTTTCAGTTCTCTAGCTTGTAGTAGTTTGCAGCATAGAGTTCACTGCATTCTGCATTAAATAAAATAGAAACAACTAATATTTACATGTTTACTAACACTGTGACAGAGCAATAGACAATAAGATTCAGAGGGAAAAAATTACCTTAAAAAGATAGCATACCAAACTTAATGCAAAGAAAAGACAATATACTCTGATCAACACATTCTCATTTCATATTCTTCCTATTCCCACATTTTTCTCTATTGTTCTGATTCATTTCAATTAATGGGAGTATCAGGAATGACTGCAACTTCAGATTGCATTTTTGCAGCTTCTTGTACCTGAATAATAATTTCACTGCTCTCTTTGCAAAGGCTTGTCCATTTCCTTACCTACTTTTTTTTCTCTGTTCTTTAAGGCTTTCCTTCTTTTGAAAATTTGAAGACGTAGAGCAATAGTAATGCTCTCTTCTATAGACCATTTATATAATTTTCCTTCAGAATAATTATGGCTTTGCTTATCATGCCAAAAATTTGGTGTTCTGCTTAATGTCACTTCTTCATGGTAAACCAATTCAAGAGAGCTGAATTAATATGAAGAGTTACAAAAGATTATCTTCTAAAGTAGAAATGTAAGAAGGGAGCATACTTAGGAGAGTTAATATCTGTGAATGAACAGCTGAAATATAACTGACTATACACGAAACCCTCATTGTATAAACACACACTGTAGCCAGAAAAACATATGAGCCAAGGGCATGCTGCCAACTTCAAAATTCAGATTTCTCCAGAAGGAAATCTCCATTAGCTACAGAAAACAAGTCAGCTACCAGAAATGTTCAGTCAAAAGCTCTAGAATGGGGATATTTTCCCCAGAGTGTCCCCTTATTGCTTCTGGTCTAAATTCCTGTTCCTTAACTTGAACATCACATTTCTTATGAATCCAAAGCTGACCTAGTTACCCCATTGCATTTTTACAGACACTTTTTTGAGGTGGGAGGACATATTTTCCAATAGCAAGCTTTACCTGCTTGCTGTCCTTCAGTTAACACTAGCTGTACTTCCCTCACT
The DNA here is from genome assembly GCF_000277835.1 of Geospiza fortis. NCBI lineage: Eukaryota > Metazoa > Chordata > Aves > Passeriformes > Thraupidae > Geospiza > Geospiza fortis. Next base: position 22,170,080 of record NW_005054298.1, on the reverse strand, counting down.
CACTATTTCTGTCAGAGGTTGTTGTACCTCTTTCTTCCTTCACAAGGTTCTTCTGCAAAAGAGTTCTGAGGCTCTCACAACTTCTTAGCGTCTAGAGAGCAAAGGATGATTTCCAGAAAGAGACACTGTTAGTTAAGTAGAGCTTAGCTCCTCTCCTTGTTTCCTACTACCTCTCCTCTTGGTTCATAGGATGCTTCCCTCTCCCTAGGCCATCTGGTTGTGCTTAAGGCCAGCACCCTGACCTGGGACAAAACCTCCCCTGGGTCCAGACTGCTGAGAACAAACTCTAAGAAACCTCAAGGGAGATGTCCCCTCCCTCACGCAAGACCTGTGGTTTGGAAAAGGCTCTTAAGCATGGTGTCTGCCTTCATCTTATTGCAGCCCTGTCTGTGCCATATCCGGGTCCTGACCCACAAACTCAATAATCTTGTCTGACTTCGGACCTACCTTGATAACACAAGCTTCCCTGGTGGCTCCTGGGCTAGCACTGACACTGGTACTGCCAGCTGACCTGATCCAATGACTGTGCTTTTCAGCTTGATGCTGGACATACCTTGACACAAGGGATTTGTCTGGCTGTCTGGGCTCTTGTTGAACCTAGCTACACACAGTTCTGTTTACCTTGATCAGGTATATGGGATCCTACCTGACTTGTAATCACTCTAAACCCCATTCCCTTTTTGAAGCAGCCTGCTCCTACTGCTCCTCAGAATTCCTCCTCTTGTTCTTCTGGCTGCAAGGCCCATGAAACCAGTACTGAGCCTTAAAAACCCTGAGCATCCCCACCTGCAACCCCCTCACCGACCCTAAACATGAGCCTGGAGCTCTATTCAAGTTCCTTCTGGGACTACAACTTTTTCAGTTCCAGATGCTGTGTGATGAAGGTCTGCAGCTCAGCCACAATCCTGACCTGGCTCTGAACCCTGCTGATCCAGACCTGCCTCATCATTGTAAACTTGGCTGATGATTTGTGTGTTTGATGGAGTCTAACACCCTCCCCAGACTTCCTTGCTCAGGTACTGCTGCATGTAGGCTCAGTGCTCCATGCTGCTTGAATGCCTGCTATTCCTACTGGTTTTCTTGCATCTTTTTCTCTGATACAAGAACAGAAGATACTACACTAGATCATCCATACACACAACCATTTCTTACCACAAAGTTAAAGGGAGTTTTATGTGTGAGAGTTCCTGACATAGCCTAGAAAAATTGATAAAATTATATTGCTGGACTATTCCATGCATTTCCAAATTCAATGTACAAATCTGAAATTTGTGATAACTAAAAAAAAAAAAAAAGGCTGTTAGAATAGACTTGTTTGGAATCTTTCCCCCCAGGAAAAAAGTGTCTGTCTCAAATTTACAAAGAATTGTGGGCATTGAGGATTTGTGAACAGCAGCAAAATACAATGAACAGAGTTTTATGGTATTTGTTACTATGTAGAGTTCTCTTACTATTTTATGTTTTTATCTAATACATTTAGTATCTTAACTGTTACTGATTTAATAGACTTTTCAAGTAATGCCTATAAGAAGGTGTTAGAATTTTTAATTACATCAGTCAAAGGATATTACAAGTCTCTTAGGGATTGCAGTAGTTTCCCACTGGTGGTACTGAAAACACTATCATTTTAGGGTTCTAAACCAGTTATCAATTTACCCTCTCCTCTACCTTAGGAGAAATGATCTGGTGGTAATATATAATATACACTAGGTGGTATAGGCTAATAAATTGTCCCAGAAACAAATACAAATGACTGCAGGGAATTATAGAGGGCATATGGCCTCAAAAGAGATTTGACTATATCTAGCTTCATATTATGCTTTATCTTCCAGTTAATGATTTAGCTTTCCTTTTGAATGACATCAGTGCAAACACATTAAAGATCACCGACACCAAATAATAGGCACAAATTGAATTAGTTCATTTACTGCTGTATCAGAATGATAAATGTTAAGGCAAGCTTGTTTGGCTCACAGTTTTCCTCCCTCATCACTTTTTTTTTTTTTGCTTAAAGATATTTTGCACAAAACTTCTACACTCTACACATAATTCCAATTACTTATGCCTTATTCTGTCTGATTACTTTGCAGTTGAGATATTTATATCCCAACAAAGAAGACCTAAGGGACAAAATAAAAACTGAGATAATTACTAAAAGTTTTAAGCAAACATAAACCTTATGTGGTCATGTGATTCAGAAAGGCAAATTGGTGAGGGCTGCATTTCAGTAAAAGCTGTATTAACGGCTCAATGCAAATTCAAAACAGGCTGCATATTTAACAAATATTCGGCATATACTTTAAACATGGCAGAGTAATAGATGGAAATAAGTATCAAAAAGTTGTACCATGATGACTTTTTAAATGTGTCTTAAACCTGTCTTCTCAGCTACATACTAAGTAGCTTGGTACTGGTTTTTATAGAATTATGGAAGAAGTCAACATACCTTGAGAACATGCATCATCTTGTGAGCTCTTGGCTGGTATGGCTGCAATCAAAATTTCTCTTCTACAAGGCTAAACATCAAAGGATACTCTAACATGTGGCTTAAACTGTATCTTGTATCCACCAGCAAAGGGCAATGTTTGCAATTTATTGTTTAATTTCTCAGATGGACAATTACATTTGTATTGTTACAAACATTAAAGATAAAATTACTGAACTTCTTCTTTAAGAATATCCTTTTCACGCCCTAGCAAGCCACGATGACATTATAAAACTTTATAATTGTACAAGTTTAGCCCTTAGAGGCTCAGAAGCACCTTATAAATGGGAGTTGGCCCTGCACTCCACGTGATTGTCATCAGTGAATCTTACAGCAGCTGTGACTAAAGCAGTCATACTTCCAAGCAGTGAAGTCTATCATTCATAGAGCAAGAGTAAAGTGATCTTCCTCCCTTGCATTCAATCTTCGAGGATGAGGGATGACTACGCAACCCTTCTGGGTATTCCTTCTGCACTGGCGCACCTGACAGCAGATCTGTTCTAGTACGAGTCAGTATCAGACTCCGAGTCACGGTTTTGCTCGAATGCAATGTTTTGCATTCTTATGAATGAAGGGTACAGCTGGATG
>NW_005054298.1:22166710-22166949 GCF_000277835.1 Geospiza fortis | reverse complement strand
ATGTCAGAGTCACAACTTGTGAAAGACTCAGCCTTTTTAATACGGAAGGGCTATTAGAACTTTACGTCGTAGTTTTCTGAAGCTAAGTAATAGCAATATTGTTAATGATAACAGAAAAGTGGAAGACTTGCGATTCCGACAAGGAAAATTAATTTCTGTAGTGGGAGCGTTCCTTCCTTGGAGAAGTAACTGAGGAGAGCACAGCGCTGAGATGCCCGAGCGCCTTCGGTCCGCGGTTC
>NW_005054298.1:22150898-22166347 GCF_000277835.1 Geospiza fortis | reverse complement strand
GCAAGAGGAGCTGCGACGTGGTTCTGAGCGCCCGGCGGCTCCGCTGGAGCCCCATCCTGCCCGAGAGCCCCACAGGTGGGACGGGGCAGGGCGGGCCAGGGGTGTCCGCCCCGGGCCGGGGCGTGCGGTGCGCCCGGGGCCAGCTGGGTGCCCGCGGGGAGAGGCGGCCGGGGCTCTCCGGGCAGCAGGGGACAGAGGCACCCTAACCCGGGATTGCTGTGAAGTGCTTAAAGGCAGTGCTATCGGGCACCTCTCTTCCCTGCGAGGTTACTTTGCTGACTAAAAAGAAAAAGAAATTGTTTATAACGCTTTGAGTGTCTTGTACCTGAACCAGCTCTCTCTGGCAAGTGTCTTCTTGGTGGGTCATACGAAAGGGACAGAAGGCAGAGAGCATGTTTTTATGGCCTCTTTAGCCCCAGGCAGAGCAGTAAGAGGATTGGATTTTGTTTCTGCGGCATCAACTTTTCCCAGCTTATACTCTTTGGCAGGTACATAAACTAGAGCACACGGAGGAGAGTATGGTTTTGCAGAATGTGCCTGAGTTTTGTCATGAGGCTTCTGTTGCAGGTCGTTGTTGCTCTGTGGCGTTCAGTGTGGTTACAGGATTTGATCAAGTGAAACAAATTATATACAAAAGTTTAAGAAGCAAAGGAATGCTGCTTGAACGTATCCAAATAGGTATTTTTCTCCTAGAAATTGTGAAAACATAGGTAGTGGTAAAACTGCGTACACACTCCTAAACGTCCTTGTTTATTTCAGTGACCTCCCAGTGTTTACAAGAAAGAGAAATCAAAGTTGTATTCAGGAATGCAGTTTCCAGGCAGTGTGTTTGCCTTCCGGGATGCCATGGTTAGCTTGTCCAGGCTTAAAATACCATGTTTATTTTAGAAGTGTATTGGACAGAACTTAAAAGTTCCTGTAGGTAAGATCTCATAGCCATAGAGTCCGCATTTAGAGAAGCAAAGAAGTAGCCAGATGCTTGCAGGCAAAGTCATTATGGTTCATTTAATGTTGGGATACCAGAGCTATGGAAACTGAACAAATACACAGTCACGCCCTGCTGCTGACTCCTCTGCTCTGCACAGTGTAACCGTGTTAATGCAGTGCTGCACTCACACTGAAATACTTGCTTTTCAGCTGGGCCACTGAGTTCTGATCACCCCCACACCCGGTGTGGGACACAGCCCTTCCTCTTGGGGAGCCAGTCTGGGTGCCTTATGTAATGCTGCTAGTGCTGGAGGCTCTCTTCCTTCTCATTTGGGACTATCTACAGGTCTCTGTGTATGTGATCTGTAGTGTGATTTATTAATTATTTAGTTCTGTGTGTAGAGCTCTAATATGAGTGTCACTTTATGTTCTGCCTCCTTTAATGTAGGTTAAATTGCCATATATCAGGAACTAGGGTCTGTAATTGTCTTGTAATTGTCATCACTGAAGGATATTAAGGTTCAGACAGGAAGAATAAATTTTGGTATATATTGCTCCATGCTTCCAGAGATGGGGAGTATATTCTGTGGTTTGGGATTTGTGTGTTTTTGGCTTTTTTGTTTTGTTTGGCTAGTTTGGTTTCTTTGTTGTCCTAGGAAAAATTCATCCCTCTCAGTTGCTACTTTAATAGACATCAGAAACTTTTCATAGCTCCTGAGAGATAATGACGTATGCAGTGCGTCATTATGACTACAGAGTCAGACCTGTAGCAGATGGCGGGACTTCAGGAGTCCTGTGGAAAGCAGCACTGGCAAACTGCTGCCAATTTTATCAGGACTTGGGCTTTCACTGCACATGTATTAAATATATGCTGAAACTTCTTTTCTAGTAATATGGTTTTATACTATGTGGCATTGAGCTGCTGAATAGTTTCATTTTTGAGAGGCTGCAGTTGCAGCAGTCAAACACAGATTCTGGAGCTTGAATGTTTTTTCTTTCCCTCATTCTTGGCTCCCAGCAGCACTTACCCTGGGGTGTTTTGTACTGGTGCTGGGAGGAGCCATCTGTGGTAGGGTCTCATTCGTAGATAAGTACAGCAGTGGAGTGTTCAGAGATGGCTAAAGGCTCTCTGGACAAGTCTTTCCACTGGGATTTGGCTTATGCACGTTCTCTCCAACCCAAAAGCTTCCTAATGTAGTTTGCCTGAGGCTCTAAGAGGTCAAGCCAGGTCTTCACGCTTTGCAAGTGCTGCTGAATGTCTCTTGCTTGGATTCATACGTAGCAATTCTTCCTATTTTAGGAAAAGGTGTTTCTTCTATGGCAATTGCTACAGTCTGTCAAAATCAGAGAACTATAAGGTGATTGCTTTGTTCCCTTTTTCCTAACCTCCCATCCCCCATAGTTCTCCAGATGAATTCCTGTCTTGCTGAAGTTGTTGTTTGTCATCCACAGCTCTGCAGTTCTGGTTGTTTGTTCTTACATGTGGTAGTTTGTGCAGCCTTGGCTCCTCCAGATTCCACCAGAGCTCAAAGCTGCAGCTCAAAGTCCCCAGGCAGGGGACATCTGCTGTGCCTGGGCCCAGTCATGTCACTGTGCTGTTCCCGGCAGGCTCTAGGCAGCCTGATTATCAGGAGGGCTTCCTTCTTTACTCTGTCCTGGAGCTCTGCAGCACCTGTCCCAAGAGCTTTTTGGCTCCCCATTCTTGCTGATGACTTTTGATGGCTTCCTTTGCTGTTCACTCTACAGCAAAGTTCCTACCTCTGAAATTAGCATGACCTATTATGAATTCTGTGTGTTATTTGTTACAAGAAAGCTTATGGCAGAAGTGAGTCTTGGGCAGGTGACTGGGTGTGGAGCCTGAGGGAGTGAATGTGTCAGGTGGAAATGTGAACAAGTGTGAGGCACAGCTCAGGGCCCCCTTGGAAAGGCTGCAGCTCCAGCCTGGGCGTGCAGCTCAGCTGAGCCTGTTCTCCCTGGAGGCAGAACCCCTTGACCCATAGCTGATTGCTTGCTTTTAACAGTGCACTGGTGCCCCAATGAGACACAGAGCTCACAGGCAGTAGTTAGTAGTTTTTTTATCTAGCCTCTTTCTATGTGTCATTCCTATGCTATAATCATGAAAATTAAGAAAAAGGCAAGACTTCCGTATTGATATTCTAGCCCTGAACTGTGGAGGTTCTCATGAGTGCTGCTTCAAAATTATAGCAGAGAAAACTATCTTAAGTACAGATTTGAATATTATATGTGATTTTTCTAAGTTCCCAGAATTTGTATCCTCTTTATGCATATGGGGTTTTTGTTGTTAAATAAAGACTTTAATTCTGATAATTTTTAAAGCCTCCGGCATGTTTTCAAAATTTGTCACAGAGTTTCCTGATTTACAATAATTTCAATTTTTCAGAGATTTCTGTCAGGTAGGAAGTGTAACAAAGCTGGCAATTGTCCAGTGCTTTACCAGTATGTGAAGCCTGGAGGATTTTGATCTTCCTGAAAAACTTTGAGTGTAATTTTTTTGTGTGTGTGTCCTGTACTAAACTGAATATGAAGTTATTCTCTGACTGACAGCTTGTGGGCTGAGCTGACTATTTGGATAATAATACTAATAATTTGGATAAAACTTGCTTTTTAAGTATAGGTAATTGAACATAATTTCTAAATTAATTAAGGAACAAGAAAATAAGATATTGGAGCAATCTAGAGGCTAATGTACTGTTGAATATATATTTCACAGTTAATAAAACAAAAATAAAAAATGTATCTTTTTATAATGAATTTAAACTAATCAATATATTAAGTATACTATTCTTATCTATAGTATGCTATAGTTCTTGTTGCTATTAATCTAAAATATAGATTTACAGATATTCTATGTAAGTGCAGCAATAAGGAAAAAGAATCACTGATGTATTTCAACAGTGAAAGAGTCAGCAATAAAGGACTTAAAATTAATTCCGAGTGCATAGTGGCCTGTTGCCAAGGCTATTTAGGAACAGATGTGGCTGAAATAGATACCAATGGTCTGTTTGGGATCTCTAAAGTAAGACATCTGTCAGTCTATCGGTCAGTCAGGAATAATGGAAATGGAAACTGGCTGTTACAAAATGTGAATTACTGGAGTTCCAAGAGGACTGAACTCAAGGCTTTTGATTCTACTTCTGACATGTAGAGAACATATTTTCTCTAAGTGCCTTATCTGTTATCCAAACAGAAAAACTATTTTTGAGAGAGAGACATAAAAATATGAAGTGTAACTGAAAGTGAGGTGTTCATGTGCCACATTAATATATGACATTTTATATACATATATACATTTTAAGATGGAAATTGAAGGAAGAAAGCATGCAGTTTTAAACAATCCTATGGTATCTGAACTTGCAAGGCACTCAAATCTTTTTCCAGGAAGTCTGTAAAATTAATGTGTTTTAGAAAAATGCTGCATAAAGCTGCAGAATAATTTACTAATCTACAATTTATTGTGGAAATTGAAAAGTATTTATGGAAATAGGATACACTAATTAAAGAAGTCTTAAAATTTGTTCTTTATTTCAGGGGACTTTTGAACATAATATCTTGACTGTCCATCTGTTTTTTTGTTTTCCTTTATCAGAAGATCAGTTCATGTGTTTGTGGCACAACTTAGGTTGTTTCATTCTTTCTGTTCTTTCTTGTATTTCACACATTTATCCACCTCCTTGCTTACATTGAAAAGGGCTAACATCCTCTGGATACCTAATAGGGCCTTTTATATGTACTTTAATTCTCTACCTCCAAAGAGAGAGATCAGATATTTAAATCTTTGTTCCAGGAAAAATGTTTCTATGCTAGTTCTTGAAAATTGTATTTGTGTGTTCAGGTTTGCATACACATTAAGTTCTGCTTGTGTTAGTGAGTTGTATTCTGATGCTATGGGAATTTGAAATAACAGGATTCATTTAGCTTTCATGGAAAGTAAACCTTCTTTATGGCCTGTTTAATGCAAAACTTCTGTCGATGAATTTGTGGTTTGTGTAATCTTAAAGCTCTTGTAGGCCATAAACTCAGCAAGTTTTAGGCTTGGATAAAGGTGATGGGTTTTGCTTTTGTGGTTGGGTTTTTTTCCTTTGTTTCTCTTGTATCACTGTGTAATAATTAGGTCTTTGCCATGTCCTGTTATTAGAGATAAGGCTGTGCTTTGCTTTATTCCTCTCCTCTGCCTGCCTGGGGAGCGAGGCTGGTGCCTGGCTGGGTGCTTGGCACAGCACGTTGTGCATCATGGGCCAGTTGGCACACCAGGAATGAGCCAGGCATGGCTGGTGCTGGGCTTTGGCTGCTGAGCAGGGGATTGCAGGGAGAGAGGTGGGGATCAGGGGCAGTCAGGAGTGCTGTGGTGGGGGTGAGCTGATGTGTTGTGAGAGTGTAGGGGGTTTGGGGCAGCGCCCTGTGCGTGTGGGAGGGCTGTGAGTGAATGGAGGGGACACTGGGGCTGTTGCTGGGCAGACAGGGAGACATGCAGGGTGGTGCTGTCCTGTGAGGGGGGTGTGTGATACAGGGTGGGGAATCATTGGAGAGTTAGAGGAGACATCATGAGGTAATGAGGAATAGAATGTGAATTATTTTTTAAAAAAGGTATCAAGGTTCCGTAATTATCTTGTTCACAGTTCACTCTTGACTATGCCTTTTGGGCAAAGGTGTGCAAGAGTCAATTGATGGTCCGGCTTATAGAGCATGATGGAGAGAATCCAAAGGTGTATGTTAAAAAAGAAGTTGGTATTCTAACCAATTTTTGATGCCCATACTAGTAATATTGTCATATCCACAATGGTGCTGTAACACTGAGTCCCTTTCTCAGTGTAAATTATTGTTCTTTTTAAATTATTAAAGAATATGCAGTCAAATCCCTTATTTAAGTAGGGATATGCAGTTTCTTAATTATCCTGGTTTTTGGCCCTTCAGAAACACTGATTTTTTTAGCCCCTCTTTCGGATCCTGGATGCTCTTGTATTCTTTCTTTGATTGTCATTTTACCATATCATCCCTGAATCTGTACCCTCTATTATACACCTTTGTCTTTTTCTATTGCATCAAATGTTGCCTGCTTATCTTAACTTTTAAGTGTAATTAATTGGAAGATGCATGAAAATGATTTTTTTTTCTGCAGTTGCAAACAAAGAAATAAAAGCAGGGAAGTCTATCTGCTCTTGTTAGAATCAATAAAACTAAACTTAGAGAAACAATTTTCCTCTCCTTGTAAATGTCTTGTTAACTATCTATGTCACAGAAGCAGCAGGTAAATAATAGATTGCATTTTTTTACACTGTTGCAATTGTGTAAAACCCAAATAAATAGATATTGGATAGAAGAAATCCCTTTTTGTTTGCTGTTTCATGTAGGTATATCTGGCTCTATTATGCACTGCCTTTAGAAGGAAGTATTTATTCAGGACATGCAGTTCTCCAAAGGTATTTTTATCCTACTAAGACAATTTATGAAAAAGCTTAAGTGGCTGAAAATCTGAGAACAGAACCTGAAGAACAGAGTAGTCTGTGTACCTTAACATTTGTGGGCTGTGGAACTAATGTTTTCCTTTTGAGGAAATCAGTGGTCCTGGTTTTTATGACTTATGTTGTAACAGTATGTGCAGACAAAAAACCATAATGTGTTGAGTATCTGATACATGTATTACCATATTGCCATAAGGAACTGCTATTGTGTTAGACACCAACTGATTTCGTGATAGTGTTGGATTTCTCTCACATATGCTTATGTTTTTGTACAGATGATCCTTTAGGAACATCTGCTGGTTTTGTGGTGGTATCTGCTGTTTCCTTTCAAAATTTGACCTTTTTGTCATTTAGTTCTCTGACTGCTATAGAATTGTGTTTTACCAGGATCCTTTTCTAAATTGATTCCTGTCTCATAGACATTAGCTGTCAACTTTTAGGTTGTGATTTTTTTTTTTTTAACTTTTTAAACTGCTGACTTGAAATAAGTGACTAGAACATCTTTCTTTCAGTTGTTCAGGTTGTTTCAAAAATACTGGTGTCTGTGGACTAAAGGTGTGGATGGTACATCTCTAACTATTTCTCTAGGGAAGTAGTTTTGGAACTCTTGTCTTGCAATTTTGGGAACTCTTCCCCCTTTAGTTGAAGAGCAGATTTGAACAGTAAAACCAGATGTTATAAAAAAAATTGAAATTATAAGCCCGAATTTTTGTGTGAGATTTGATGCCTGGTAGCTGACCTGTAAGGGATTTGATGAAACACAATTCACTTATGTTTTAGATCTGGTGGAACTTCCTCCTTCCCCAGGTTCTCACTTAGTTGTGAAAGGAATATATTAAATCACTGACAACAATTTTTTCAATGACTTGGTGTAACTCACGTGTCTCTAGTCCAGCATGTGGCTATTTCTCACCTGTGTGCTGCAAGTTCAAACAAATGGTCAGTTCATTAAGAGAATTCAGTGCTGAACTCTGAATTTCCTGGCTGTTGCCTGTTTGAGCAACGTCAGATGGTAGTTAGTTGGATGCTTTTCAGTACTGAATAGTTGCTGTAGTTGTCAGTTTATTTGAACTGTGACAATATATCTGTTCTGCCAGTCCATACACTCAAGTGAATATAGGAAAGTATTCTTTGTGAGGCTCTCAAAATGCAAAGCAACAGATGTTATGTACTGCACAATTATGGGTATCCTGGAAACAGATCTTTACACAGTGCAGGCAGTCTTGGAAAAACAAAATTTGACATGTGAATGATCAAGTTAAGGGTAACAGCAATAAATCCTTATGACTAAATATAATGCTGTTTTGCACATACTGATCTGAGTTTGGGTAATTAAGTGCTTATTGTTATATCACCCTCCTGTCATTTGACAAAAGTTTAAAAATTATCTTGTAGTTATATTTTTCTCTGTTGTTTTAGTACAGCGTAGTAGAAACAGAATAAATATTCTCACTTAAAAATAACATATGAAAATGGCTTTTGAAAAAAGCCTATGTAATTCTAAGGAGTGAAAATTCTTGTAAATAAATTGCTAACAGTAAATAGGAAAAAATTCAAGATGACTTGCTGGGTTTCTGTGTGAAAATAGCACATCTTGCCTGGCTGATCTGTTGACTGTTCCGAAGACGGTTCAAAATGAGATTGCTCCTGTCCAAGTCCTCTCCCTGCTCTCCTGTTTGTTGCATGGCCTTTTGGAGACTTGTCAAAATGCTCTGTCAAGAAAGGTACTGAAAGATTTCACACTTGGATGGTTTTGGGTTTCCCAAAGGCCTTCTCTGTCACATCTATGTAATTTAACTTGGAGTGAGGTGATTAGCTAGGGATCACAATTATTGTGGTGCCAGTGCATAATACACTAACAGTTAGATGGCTATAGATGGTGGTAACTCATGTCAACATCAAACTTTGAACAGATTTGTGATTTTATTCTGTGGATTCTGCTGACATTCTCTGGTAAACCTAAGTGTATTGTATGTTACCATGATTGGGAAAGGATTGTATACAGATGTCTGTTTTTAATTTAATATTGTTTTTATTTAAGGAAAAAGAATACTCTGAGTATTTCATGTCAAATGTAATGTTTCTTGGACACTTGACTGCAACACACTCATTAAACAGGGCTAGTAGTAACTGGAGTTGGTTTGAAAAGCAATGCTTAGCAGGCTGATCAATGTTTGTTTCTTTTTTTAACTGTAGTACAAGTTAAAATTAAATAAGAGTTTTTTTTTTTTTATTTGCATTTGCTGAGTAGTTAATTATTTAAAATATGATGGAAATGAGCAGGTGGTGGTTTTGAAATTTTGTCCCTAGGTCTCACTTGTTTTATGGAAACTGTTTGGGGAAGGTACACACAGAAATTCAGTACTGAACTTACAATGATTTATAGGTATACGAATGTTTGTCTTGCTTAAAGCAGATACTGTTTTTTTCATTAGCATTTAACAATATTGATTTTATGTGGGAGCACAGCAATAAAGTAAGTTCTTTCCTACAGCTCAACTTTAAAGCCATGGCAGTTTTCAGATTTGACTAGGCAACAGGACAGTGAGTCCAAGAGTGGGAATAATTTTACATAGTGTGATTATTTGTGTATCGATCTCTTACTTGAATGCCATCAGCTTGGAATAAAGATCAGGAGCTGTAGCTATACCATTCCTAATGTGTATGATTATAGTTTGTCATGTGGAAAATGTCATCTGTCACTGAAACAGTTGTTAGGATTATTATGGTAAGGATAATTAGAATGTAAGTAGAGGCTAAAGCAGATGTTTGTATGCTCTATAAACCAGCAGTTATTTAACCACATCTTGGACACTGTGTGCAGTTCTGGTGTCCTCCGCAAAGGCGATGTGGGACTGGAGAAGGTTCGGGGGTGACAACGGGTAAAGGTACATAATGGCTTCTGGGTGAGAGTGGCAGACTAGGCTGGCACTTTTTGGTCTGAAAGGAATGTACTTGAGATGGGGTCTGGACCAAATCGGTGGCAGTTTTGCAACATAAGAAATATGGTGCTTCTAATAAGGCTGAGCAGAACCAGGCTGAAAACCAAATGAATAGCTAAGAGAACTGTAAAACTTATTGCCAAAGGATTGTTAATGCTAAAAGATTTTGTGGATTCAGATAGATATGGAAGGCCTCATTTTACTGCTCTTAAATGTGTAGAAACCACAGTCAGTTCAGGGTGTCCCAAATGAAAACAGGTGGGGAACGGAAAAGTACTAATGGGAAACAGAATAAATGCTTCCTTTATTCCTTCTCTTCTCTTAGCATCTGCTTATGGCTATGGTTTGATATAAGATACTGGGACAGATGGACGTTTGCTCTGTCCTGGTATTGCTGCTCTTACATACCAGAAACCAGTTAAATTATATTTAAATGATATTTTCAGTAAAAGCACACACATCGCTAGTCTGCAATTCCACCAGTGTCTGCAGTGCCAAGCAAGATTTAATGATAAAATCTGAAATTCAGTTTGCCTAGCCTTCCATTTGCAAGGTGCTTCTTTTTATTGGTGGAACAATACAGTTTAAAGCAAATATGTTCTTTGCCCAACAAAATACCAAGGGGTTCATTTTATTAAATGTTGGTTAAGAATTACAGTGCAGTAGCAGACTGTATAGGAAACCTGAATTTCTTAGCCATAATTCCCTTGAAAATATTGTTCACATGACTGCTTCTAATTATTATAGTATTGGGGTTTATTATATATTTTTGTTGTGGAGAAAGGAAGGTAAATTCCAAAGACACAGTTAGACTTGTGTAGGATGAGAGTCTGAAACAATGACAAATGTTTTAGTTTGATCAGCTTCAGAATAGGGAAAAAGTGCAACTTCAATATGCTTTGATGGTATTTTTCCATAAATATATTTATGAAAAAATTATATTTATTCATCCATAAATATATTTGAGAAGATTTCTGATGTTCACAGAAGAAAATCCTTAATATAAAACATCCATTTCCATTAGTTATGTCAGCCACTTAAAGATGTGTGTCAAGATATCAATACTGATAATTCCTTGAACGCAGGTGGTGATAATTTTCTTGCATTAATTCACATTATGGCTAAGTCAAAGATTATTGTATGATTTGTAATGTGTGGCTGGATATGTGTAAGAACTAATATTTGTTAAATTTACTTTTAAATGAAAAAATAGGTTTAATATTGTGATAGAAGAAAATATGCATGGAATAGTAACGATAACACACTGTGCAAATGCATGCTGAAGAGTTTGAAGATGCATCTCTCTGTTGCTGTGCAGGTGCTCTGAATAGGAATTGCTCCCTGACTCTGCAACCACATGCAGGATTGTGATGCTGTGAGTAAAATTTTTAGGATCTGCAAGTAAGATACTTAATTCAGCCTCAGAGGTAATCCCTGTGCATATTGGTGTAATGCTAGCATTTAGAAGTTTGGGGGAGTAAAAATCTATGTGTATTATGGGAGATTTGAAGTGCATCTTTGTCAACTGACATGTTTGTTCATCAGTGAAGACCGATCAGAAACTGGCTTGTTTGTTTATTTGTCATTATATATCAATCAGTAATCTTTCTGTTTGATTTTAGTACTTAGCACCAGCATTAGGAATGGATATGTAAATGTGACATGCATGTGCAGTTACCATACTGGAGATAGGAGGAGTTGGTGGTAGATGCCAGAGAACTTGCTTAAAGTACATTGGAGAGGTTTGTTGGAAGTTTTTGGTGCATGCCTAGATGGAAAGCAGACATTGTGGAGCATTTTGGGGTGGGTTTTTTTGACAAGTGGATCTGTTTTAAAGCAGTCAGAAAATAGGTAAGTTTCTGTATATATACTTAATATAATAACTTAGATTGATATAAAAGTGCAAGTTATCTCTATACTTAATTTTGAATTTCATTATACTCAATGTTGACATTTTATTCATAAAGCATTTTATGAATTCTGCATGTTCTCTGGAATGAATTAACTTATCCTATTTTATGCACTGGTTATGTCACAATTCAAAATGGAGATCTCCAGATTTTTGAGAATCTCATGAAAACAATATATTAAATGACTCATTACCATTTATTAATGTAACTTCTAAATGATATAACAAAATAAAATATTAAAACAACTCTAAGGGCTTCACCTGATAATTTTGAGTGTATTTTAATTTTCAAAATAGTATTATATGTAATTTTTTATAGACTAATCAGATATTCCCTAGAATTATTTTTTCTGTGAAACATTTTGTAGACCTGTTGATAGACTTTATACGTGTGTGATGCAATGGACCAAAATTTAAATTAGCTCAAAGATATTTCTTATCTCCAATTTTCCTTTGACATGGGTGTGTTGCAGTGTGTGTGCACCAGTGCTGCTGCTCGATGCAGTGAGCCTGCCCTGAGCTCAGTGCAGATCCACAGGCACAGGTGGGTGTCCTGGTGGCACCACGCAGGGAAACACATGGCACTACACAACATGGGGCAAAGAGCACGCAGTTGGAATTCAAAATCATTCTGTGGGTACCTTGGAAATTTGTGCTTGTTCATGTATGGGTTGTAATTTCTGAAAAGAGTGTGTGTGTTATTGTATTGAACATTTGTGAGACTGACAGCACTCTAATGTAGCTGTCCTTACTTTGTGTAGAGAGGAGCTATTGTATGAGCTTGTTTATGTCAATATTTTAATAATTTATCTTTATAACTGCTTTTGACTATATTTATAGTAACATTGGCACCCTGTGTACAGAAGATAAAATCAGCACTGAAAGGAAACTTGCATCCATCTGGAAGCAATAAACTTTTCTAAAAGACTGCACAGTGTTACTTAATCCTGTGATTTCTCACTGTGAGTGAAATTAAGGTTTGGTTCAGTTGTGTCACATCATATTGGTATCAAATCTTTTGTGAGAGCTATGTCATAGTGTTAAGCTACAAAAAAAATTAAAATTTATGACAGTCTGAGATTGTAATTTCCTCAGTCACAGAATTATGCATAATTGCAAATGGAGTCAATTCTAGATAATAAAAATAATTGTAATACCAGAAAGCTTCTGGAGAGTTGCATTTTGTAAGCTTTCTCTTTATATGAAGTGCTAATTTGTATACTGCACAATTGACTAAGGATACCTTAAATTTGGTGTTGCATTCTAAGTAATTTTTGTATTGTACATCTATCATGTAGTAGAAATTATATTTTTGTTATGACAAAATATTTTATAAAGTTAGAGAAATATGAACAGTGTTCATAAGGAGAAAGGGGGGAAAAATCTATATTGTAAAGATCATCTAATACAATTCTGGGTTTTTTTTTGCGCTTTTCCTTTAAGTTTGTTACAAGTGTGGTGTACATGAACAAAATAGGATTCACTCACCCCTGCAGGCAAAGTGGTGTAGCCTGCATTCTTCCTGTTCCTAAGTGGCAACTGAGCACTGGGGTGAGGGAAGGGTTTTATGCTTGTCAGAGGATTCTGGTGGCGCTATTGCCGTCTCTTGCCCTTGGGCTAGTGCAGGAGATGCAGATACAATGATACAAAGGATCACAGAGTTTCCTTCATAAATCTCTGGAAAAAAAAGAAACAGACCAGACACCAATGAGGATAAAGCCAAACGTGTAGAAGTTTGTGGATGAGCTCATCTCGCAGCTGATAGCTATGCTTTGATAACTAAAAGCATGACTTACTAGGGTACATGAATTATCCACAGTTTACAGAAGGAACTTGAATTGTGTTTACAATGGGCTGCTTGTTCTTTTTTACTGAAGAAAATGTTTCTTGAAAACCTTTTCCAGGAGAAACTAAAATTCAGATATTTGAGACATAATGAATTCCCTGAACACTGATATTCAGCAATATGGATGGTTTCTAAATCTGTATTTGAGGCTGAGGCAGATCTGGTGCAAGTAAGGCTCCAAGTAAAAGTAACTGTTAACTTGTATTAATAAAACTCAGTAATAATATGTGGCCATAAGAGGTCATTTGTTTCCCCACTTCCCCTTATTTTCTGAAATGACAGAAGTAATTGCTGTGATTGTAACATAAATTAGTAGGTACCAAACACTGTGTATGTGTGAGATGTTTTTGAGGAAATGTAAAATTAGGCTCATGTTTCCTCTTTGGGGATTCTTTAGTATATTTCAGCTCTGCTAGCCCACTCTATTAAATCATGTAGGCTACTAAATACCAGTCTTCTCTTTATTTCAGAAATCTCTCTCAAAATAAATTCCATTTTATGATGGATGTGTGGTTGGTCTGTGTAAGACAAGTCATTTTATCTGATACATATGTTTGCAGAGGTCTTGGGAAATGATGGAAATCAGTGACACTTTTTACCGTGTTGTTACTCTGAAGTTTCTACTATAAGTCCTCTTACTAAATGAAAAGCCTCAAAGTTTCAGCCATTAAACGAAAGGTTTGCAGCTACTTGTCAAATCATATTATGAAATTAGGCAGTATGTGGGCCATATTCTTAATATAAAATGTAGAGCTTTCTATAGTACATTTCCAGTGACCTCTTTCTTGCTCTGGTGTTAATAAGAAAGTGTAATTATTAAAAGCAAAGCTTTTGCTTCATGCATCCTCTCAACTGCTTCAGGATGGGAATGAGCCTGCCTTGCTTCCTTTCAGCTTACCTTGTTGTTCTAGCATTATTCCCAATAGATCTTGATGCTATTTTTAAATTCATCATCTCCCTCAAATGTATTTGTAGAATGAAGGGCAAACTCTTCCTTAAGGTGAAGCTTTTTCTCTGGCACACTGTTAGGCCTTCTGCTAAAGCTCCAATCACACTTTTTTGCAGAGGTATTTATTCAATAAGCTGTCTGCCTTCTTTTCAAACTGCCAGTGTCAGTATGTTTTTCTAATGAAATTCTGCCATTATCCTGTAGTTAATAAGCAAGGTACTTCACTGCTCTATGTGAGAGCTGAGTCAGGACCCTAATGAAAGCTTGATGGATAGATGTCTGATGAGCCTCATTAGAAGAGGAAAGGCCTTTTCCATGGCCTGCTGGGCATCAAGCAGACTCAGGAGGCTGTGTCACTGACGAGTGACACAGTGACAAGTGTCACTCTGAGATCTGGTCATGCTCACAGGGGAAGTCCCCAAGCCTGGCCTTTCTCCACAGGGCCTCAGCTCCAGCAAAGCCAGCCTCTGAGCTGTACTAAACTATGCTCTTACAGTATGGGGTCCTCTTTTCTTTTGCTTCAGCTAGAACTAAGTAGTTTGGTGATGGTTATTCTTTTCAGAAGTTTTTCTATTGCTATTTTTTAAAGCTCTAGTGAAACTTGACCAAATTTTAAGTCTTGATTCAGCTTGAGTCTGATCCAGTTCAAGACTTCAAGGACTGCATCAAATGTTCCCTAAAGCTGCCCTTCTTTCAGTTGCTGTGATAGGATGCTGTGCACAGGGGCTGTGTGTGCAACAGCCCTGTGGTTTGGTGGGGATGTTCAGAAGCTTGAGGATTAGTTTTTAACAGATATGGTGGAGAACAGGGGCTAGGATCAGCTGGTTGTGGTGTCTTGGGGGAAAGAACCGTTTGAAAAGTAGTGAGAGACAAGACAGGAAGGTGAAAGGTAGGAGGTTACAGTCTTGGATGGATTTACCCGTGCTGTGAATATAGTAAAATTGTAAAGAAACAAGTGAAATTATTCTGTTATGTAATGTAAACCTTTATCCCATGACTGAGATTTGCATTGGAAAAGTACTTGGGTTTTTGGCTAGTATTGCATTGAAGAATTGAAACCTGAAGTACAAATTTGTTCTGGAATTTTATTTTTTAAATATGTCCATTATTCTTCATAAAAATATTCTTTTTAGAGGTAGCTATCTGTAATAGCTTAGTAGTTTAAAATAAGATGACTTTAAGCTAGAATAGTGAATCACTCCTTGTCCAAGGAAACATAACTGAATGTGTCATTATTATTTTGTAAAGTGGAATTTTATTCTGGGACTTTTCATTTATTTTTTTTTAATGTATAAGATGTCACTAGAACTCTTAAAATTAAGAGAAACCGTTGTGCATCTTTTCCAGTTCTTACTGACTCTTGCTGATCTGTGTGATCTTTGGGGAATTAGCAATT
>NW_005054298.1:22080627-22150880 GCF_000277835.1 Geospiza fortis | reverse complement strand
CCAGTTCTTCCTTCTTCCCTGCTGTGAATTTTCTTAGCACTTTGTAGCATCTCTAGTTTTATAGGACTTGTGTTGAACGGATTGTACTAAACAATGTGTCAGAAGACTAAGCCAGGGGAAAAGTGGGCAAGCTCTGTTACTTTAGGAGTTGATTTGACTCAGCTGGGCTCTGCCCAGAGCCAGACTTCAGGGAAAGGGCTGGACTGCACAGTCATGGCAGGGGAGTCCAGGGTGGGTGTCTATTGAGAGAGGGATTAGCAGGAAGGTCTTGCATTTGCTTGGCAAAATACATCACTTCTCCCTAAGATTCTCTAGAGGAGAAGAATGAAAATGGGTTGTATTCCTGTCAGATGTTTTTAAGCTCAGTTTTCTGCCCTGAAGGAATACAGCTGCTGCTGCAAGTGAATAGCTGCCATTAAAAGGTGAAGTGAGTAGTTGCACCCTGCTTTTTCTCTCCAGCTCTGCAAAAACTCAGATGCATCTCTTCAGTCCCTTGTAATACTTTCTGAGCTCCTTGCTGCTCCCAAGCAGGTCATTGCACATAGTCTGAGAAATGTATTTCTAGATTGGACCCTTTCTTGTGTTAAACTTCTCCTGTAAAGCCTTTTCAAAGGACTAGAGTAATGTAAAATTAATCTTCAAACAAAAACCAGCCCCTCCCCAACCTGGCACTGGCTGTACCACCTTCTCCTCAGCTTACTGTTGGATACTTTGGCAAGCAGAAACTGCAATTTTGCTTTCTCTGCTTACAGAAGACAGTAAGAGGCATAGCATCAAATTTTGCCATGAAATGTTGCATGACTTACCTTTTTGAAATAAGAAATCATTCAAAATGTATGTGTTTTGAAATAGCTTTTCTGTCTCATGTTTAGAGTAGTTAACTAAGTGCTAAATAGTCAGAAAAGCTTTACACTTTTTCTTGGCTTTTCTGGCAAGAGTGATCATATCTGCTTTTCTCACTGCCAGCCCTTCTTGATCAATAAGTAGCTGAAAACTGTAGAGGTTTTATGAATCAGCTGCATGCTGCTTTCTGTGCTCTGCTGATTTACAGTGAGGGAAAAATAGACTTAGTAACTCATGGGCTAATAGGTGCTGGTTTATAGGCATTAGACATTATATTAAATATTCCTAGTCAGAGATTTATAGACATACTGTTAATTTTTTTTTAAATTATATTTATTTTATTTTTGGGTTTATATTAATATAGTTATGTTTTATTGTATGTCATGAATGGTTATTTTGAAAGTAGTGTTCATATAGGATAGGATGGTCTGTGATCAATTTTATAATAAAGAAGTGTTTTATAATAATATACTTCATTGATAAGTACTGATCACTGTATTTTCTTTTGTATGGTCTTGATGATTTTAAAAAATTTCTAATTGCTTCTGTTATACTTCACTCAGCTATATCAATCAACTATTAAGGAAGTAAACTTTGAGAACACAGTGGGGCAGAGAGTCTAAAATGTGTAAAATATTTATTTATTCATTATAGTCAGGAGGGCTAGGTACCTTGCCAAGGGTCATAGGAAGCATTTGTGACCAAGGGAGTATAACACTCTTTGCTTTGTGTCTAGTTCTTGTATTATTGTCACATTTTATGTGTGGTTTCTAGTATTTTCTATGTACTCCAGATATTTGTTATGGAAATGAAATCCTTCAGTTCCACATCTAGATGTTGGGCTTCTGTGGTAAGGTAACAGTCTAAAAAGTGGTTCCTTGTTGAAGTGTTGGTGTTTATATTTAAATACCACATTGTCTTTAGAACTGTTCTATTTTTCAGTTGTACTGCTTTTTTCTTTGTGTATATTTTCATCAATTTTGCTGTGAACATGAGGTAGCTAACACTCTTAACTAATTAAAATTTGGTTTACTATTTACAATTAAACTCTATTTGAGTGTATTAGTTCCTCATCTTTTGATTTAGCTCAGTCTGGTTGATTCAGACATAATTTTTGTGTTAAATAAGGGATTTGACTACCATAAATAGGAAAAAGGTAGGATAGTCTCATTGCTTGAAATTAGTGAGATGATAAATAGGGGCATAAAACTTCCTAGAAATTCATCTATCCAGGCAGATCTTTCTTTTTTTCATGCTGTATTTGGAAAAAAAAAAAGGGGACATGTGCAGAAACTGTGAGTACAATTAGCGTCAAGCAGATAAATCCAACTCTAATCCTGTTTACGCTCCACATCAGACAGATGTGCTGAGATTGATTCAGACAAGCCCTTGGCTTATAGTAACTTTTTTTTAAGTGCCATGTATTTTGGTTTTGTTGGATCTTTGTTAAATGTTAAGTGCTGTTGGTTTTGCTCTTCCCTAACGCCTGTAACCTACTTTATGCAGGTTCCCTCTCTGCTTTCATGATGACAGGGCAGCCTCGTAGAAGAGATTATCTTTATTCCTTGTAATTAAATTGACTTTTTTTTTTCAGAAGATACAACAATGGGAAGTGGGTACTGAATTAAATAAATAGCATGATATCTAATAGATGTACACTTAAATCTCTTGCAAGAACAGATGGTACCCAATATCTTTCTGAGTAATGTGAGAGGACAGTTAATGTCCTGAAACTGCTTGCAATAACCAATATGATACTAACGAGCCAATACGGTTTTCAAAGTTTAGAAAATGTTTACTACAAGATATACTTTATTGCAAAAGTAAGCTTGGTTGTTACCTCATTCTAGAAATATTTTATAAACACAGCTTATGACCTAAATTTTCTTTATCTTAATAAGTTGTTTTATAAAATTTTACTACATTTGAGATGGTCTTATTTTCAGCAAGGAGAGAAAATGAAAATTATAGAATATGCCTGGGATTTTATGCAGATTTCTTTACAACTTTAGGAAAAAATGGGCTGTCCTAACCCTACTAGCTAATTCAATGTTTCCTCTAGAAATTAAAACTCAAGGATGTTGGTTTTTTACAATTCAGCATTTCTAGAGTTTATATCCTTTTCCAGGATGCATCTTGAAATGTATTCCTGTAAAACCAGCAAAGTCAGGTAGTGGTTTTGAAAATCTAGTGCTGCCTTGTAAGAATGTTTGATAAATACAAGTAAGTAACTGACTGAAATAGCCATGAAAAGAAAATGCAGGCCTTACCTGACTTAAGACTAAATGTCATTTTATGAAAGCTAGTGGGGAATAAAAAGTGTTTTATCAGGCCTTCATTTTCTTTGACTTGTGCAGGATAAATAGGCTAATGTTTGTAACTTATATGTGGTGCATATCCATAACATTGGTGTAATAGAGTTCATGCTATACTCAACAGAACTAAGACTTAAATCCAAAATATGATTTATTTTAAAGAATTTAAAAAGCAAACCCACTTAGAATATTTGTGTTGTTCTGGGGAAATGAATGTTGCAGCTCAGTTACTGCTACAGAGTGGTTGTGGTTATATTTCCTTTCTCCTAAAACATTGAGGTTGTGTGCTGGCATTTTCAGTGTACTGAATGTCTGACAGTGAGCCTTTGTGAAATAAACCTAATCAGACCCCTCAAAAATTCTATTTTAAAAGTTAAAACAAGTCTTTAATGTAGATATTAAACTCTGTAACGTTCTAGGTAATTTGGGACATCACCAGTCAGTTTTTCATTTCAGACCTACAAAGACTATTTACCCTTAATGTTTTAGAAGAGCAGTACAAATTTTGACAGAAATGAAGATCTTAGGTTTAGTAATGTTAGTACCAAGTTTGTTTGTACAATGTCCACTTTGAGTTTGTGTAACATCATAGTTCAAATGGAATCATACAGTGTTTCTTCCCCCTTGGTTCCCTCATTTTTAAGAATACATTGACTGAAAATACTTTCTCAGCAGTACAGTACTTCAGGATTTTTTTTTACTTATTTAGTTGAGTTTTCTCCTGTTTATTTGCTGTGTACTTCTGAAAATATGCACTACAGACATTTCCTGTGTACTATTTAAATGCACACCAACATTTACATGTCACAATATTCCTGCTAAGAGTGGAAGTTAGTAGCTGATTTATGGAAATATTAGGATGATAGAGTATAACAAGTTGGTGAAAATATGTGGGAACTATACCGAGGTCATGCTTCTATTTGTCACAGGTTATTTGGTACAGAGCAGGAGAAAATGAATTGGTTGAGAATTGTGAGGAGAAGTCATATTGACTTGAGCTTTAGCTGTGTTAGCATGGATGAGGAGAAGTCATCCAGGATTCCTGGACAGAGAAATGATCGCTGCATAGCCTCCTTCCAGAAATGATGTTGAGAAATGACAGTGTCAAACTGTTACAATAATTGACAAAGTCATCTTTTTCCTGCCCAGAAAAAGTATATGACTTTCTGAAACCCCCAGCTTCATGTGGTGTAATGAGGAAGGGGGTGCTGTCCATCTTTCCCTGGGTGACAATTAAAATAGGTTTTCCCAACACTCCAGTACAGCATGAATAGTTATTCATCAAACAGAATCTACTGCAGTTTTTGCTATTGAGAAACCAGAGTTGTTGCTAGATTTGGGGAAGTTTTCTGCTTTCTATCATTTCTTGCCTTGGGCTGCAAAGGGACCTTTATTGATGTGCTGTATTCGGTCTGCTGTAATTATGAAGAACGCAGGGAAAATTTTCTTTCTGTGTCCAAAGAATTTGGTACCTACAGGAAGGGTGATATTTTTCCTTCAGTTTGTCTATTTTGCTTTGATTCTGAGGAATTGGAATGCAGCTCAAGAGAGCAGGAAAAGGAGAAGCCTGTACCATAGTGCCTCAGTTGATACATCTCCAAAAGGCACTTGGAAATGAAGTGGTAGCATCTGCAGGCACAGCATCCATGCAAATAACAGCCCCAAGATAACAAAACCTTCCCTTAGCTAACACAAATCTCTCCTGGGATGAGGATCTCAAACTGTGACAAGAACTTTTCTGAAACTGTTTTTCTTGTCTTCTAAACTGAATTCATAAATCAAAAATGAAAGCAAAGATGGGTACCACAGTTTTGGCTTATTTGTCTATTTTTCCTTGGCTGTTTTCTGATATGTTTCTGTTGTAAACACAAAAGGTAATGGTTGTATCAAATGAAAAAATATAGTTAGCTTGGGTCATAGCACACTATGATCTTCAAGTATGACTGCTATGATTGCTGTGATTTAGGTGAATAGAATAAAGAATTTGCTTTTTGAACCTGAATTTAAAAAAGTGTTTCCTAGAGTGTGAAATTTTAATAATTTTTTTGAACAACAGAAAGCTGAGTAAATAACCTCTTTGAAATTGCTTTGTTTGTACAGCTGGATACATAACAAAGTTGGTGAAACAAAAGACCAATGATTGAGGGAAATAATATGGCATAAGTTTCAATGCAAGCATGAACAGATGCAGGAGGTGAACCTAGAGATGAAGCCCTAACAATACTTTTAGTTGTTACTCCCAATCACTCTAATAATGCTTTTCTTTTTATTTTTTTCCCCTTACAGGTGATTCCGGTGTGGCTTTACAGGCTCAAGAGGAGATTATTGAAATGAAGGATGTATTTTCAGTAAAACTGAAGCGTCGTCGTTTTGCAGGGCAGCAAAAAGGTGGTACTTTGTTGGGTATCACAATTTTTAAATGCTTGAATAAAGAAGAGAACAAGCTTACAGACTGTGCTATCCATTTAAATAACTTAAGTGAAGATCATTGTCAGTCATGGTTTAGACATCTGAAGGAAATTTTAAATGGTAAGCATTTAATAGAGTTTGCTGTCATATTTATTTCTATTGGCAATACATGAGGCTGTCTGAAGCTCAGAAACATCTTGCCTGTGGAAATTAAAACACAGATATGAATCTTATTTCTGGCAAATGTTTACTACTGAAGTTTTACATAGTCAAGTGTAAAATCTAGGAAAGTGACAATAATTGAGTAATGTATCTGTAAAAATGAAACAAGTTGATGTTATTTTTGGAAGTTTTGGAAGCCACTGAAAATAAATGGTTTTCTTTATTCTGACTGAAGAGTCTTCTGGGAAATCTGCTTCTGGAGTATAACATACTTAGTTGATATTTTCACTTGAAATTGCATCACGCCTGATACTACAGTAGTTGTACTTCTGGGAACTCTTCAGGAACTTTCTGGTTTAGGAAATCCCACTTGAGACCTCCATATTCTTTAGGAGCCTAATGGGAGAGACTTTCCTCATCTTCATAAATTCACAGGTGGCAGTGCTCTGTAGGACTCTTGTTGCTTAATTTGATACAAAACTTATTTGCAATAGTGATGGGATGCAATCCTTTACTGTAAAAATATCTTTCTGTGTTTGCCTAGGCTAATGCCAATTTCAGAATGCTTTGTTTAACCAGTTTTAGGGTTGGTGGGTTGGGGTTTTTTAATTTTATTTTATGGAAGCTCTATCAAAATTATGAAAAAAATATTCACCATATGGGGAAAAGAGCCTCCCAAGAAATGCAAGCCTTTCACTGAAGTTTATATTTGAAAGGCACAGAACATAGCACACTTTTGATATAAATAACCAAAACTACATCCCTTCCCCAATACCAAACTCTGATTTAGCTCCAAAAGGTGCCTCTATTTACAGATTATAGCAAATGAGTTGGTTTATTTCAGAAGAAAAGCAGTCTGTCTTGTGACACCCTATTAGAACTCCAGCTGAATTGTTAAGACAGAGCCAGATTATAGAATTCAAATCTTGTACATCTGTAGTGTTTGTGACAACACTTTGAATAAGATTTTATGGTGTGCTTCTACTAAAGTTTCACAAGCACATATTAAAGAAACAACATGAGTTATTAATGGTGCACTCTTGCATTGTTTGTTTACAATATGCTTTGGATTTTCCCAATGAAGATGTGTATTAAAAAGTGCCTTCCCTTTTCCCCTTTTGAAAGACTTTATCATGAAATATTTCAATCTGCACAAGTGCCAGGATTCCTGTAGATCTCCAGCTTCCCATAAAGGCAAGGACATTTGCATAAGGAGCAAATGTCTGTTTTGTTCCTAGATTACTCTCCATCTATCAGGAGCAGTGATACCATATGTTCACAGAAAAAAAGCTGCAGTATCTCTAGCTCAGGTTGCCTTGACCTCGAGGTGCAGTCTGTGTTTTATAGGTTTGTAACTGGAAGCCACCTGAACCCAAAAAGAAAGTGTTCTGTGCATTGCTGTTTCAAGTTCTTGCTTCAGTCTCTCTCTAGAAGCTCAGACCTTGTACAGATGTTTTTTGGATCTCTGATCTGTACATTTTTTTCTCCTTGCCTTCTACTTCAGGAATAAACAGGACTCAGAGAGATAAAAATAACCAAATGAAACCCTCACCATACCAGTTGCTAATGTGTATATTCTTCTAAGTCTGAACTAAAAGTATACAATTCAGCTGAGTTCTGTTAATTTCTCAGTGGCTGATATTTCTGTGGGAAACTATAGTAAGTTTTCACAGTTTTTACTGCAGCTTTTTTATTTTTCTTTCTTTTTTTTTGTAATAGTGCTGGAGTCATTCTTGTTCATGAGCTCAAATTGGCTGCTTCTGGTTTTATCCTTTTGAAGTAGTAAATATGACTTCTCTGCCCTCCCTCGTCCCCCAGTCTATCTGATCACAAAGTAATTTTTCATTAACAGCTGCATTGTTTACATGAAGGATTTTTTAAATTGTTTCTGGGCTAGATCAAATTAAAAGGAGGTGATTTATCAAAGTAGAACATATATCTATAGATTTGGTCAATAATATTTAGACATTCTGACAAATGGGAGCACATGTTACTGACAGGTGTGTTTCCTCTGCAGATAAATTCAATTTCTACTTGTTTACCTTACTCTTTGACACGTTTTTAGGTTTTTATGCATATACATTAATTAGGGAACAACAATAGCAAGTTTATTGGTGATAGTATGAGACAAAGTTTATCTGGAGGTTTCTAATGAAGATTTTATTTTTTCTGAAGTTTCACATAGACAGTTTTTTTTTTTTACAGTGTGATCTGTGTCTGGCATGACACATGTCATGTCATAAATGGTTTTTCCCTGTTCGTTTTTATTATCTTCACAGTGAGTGTCCTCTGTTGCTTTGACTTTGTGTTCAGAGTACTTCAATTTAAAGTTTAACTGAGCTGTAATTTTTTATGAAGCCTGTTATCATGTAAGTGAGCACACACAGATTTAAGTGTTTAGAATTTAGTTACAGTGACTGCCATTATGGTTCTTTCTGTGTGTGTGTGACAGGATAACAAAATAAACGTACCACCATCTTCCCATATTTGAGGAAGTTCTTATTTTCTACCTGCTGTTGCTGCTGTTGCAGTGCATGCCAACTAGATATGACAAGCTTGCTCACTGATAGAGTGCTCCTGAAATCTGATCTGTACATCACATGTGTGTTAAACTGCTGTAAGATAACCACTGCCATCTTTATGCACCTCTGGAGCCTTGGCTCTGGGCTGGCTCCTGGAAGGCCCCAAAGGGTCTAGAAGGATCTAGTGTGCTGTTATCTTGTGTCAGCCCTGCCCTGCTGCACACCCCACTCTCATGATTTCCATTTGCACATCACATCTTTTTGTACAGGATTTACAGGCATGGCACGTGGGGACACACTGTGTCAGTAGAATTCACTGTTTCATCTAAAATCCTCTGCACCTGCAAATACATAGTGGTTCTGAAAGAGTTGAGGCAGGCTCAAAAATGAGAGAAAATGTACAGTTGTCAGTGCTCATCAATTGTTTTTTAACAAGATAACACTTACTAGTAGCTGATTTGAAAAAGCTTTACTTAAAAACTCTGTAAACTAACAAGACAGTAAATGTGGTTAAGAATAAATGATAAAGTACCAAAAAAAGCACAAAGTGCATTTTATTTTTATCTGCTGTTCTGTAGTATCTATCATACGAGGATTTGATATGAAAGCCTGAAACTTCATGCATGAAGTTTTAATTAAACCATTAATGTTAAACATTAACTTTGCTTAGTTAATATTTACAGCGGTGTCTCCATAGTTACATCAACGACTCTATCTCATATTGTTAGTTTTTCTCATGTATAATATTCCTAATGTTATATAAAGTATTTATAAATGTAGGTGGTAATGACATGATTCCAGGCTCTTAACTTTTGTAACATAAACCCATTTTGCTGAGGCTGGGGCCTGAAAGCAGCACAGATGTATGTCTGAGCACAGCGTCTCTGCTGCCCCAGGAGCCTTTGTTTTCAGAACACCCTGATTGACCCACCACCCTTCATGGTTCACTGATTCACTTGATAGATCAAGTTTAAACTAGTGCATATTAGCACATTTGTTAGTACTAGGGGAACAGTTGGCCTTCCTGCTTTAGGCTGCTGGCTCGTTTCAAATGGAGCAGCCAGGGAAAACAATAACAGAATACCAGTTAGGGGAGCCCCAAAAGGCTGGCAGACTGGGATCAGTTGCACACAGTAGTCAATGACATTGATTCATTCATATAGATGTTGTTTAAAGACAATTAAAAGATTATTATTCAAAAACACTTTAAAGAAGCTTCACAATTATATTGTGTGAAAGTTTAATCTTTGGCTGTTACAGGATATGCTTTCATTAAACTCAGTTGTTTGGTGCGTTCTAACGTGTCCAGTGCACACCAGGAATGATAAAGTAATAAATTTTGTCATGATCATCCATTCATGTCAGTTGGCAATTATTTGGCACAAATAAAATCACTTCTGTAGGGCACCGTCTCTGCTCAAATGTTTGTGAAAAATATTTCTGTCAATGAAATATTTTATCTCTCTAAAAAAGTAAATTGATATTC
Organism: Geospiza fortis; assembly: GCF_000277835.1. Lineage (NCBI taxonomy): Eukaryota > Metazoa > Chordata > Aves > Passeriformes > Thraupidae > Geospiza > Geospiza fortis. The sequence continues at coordinate 22,141,143 of NW_005054298.1, read as the reverse complement.
AAATAGTCATAAAGAGAATATTTTAATACTTTCCTGTGAATTCATTTGGTTCTTGAAAGTCTTGCTGCGATTTATGTATTAACTCTGATATGCTTTTCAGCAATAGCCCAATATACATAATCATAAATACAGTTGTTGGTTTAGAATGGTTTAATGAATTAATTTTTCTTAAAAAATTAAATTCAACCATTTCCTCAAAAATCTAGGATTTTTCTTCACCAACTGAAAAGTCTATTTTCTTTTGCCTCCATAGGATTTCTTTTGAAACTTTATATTGCCACCTAGGGTTAAATTTTTACATCTCACATGCAAAAACATTGAAGTGAGATAGTGATATTTGCTTTTCTCTGTTCAGTTTTCTCCTGATGTCTATTTTGCAGAACTGTAACTCACACTGTCTGGGTAACAGAAGTTTTGACACTTCATCTGCTTTCTCTACTTCTACAAACTGTGCTTTTCTATTCTTTCCCCCTGCTTTGTCCATTGTACTCTTATATTTTGTATGTTTGGGGGTGTGGTTTTGGTTTGTTTTTTGTAACGCTAAAGGTATGCACAGATATCCATGGCTGAAGTCAGTTTTTACAGTTTTTTAGCTCTGGGTGTTGATTTGGGGGGGTTGAGTGTTAGGAGGATCAGCTGATCACAGTTTCTTGTAAATAAGATAAGAAAGATGACAGCACATCTATGAATTTAGTTAAATGTTTTCTCTTTTGAAGCAGGAGTCCTTATTCTTATAAGTTTTCCATTTAATTTTTAAATGGGAAACTTATAATTTGCCTGATGCTTTAGGCAAATTAAAAAGTCACAGAAATTATTTTTTTGGTCTTAATATTTATATAACTTCTAAAGGACTGAAACAATACCAGTTAGTAGATGTCAATTAAGACATAATGTAATGTCTTATGGTAATTATTTATATGTATTAATAGCCTTTGGGAGCTTTTGTTTAGACTTCCTTGTTTGTGTTGTAATTCCTGTAAAAAGACATTCCACTGCAGTACATACCTGCAGTGCTTCTTTCTGTTTCCAGAGAATGAAGATGATTTTGGGTTGGAATGGGTCTCTGGAGATGATCTGTTCTGGTTTCCTGCTCAGGGCAGGTGAGCTTCTAATAAAGATCAGGTTGCTAAGAGCCATGTCCAGAGAAGTTTTGAAAATCTCTATGGATAGACAGTGTTATCCATGGCTAGCTGCCCTCATTGTGAAGGGTGTTTTTCTTTATTTCACGCTGGAATATTCCTTGTGCCACTTGTGTCCATGGCCTCTTTGTCCCTGCACCTGCAGGAAGCCTGGCTTGGTGGCCTGTGGCTCACACAGGAGATGTTCAAGGAAAGATTTTGGTAGATTTGTCCTTGGGGCTGGCCAGGCCGGCTGCCGCTGCCTCCTGCCGGCGGCCTGCTCCGGCCCCTTGCTGTAGGGGCAGCTCCATGTCAGACCTGCTGCCTTCATCTCTCTTGGCCTGGGAGGCTGCAAGTGGGGGCAGCTCTTCAGCTTCAGGCTCAGGAGACGCTGGGAACAAGACTGTAGTGACATCCTTTGGACTGCTGACTGCCCTCTTGTTCTGCAGCCCAGCGAGCCCCTGCCCGTCCTGGCTGCCCTGGCACCGTTCCCTCATGTCGGTTCTGGTCCCTCAGGAGCTGCAGTGCTCTCTGAGGTGCTGGTGCTGCCAGTGCTCTCTGAGGCGCTCCCTGCTGGAGCTGCCAGTGCTCTCTGAGGTGCTGGAGCTGCCAGTGCTCTCTGAGGCGCTGGAGCTGCCAGTGCTCTCTGAGGGGCTGTGGTCTGGAGCTACCAGTGCTCTCTGAGGCGCTGGAGCTGCCAGTGCTCTCTGAGGCGCTGGAGCTGCCAGTGCTCTCTGAGGTGCTGTGGTCTGGAGCTACCAGTGCTCTCTGAGGTGCTGGAGCTGCAGTGCTCTCTGAGGTGCTGTGGTCTGGAGCTACCAGTGCTCTCTGAGGTGCTGGAGCTGCCAGTGCTCTCTGAGGTGCTCCCTGCTGGGCCTGGCCCCATCCCATGCTCGGAGGGCTTGGCTGGCTCTGGTGCTGGGCTTTGGCTTTGTCCTATCGAACATCATCAGACTTTTCTCAGACCTTTCTTGTAGCTGATCAGGGTCCTCATGAACAGCAACCCTTCCCTACAGCACATCCACAGTCCTCACCAAGTTCCCTATTTTCATTTTCCTCCTTTTTGAAAGAGATGCATTTGAGCACAGGTGGATGTTACTGCAGGCATTCAGGATTCTCCAGGATTAGTTTGCTGTGCAATGACTTGGCACTCTATGCAACATTTTCACATAAACATGGTTATACATTTTTTGTGTATGATTTTGAGGTTATAGCAGCGAACTGATACAATAATTTCCTTCAGTATATTTAAGAACTCTTCTAAATTTTCTGACACAAACTGGATAAAGAGCTAGTTTTCCTTTGAAGATTCTTTGATGTGTTGAAATAAATGGAAAATTATCTCTGTGACTTCTATAATTATGTTTTGATCTTAAGGAATACTTTCCTCTTTAATGTTGAAATAGTGTTTAGCTATAATTTCTTTAATAACTTTAATTTCTTTTTAGTAACTGTTTCTGATCAATTGTTGAGGTAGAGTAAGTGGAATGAGCTGCAGGAAGTCCCTGCTGACACTCTGAAGGTACATGTGGCTGCAAAAATTGAGGTAGTATTCTTCATGGGCAGGAAAATGTGCTTTCACTCTTGGCTCCCTATGTAGCTCCTTTGGCTACTACTAATTTTGTTCTTGAATGTTGAAAGCAGTACACTTGCCAAATATTCTAGCTTTTGGCTAAGAAAGTGATAGTCTACCCTGGTACTGAAACAGAATTCAGAATTGTTAAAATCAAGTATTTTAAATAAACACCAAAAGAAGAGCAGTATTGCACACTACTGTTTGCTTCTGGTAGCAAAACAGCCTCACTGAACCATGGCAATTGTAGGAATTCTAGAAAAGGGAATTTGAAAAGTAATATTATTGGTTTAGCATGAGTTATTTACTCTTCAATAAAATGCCATGTTTCAAATAATAAAATTACTTCATGTGATCAGTGTGCAAGACAAGGTTCAGCTTTGCATAGCGGTATTTCTCAGTGTTATTTCCTTGGAGTTTATTATTCCAAAGTCCCAAATGAACAATAATTTCAATAATTTCCAAATGATATTGCCAATTTTCTATTTCTTTGTATTTTTGGTCCTCCTTTACAATGAGACAATTTCCTGTGGACTGTTTGATTTGCACTCTCAGAAAAGAAGAGTGTTGGATTGTTGTGTCAGTTTTGTCGGGTGTTACTTTCATATACCTGTTGGGAGGGAGTCATTAAATTCCAATAAAGATGCATTTTTATGTTTGGGCTTCTTTTCTTTTTTGGTGCCCAGACTTCACACTCGCCCGGCTCCTGAATCAGGGTTTAACTAGGCTGTGACATATGCATTTTTTTCTGGTTCCTCCAGCTGTTTATTAACTGTACACACAAAATTAATAATGTGATTTAAAGATAAGTAGTACACATGCAAGAAGAAATTGATACTTTTTTAGACTGTAATTTACTTATCCTGTCAAAGTATTGAAATTATTCTGATTTAAAAAAACCATTTAAGCTGTAAAAATAGTTGGGTTGTGTGTAATCTTGAATGTTTCGTTTTCTTTTTAGGTTTTCAAAACAGACCTAAATCCTTGAAAGTGTTTGTTAATCCAAGCAGCCACAAAAGAGAAGCCACTAACATTTATTATGAAAAGGTTGCACCTCTTTTTAAACTTGCTGACATAAAAACTGATGTCACGGGTAAGTTGCTTCAGAAGTGTAACGTAATCCTTTGTGAAACTAATAGTTCAGCATGTGAGACAATTTGAATTTACTGCTTATCCTTATTGCCTCTGACTGCAAGTACTGCATTTGGAGCTCTAGTTAATACAAAACAATGTATTTTTATTTTGTCCAAAAGTGCTTTAGTAATTCTCTTATTGATTCAGTACTTTTCACCTATAGCAATCAGTACTAGTAATCTAGGCTTCTGTGTCTGTTGTAACTGACTTGAAAAATTATCAGTCTCAGTTTAAACAAATTATAGGAGATCTCATCTTGCAGTTGTTCCTTAAATTTCTTATGGAATGATGACTAGTTCAGGTTGCAGGCCAGAAATCATTTTGATGAAATCTGATTTAGCCATGAAAATATACTAGTGCGATAATGGTAGATGAAAATTACCTTGCTAATTTTATTCCCTGTATTCATGTATTTTTAACTACTTAGCCCACAATTTAAAGTAAAATCAATTGAAGATTAAAGACACATAGAAGAAATGTGAAAATGATGGTCTGTATTAGAATTCTGTAGCAATAATTTCTTAACTACCCTGAACTGACAGGGAATGCCAGCAGCTTTATATAAATTTTAATTTTCAAAGAGGTATTTTTCCACCTGGAAGGCATGGATCATAGTGTGAACAGACTAATAATGCTGTCATATTAGAAATTGACTTAGCCTTTTTTGGTCACAATTTAAAAAAAAAAAAGTTTTAATACACATTGTGGATATGATTTGTGGAGGTTTCAAAAACCTTTTTACTAGTGGAATAAAAACAGTTTTAAGTTTATTTTTTAATTATTTGTCTTTGAAATTTTAATAGGAAGCTTCTGAGTCAAGCCAGAAAAATGCTTAATGGCCTATCCTTTAATTAAGGTTATTTTGGCAATGTTGAAATACTCTTGTGCTTATTAGCTGCCTAACACTCCTCCTACAGGCAAAATGAGAAAACTACATTGCAGTTTTCAATGCTAGTAGAGAACTAAATAATTAAGAATTATGTTTTTTTTTAAAAAGAGGGTGGTGGTGGGTGCTGAGTGAAAGTCCTGTCCACTGCTACCCTATTCTAATAAAACCAAGCACTTTATTTCACATAAATTGAACTGGGTTTTTTTCCCTCCCATAATTGTTTTGGATTTTGTGAGGTTGGAGTGTGCATCTTGCTGTTCCTGCTGTTTTGGAGCATGACCAATATTTACATAACTGGTGGTGTACAAAGGTATATTAGGTGCTGAAATTTTGAAGACTTTTGTGCAATTTTTTCACTGAAGATAGTTTACATTTAGACTTTTCCACATACACATATTTAAAATTCATTGAATGAGAAGTTAAAATTTGTTGAGCACAAAAATTTTATAGCAAATTTGAACTTCTGAGGTGGCTTGTAGTGTATATAAAATAAAAAAAATTCAGATTGCTAAAACCACTTCAGAATATCAAAGATTGACAGTGGAGTGCTGAAAGACAGAGCTCTCCTCAGCCAGTCTTGTACATTGGTAGCTGTTGCTTCCTCTCTGATCAGGCTTTCCAGATCTTATTCTTCATTATAGCTTCTCTTGGAATAAACTTCTTATGTGTTTACAAGTTTGAAGTGGAAATATTTTCTCCTACCCAAGGACATATGGCAATCTAAAGACATGTATGTAAATAAGTGAGTGCTGAAGTAACACTTACTTTTTCTGATTATCTCAAAATTTTGTAGAGTTTTCTTTTTTTATTTTTCCCCAAATGACTTTGTGTGTAACACTTTAATAATTTCACTAAAAATAACCAAAGGTATTCTGGAGTGGATTGTGTTTTGCTGGGTTTTTGAGGTTTTTTTGTCACATACAGTAAGCAAATCTCTGAAGTGCTTAGAGCTCTAGAAAGTGTGAATGAGCAAATTTAAACTGAACCAGTACTTTTAACTGTGGCTAAGGTGAAACAATGGTTAAATCTGGCCTCTTTTAAGAATTGGGCAATTTTTTCTTCTGCAGCTGGGATGTGGCTGCTAGGATAAGAGCAGTGACTCTTCCAAAAATTGAGTTCTACAAAAGCTCACTCCACTGTTGAGATACCTGCAAGTACTGGCAATTTGTGATAATTTGAGCTAGTATTTTAGAAATACGTTAGTGTCTTGCAAAATCTTATACATATTTAAAGAAAAATAAATAAAGGAAACCCTGACAGAATCCTAGCTTGTCTCACTTCTCTTCCTAGTTTTGACTCTTTTGCTTCCATTTATGTACTCTTACAACCTGGACTTTTAGGCAGAAATAACAGCCTTCCCAAACTCCTATTTTTAGGGCAGAACCACAGAAGAAAGAAATGTTTGAGAGTTGGACAAATAGCATTAGTTTAAACTTACCATGTGGTAAATACCAACAGATAACTGGTGTTGATGCTGGATGAGAAAAAGCTGTTATCAGTAACAGTTAATCCCACTGATTTTAGTCTGTGGCGGGAGTGCCATTATGTTTAGGTGCCATATGAAAGCATCCCCTGTTTTGAAGTGTTGAACTAATTTTATATTGCTTTTTCTATGTGTAGTGGCCAAGCCCTTGGTTCTTGTTTGCCATGTGAAGAGGATGTTAAAGTGGTTTTGGAGTATGTGTGACTCTGTTCAAATGAGGTGCACCTTTGGTGTCCTTCCTTCAGAATGCCATTATCCGACACTTAAGGACAAAAGAAAGAGAAAATCTTTCGAGATTATGCATTAGAAATGGTCAAAAAATCAAATAATATTTTTTTGATAATGATTTTGACAAATATGAGATTTGGGTCCTTCTCAAACAATGAAAGAAGCTTTCTTCCTATTACCAAAATACATTGAGTAGTTTTTTTTGTTTGTTTGTTTTTCCTCCTGAATTGGAGCAGTGCCAAATATTCAAACACTTAGCTTTTTTCCAGCTATCAGAGTGATTTATACATGCCCTTCTGGAGATTGTCAAGCCTGCAGAAAACTTTCTAGACCCGGTCTTTTAATGTGTGTGTTGGATTTTTCTATGTTCTTTTTCTACTTGAATTATTCCCTATATGTTCTCACAGAGTTTTTCCTGAAAATCTCATTTTTTCACTGCCTTTTTGTCCTGATGTGTCAAAATAGATCCTCTGTCATTCTCTCATCAAATTTTAAATTTCATGTAATTCCCCAATCTTCGGCCTTGAGCAGTTCTTTTACACAATTTCCAAACTTAAGCTATTAGATGCAGAGAGGATGGATTTGCTTTCAATCTGGCTAACATTAGTAATTTTTACTGCCTTTATTGACTTCTCTGTAGGCATGAGCCCTCTTTATTTTTATGTCCTTGTTCTTTGAGTGAATTAATTCTGTAACAGTAAGCATAACTTACATTACATTAGGAAAGCACTGAGCATGTTTTCTGTTACAAAATAAATCTTTTTTACTGTTCCATTTTAATTAGACTGTACTCATAACTTTCTAAATGTCATCGTGTTCATTTAAAAAGGCATGTAACCTGGTAACCAACTCTATTTTCATGGGAAGAGTTTCTTTCACAGCTAAGCAATGGTAAGATATTTGAACCTTTCTGCATTTTTGCATGATGCACACTTTTATTGGTCACTTTTGACACAGCCTACAGATATTGATAAAAGCATTGTTCCCATTGGCAATGCAAGGCTGAATATGGTAGCTTATATAATGTGCTTTGATATTCCAGAGAGGCCCTGCATGAAAGTAAATTCTGTAAATAATTCCCAAAAGTTATTACAGTGATAGGTGCTTCTGCAGCAAAATGATAAATCTCTGCCTTCCATATAATCAAAACAATTCTGGTTTTTTAATTAAGAATTTTCAAAACACCAAGCATGAGAACTTTGCTGGTACTGATTGGGGGATTTTGAATTTACAGGCAATATAAGCAAATTTTTAGTGTGAAGTGTAAAAATTGTATCAAAATTGTATTTTGTTTTCCTTGTCATTTTTTGGGAGAAAAGATATATACACTTACTATGTCCACACAGATACTTGTGTGTTTGTTTAAATAGGAAGAGATAGGGGTATTTTCAATTCTTGTAAGCAGCTTTTGAATAGTCTGTAGAAATATTATTGGAACAGGTACAGCTATGGAATGATTGTTTTAGACATCAAGACTAATAATTTTAGCAGTGTTTAGGAACACTGGAGAAAAGCCTTGAACTATGTGAGCACCAGGGACAGACAAGCATGAAAGATTAATGTAATTTTGCATATAATGATGCACATTCTTACACAAAAAATCCATCTGCAAGTGTCATGTCAGTCAGCAAAAATCTTTGATGGGTGGCTGCAGCTGGGCTGTCTCTTCTGGCAAAGCTGCCCTAGAAAATGCTAAATGTAGTTATGATGCTTCGTGCCATCTGTAGTATGCCAGTTTATCCTGTCTTCACTGGCATTTACAGTACTATATGGGGTATCAGCAAACACAGAGACATCAATGTGGAGTGACAGATTCATTTCCTCCAGAGGCTATGAACTCTGGTGTATACTTGTGCCACCTTCCTCTGTGTGTTATATGCTGTTGTCACTGGTATTTGGCTTGATTTCATACTTCTGTGTTTAACTCCTCTTATTTTTGATTTAGCAATTTGCATGTCCTAACACAAAGGCAATTAACTTTGATTGATCCTGAAGTAATTCTATCTTAACTGAGGATATGCTTATTTTCCTTAAGTTTACCAACTGTGTCAGTGCTAGAACTTGCATTTTGATGCGACAAACATCTTGAATTATCTGAATTTATGTGCATGAAATAGCCATGTATCTGATAGCAGCTGTAATTTAGTGTTTGGCCTTTTAGCTAGCATAACTATAAAATATAACTTCTATACTTTTAATGCATTAATGACTTAAAAAATAATCTGGATCGAATTACTCTGTGTTCCTTATGATGGATGGACAAAATAATTTAAAATTATCTAATCTGCTGCTAATTGATGTTTTCCACAGTAACTGAATATGAAGGACATGCTCTCTCAGTACTTAAAGAATGTGAACTGCAGGCATTTGATGGGTAAGTTGGTTAGTGACTATGAAGATTAGTAAACCTCATCATCTTGTTTTTTATTTGTATTCCAATAAAAATTATGTCAGTGGGTATTTAAAGAGTTACACTGTTTCTCATATGAAACCTGAGAAATTCAGTTCTCATTAAATACTTTGGTATTTAGTAATTACTGACAATAGTAATGCATCTTGGATTCATATATAATGGTAAATAAACATAAAGCTCTCTGAAATATACTTCATGAGGGTTTCGGTCTCTGTAAGAATACAAAGACAAAGAAGAAAAAACCTGGATTGTATCTTCCACAAATATCTTCTACACTGAGTCATATTTGAATTGTTTCATCTTTGATCTTTGGGTAGATACTGAGAACCTCCCCTGTAAGGCTTTCTCCAGTAGCCAGATCTAAGCTGGAAAAATAGAACCCTTTTGAAAGACCATAGGCATGTGTACCTCTACCTTTTTTGCTATTCATTTTTTTAGAGACACAAAAATGTAGAAATGACAAGACAACATGTTTTTTAATTCACTACAGTATGTAAACAATATAGCAATGCAATTACTGAGCTTGATTTTCTCTCTAGGAGAGTTATGATTCCTTCCATGTTAACAGCATATGAAGTAAACTGAAGTTTATGATTTGCAGTAGAAAACTGGAAGTTTATATCTCAGTGCTTTCTGAAAGTGACACTCCTATGTGTTAATTCTTTGTCAAAGCTGTTTGTTTGTATTTATAATTTCTCTGATTTCCCTTGTCACTGTTCTATTTTGAAAGACCACAGGCAGATGTCTTATACACTCTTAAATTTTTTTTGCTATCCACTTTTTTTTAGGGACACTGAAAATTGAGGCACTTTGTTAATTTGGCTTTTTACCCCTGACTTGTGGCTGAGCTTTGGTGACAAATAGAGGGACTGCATTTATGATGCTGAATAGTTGATTAAGAAAGTTGCATCTGATGGTTAAATAGCTGTTTCTTTTTCTCAGAAAGATGTTTCTTTTTCTCTTTCTTCTTCAAGGTCTAAGTAAAATTTGTTTGCTCAAGACTTTCTACTCCTTATGCATGGCAGGCTCTCACTGATTAGCGTTGGAATCCCAGGTGCCTGCTGGTATCTTTATTTCCAGCTAAAAAGGCAACTCTTGATGATTAATGCTAAAATAGTAAAAAACAAAATTAGCAGCATTTTCATGTTATTCCTTGGACTCTCTCTACACAGCATTCCGAAATCAGAGGAAAATATATCTGTTTTCAAAAGTTTTAATAGCTAGAAGACGATCCACATAAGTCCTTCTTGTATACAAGAAGGTATACAGTTTTTCAGACTTCAAAGATTAGCTGGTTTTGCTACTGTGACAGAGAATTTTAAGCCTGGGAAGAAACAAAAAACGAGTCAAAAGAAAGGCAAAGACTCCTCATTGCAAGTAGGAAGAAAATGTGCTTCAAACTTTTGTATTCCATTCTTCAAGCTGTATATTGTATTTCTTTAAATTTAATGTGGCAGTGTTTAGCTAGATAGAGGAAATATCCCTAAAAATTAGAGATTAAAAATCAGCTTGAAAATAATAATAGAAACTGAAGAAAAATGTTAAAGGCAATGAGGTAATTGAATTTAAATATTTGATAACATTAATAACATAATGAGTGTTATAAAGATCTGACCAGTTTTACCTGGTTGAATGATTGGGCATAGTTTCACAACTGCATTCATGCAGATATTTGAAAAGAATATAATTTAGGTGAATTCTTCCCAAAGTAACGATGATGTTTCTGTCATAAAGGCTTGGAATGTATTATTACTATTCTTATCATTAAAATATGTTTACTAATTTGGAGAATCACTGTAATATGTACTTAAATAAACAAAAACAAGGAAAAAAAAAGGTTTGCTGTAACAGAGCTTTTAGAGACAAATGCATTCCTCTCTATAGCCACAGCAGGTGGGAGTTTAATTACGTGCTCCAGAAGCAGTGATTAAGTACCTTTGTGCAAAGGATTGCTGGCACTAGGATTTTATACTTTGCTAAATCCCTCAACTGCCTGCATAGTGTAGGAAAATAGCTGTTTTCAAGTGTTTTTTTATTTTATTGCAATATTTGGTGAGTTGTTATTGTAAGGGCAATTAAAAGGCATTGGAATGTTTGTATGGGTCAGCATTGAAAGATGTAAAGAGCTTTTCCACTGAGGCACTTAAACATGTGTTTGGTTCTTCCATCTGATCAGTTTATGTGCATGACGTGAGGTAAGGTAAGAAAAACTTTGTCAGTTTTTAAGTATATTTACTCCTACTTAGACAGAAAGCAGAAATAAGAATGCTTAAGGAGCATTCAGGTAATGATCTGACAGTGAAGCCCAAGCTTGTTGTTAAAAAAAGAATGTTTTTAGCTTTTTGAAATATCATTATGTATATGGTGTGGGTAGCTGCTTTCCACTTGTTTGTTCAGTTATGAAAGAGTTTGTTTTGAACTGTTTGGCATTTTTGTTTTGTAATAGGGTGGTTTGTGTTGGTGGAGATGGATCTGTCAGTGAAGTTGCTCATGGGCTACTGCTCAGAGCCCAGATAGATGCTGGGAAAGACACAGAATATGTGTCAAAGCCTGTCAGAGCACCAGTTCCTCTTGGAGTAATACCAGCAGGTGAGAATGAAAGGTACTGTTACATTGTTAGTCATCTGGTTTTAGTCCCTCTGGCATGTTTTACAGTTTTGGCTACTAAAGGCGGTTCTTGATGCTAAAGCTTCAGTTAGGTAAGGGAGCTGTTGGATAAATGTCCTAAATTGGTGATTTATATTGATTACAAATGACTTGATTTTAAATTGTAATGATAATTTATAGTAATGGCACAGATGAGCTCTTTGCCTGAAGGAAGAAGCTGAGAAAGAACAAAAATAAAATAATTTTCAGCTGATCCATACAAGATCAAGTTTCAGTCTTATTTCCTGTCAGAAATGATACCAAATAAAAACTTTATTTTCTAGATTTTCCTTTTTTGCATCTCCAGTTTTCTTGGCAGAGTTCTCAGCTGGATTCATGCTTAGGGTCTATTTTAAAATGGTGTCCCAGAAATACATTGTGTGCATTATATTAAAAAAAAATTGTGCAAAAAACGACTTTCTTCTTTACAGACATGAAAATCTGTCTCTCTTAAAAAGTCATCTTGCTCTTTTATTAACTTGTATCTGGTGGTGTGGTTTTGTTTGTGTTGGGGGGTTTGTGTGTCCCTTCTCCTCAGTGTTTGTATTTGCCCTCCTTGGAGGGTAGCTGTGCCCAGCATGAAGGTTTTAGCAAGAGCTGTTGTGGTTTAAGCCCAGCCCCACACAGCTGTTTGATCACTGCCCCACCTGTTGGATAAGGGGAGAATCAGAAGGGTTAAAGCTGAAAAACTCTTGGGTTGAGATAAAGACAATTTAAGAGGAAAAGGGAAAGCTGCTTACACCAGCAATGCAAAACAAGGAATTCATTCCCTGCTTCCCATGTGTTCAGCCATCTCCAGGAGAGCAGGGCCCCCATCACACGTAACAGTGGCTTGAGAAGACAAATGCCATCACTTTCAATGTCCCACCCTTCCCCCCTTTTATTACTAAGCATGGTGTCATATGTCTGGAATATCCCTTTAGTCAGCTGGGCTCACCTGTCCTGGCTGTGTCTCCTCTCACCTTCCCAGCCACCCCCAACTTCCTCACCAGCATGGCAGTGAGAAAAAGAAGAAATGGCCTTGTCTCTGTGTAACCTCTGCTCAGCAATAACAAGAACATCTCTGTATTATCAACCCTGTGTTCAGCACAAATCCAAAACACAGCCCCACAGTAGCCACTGTGAAGCAAATTAACTACCCTAGCCAAAACCAGCACAAATCAGTAGAGTCAGGGTTGATTCTGGACTACTATATGAATCACTTCTCTTGAAAAGAAGAGAGGTATTTTTCCATGAACACTGGTGTGAATGTGTGCTAAGACTACTTGACAAAGTTTCTCAGATGTTTTGAACTGGTAAGGAAAACATTCCTACGGTCAGTAAAACAGCAAATCACTGTTTTGAGTTTTCTACAAAAAAAGGAGCATGTCACTTTGAACTGAGCCAGCAGATTTTTAAATGCTTTGATTTGGTTTCCACATATAAAAGGAGCATTAGTTGCTTCTTAAGGAGCAAGATTACATTAGCTTTCTCTCAGGTTAAGAAGCCCTTGGTAAAAGAGACAGCAGTCTCAAAGACATGGAGGTAATGAATTTGGGTACAGAAGTTGGGCCATCACTTACCAGCTCAGTTCCCGTGGATATCTCGATGGTGTTGAGACAGAATCTCTGCAGCCCCTGACTCCATGCTGGGTGTAGGTCACTGTGCCTCTCACTGGTGCTTTCTCTCCTCACTTTAAGACAGATATGTTGTGATCAGAAAGGACTTGTAAACACAAAATTCCGTACGGTTTCTTACACAGAATGGCGTAGATTTTGTGAAAGGGGATCAGAACAGTTTATAAAATGATATTGTGAGAAATTCCTAATAGGTTCTTAAAAACAATCTGTTGTTTGTTTGATTTCCATATTCCTGATATTCCATGAGGTACTCAGGAAACAGGTAAGTATGATACTTGTTCTCACGAGGATGCAGCTCTGGTCAGTTAACTTTTTTTTCTCCACCAGAAATCCAATGTACAACATTATTAGGAATTTCCAGCCAAGTAGAATCAACAACTGAATTACAGGATGGTATTATGTGGATGGTTTAAAATCTGGTTTTAGTCTCTATAATAAGTACTTAAGACAGCATTTTGAACTTTCAGTCTTCTTGATGGGAAGAAGATGCTTTTGAAACAATTTACCTCCTGAAGAGAGAGGTCCAGAGGGGAGTATGTTTTTACTGAAATACTCTACTGAGCTGCCTTATTGTGGTCCAAATCAAATGGATGAGATGTGGGGAAGCCTGCAGTTGTACTGCTGGCCATTAGCAAGAGTGTTTGTTGCTATGGGAACTACTGCTAAGAAACTGTATGGAGGGGGAAACAGAAAGGGGAGGGGGAACTGTGGAAGGACATTAAAAAAGCTATCCAGTTGTTACAGAACAAGAGACAATCTATATCTGATGCCTACGAACCTTTTGATCCAAAGGGGTTCATATAAATAAATTCATGATTCTCAATTAATTCAGAAAATAAAATATTACTGAGGGATGTTAATTTCTGTGATATTTCAGGCAAAGAACCAAAATGTTGGTGCAGTTATCATCAGAATTTTAGCTATGCTTGACTAGGAAGTCATTACATCACATTTATCTGTTTGGATGGGGGAGACATTAACAGCCTTATGAATATTCATGTTGTCTGGTTAATTAAGTTAATTGTACTGCAGAAGTGCTTGCACTTCCAAGGACAGTTTTTTTCTCTACAATTTGTGTTTGGTACCTTCATCAGTCATGCTTTACATGACCTGCAGATACTCTGTTCTGACTGACATGCTTTTGCACTTTTGGTGGGAAGGAGGTGGTAGGAAGTTGTTTGTAGTGTCAGGAAAATCGGTTGATATTTTGAACAAGATTTTGGAGTAATAAAATCTTTGTTTCTGTAAAAAAATGCTAATGATAGACATGCTGGAATTGTATGGATAAAACCTTTTCACATTAAACTGAGTAGATGAAGTGAGAACTAAAAATGTGACTTACTAATATGTGAGCAGTGCAAGTCATGGACATCAAAGGCTTTTGAAGTAACATGATAGCGTTCAGGAGAACAGTTGTTATTGGTAAATTATATCTTGAGCTTGCATGGGGGAAAAGAGATTACTTGGGAGCATGAATAATGGCATTAAAACCATTATTGAGTCACCATTTAAATAATAAAGGCTTGGGTCCTTATTTTTGTATATTTTTCTACTTTGTTTATAGGCTGCATGTTTTGGGTTTGCTTGTTTGTTTTGGTTTGGATTATTTTGTCTGGCATCCTGCTTGTATAAGACTTAGTTAATAAGGCACATTATTCAGTCATTATTGGGATCAAAACTGCTGATAGGCACGTGCTAAATGGAGTTTTTATAGAATATGATGGTGCTTGCTCCCACAAAACTGTGCTTGGCCTAGTTCTTCAGCTTGTGGAAGGGTGGATGTGGTGCTTTTGTTTTTGAACACAGAACTTGTTTCATCTTCCTTGGAGTCCTGAAAGGGTGGGATTTTGCTTTGTTTACTTCTGCAAATGTTAATGAGCTCCAAAGATTTAAGAGAAGGATGTAATTACTTGTGCCTATCCTGTTTAGTAGGAATGAGATTTAAGTCTCATTAAAGTCAGTTGGAAGATTGGTACCGACTTCAGCTGTGGTTGTTTGGTATCTTGCTGCCATCTGCATTGATAAATTACTCTTAAATCAGGATTGCAGCTTAAATTCATACCAAGCTTGATCTTCCAAAATATATTCCACCTTGTGCTCTTTAATTAGCTTGATCTTCGGTGAGAAGTGAAACTTTTTTTTTAGAATAACAACTGCCCTGTCTTGACACACAGGAAGTAAGCATGATGTGCCTGACTTGTAAAGATCTGCTGCTTGTATGTGTGATTTCCTTTGTTTTGGAGACATAACAGTTGATAAGAGCTGTATAATACTGATTGAAGGAAATATTTATGTATTTTTAAATTACATTTTTTGCTACCTTCACTGGTAAAGCAGAACTAGTTGGATCTGGAAGTTAAATCAGACATGAAGTCATTCAAACATGAAATATTGTCAAGTCATTCAAACATGTGTTGGGCATATACTTGTAGTCTTCTGGGAAGAACTGCTTTTTAGCTCAAATGTAGGGATTTTTGTAGGTTTTGGGTATCTGTTACCTTAAAATGTACGTACTTCACTTCCTTCATATAGCAGGAACACAGGGCTCCTCTCTCTGATGTTATGGCAGCTTTCCATGAAGTTCTGAATTACTTTCTGAGGCTAAGGTGCTCTAAGGACTTAACAGGTGATCTGTGAGATTCCCAGTTATAGTAAAATTTTTTATTTAGAGAAATTATTGGAAAAAATCAAAGATATATTCCTGAATGAGAATGGCATGATGACTTTAGAGCTTTGTAATTAGGTACATCAGTCTTTGCAAATTCAGTCTTTTTTTCTACATTCTGCATGACATAAAAACAGAATTCGGGGATAAGCAAAATTTTTCAATCTGGTACATTATGGTTTGAAGTGCTTATTTGAATATTGAGTGCCTGTTGCTTGACATGTGGTAGTCTTTTCCTTTCTTATCTTCTTTCCCCTATTTTTGAAAGACAAGTAGTTCTTCCATAAAACTTAGGGCAAATTTAACATCCAGACTTGTCTATGGCTGCTGTAAATTATTAAATAATTGAAACAAGAAAATTATTTTAAAATCTATGTGAGCTCATTTTTATATAGGAATGTTAGGTTCTAAACTGTTCTTATGTAATTTTTGTTCTTTTAATTAAACTTTTATTGAATTATTCATCTCTTAATCCGTGATATGATGAAGTCAGTATTCTGCCTGTTTGGTGGCCGGCCTTTATTTTTCTAGAGGTAAATTCTTTTGCTCTGCTGCTTGGCTAAATAATGCCAGAAGTGAGAAAAATCAAATTGAATTTTTTTTTAAACCACACCTATTTAGGAAAGACACAACTGCTCCTTCTTCATGATTTTAAAAATAAATTTATATTCAAAAGTCAGCTGATGCACAGTATTTTATGTCCTAGGCATTAAAGCAGAAGGGCAAAATTTACATACATATCTCCATGTTTCTTAACCAGGTAAAGTGCATTGAGATATTAATCACCACCAGTCATGGGCCTTCAGAACTCTGCTTCTTTCTTTTGCAAACTGACAGCTGATTTTCCATTCTCTCTTTCAACTCTGTGCTGACATTGCTGAGTTTTGACTTTTTCTTCTATTTATCACCTGATTTATTCACTCCCTTGTTTCAAATTCTGTTCTTCTCTTCTTTCTGGGGGCTGGTAGAATGACTACTGCCAGTGTCCAGGCAGTGACAAATAGAAATGAGATGGGTCAGTTTGGGTGCACTGAGTGCAAGTCCCCTCTTTGTCAGGTGTCACATTCTACCTGCCCTGTTTTTCAGTCATTGAGTTCTTACTTGTGAAGCTGATGTGCAGTAATTAATTTTATTCACTAGTCCTTCTAAGAATCTTAAATGTAGCCTGCAAGAAGCACAGCAGCTATCTTTGGCTAGATTAAATATCATTTGGCTTGAAAAATGTGCAGTTTTACACTGTCTGGGTATTATTTTACCAATCTAAAAGTATTGCCCAAATACATTTTATTAGATAATCTGTCTCCAGTTCCTTAGTACAGCACTTGGGTATATATAAGAGGTGATGATTAAGGAGATGGTTTTAAAAAATCCAAGCAGACAATATTTTGAAAAGCTTTGTTTCTCCCACTGCTTTGTTTTTATGGCACTTATGAATGAATTTACAGCGCAGATTTTATAGACCTCTGGAAGTTTTAAAGGTTTTAATTTAATACTATTCACCATTTCTGCTGTTAACAAGACAATAAGACAATTTATGGGCAGGCTTTATTGTTTTGAAAATGCAGTAATTGAAAATGCTGTGTATATTTGTTCTGGTTATTCTGTATCTCTCATGGTTTTTTTACAGCAGGTTTTTTTTTTTTATTTTTACAGGTACTACAAATATTTTGGCCCATACACTCTATGGTATTAAACATGCAGTGACAGCAGCACTGCACATTGTATTGGGTAAATATTTTTACATTCACTATCAGAGTATAAATAATAAAGCAGTGTGTAGAAGTTTGTCATAACCAGTTGCTCAGTAAAGACGTAGCATTTTGCTGTGTCACTGTAACCTACATTGTGAGGCTTTTATACCCAAATGATTCTATCCTGGTTTTAGCTCCATGTGCATTTCTTTTAATTACTAACAGTTTCTATAAGAAAGCTTTATTCATAGAAAAGCTGTATAATTTGCCACTGGGTCTGCACAATAAATGGGTTTTGAATGTGAAAATGTAATTATGCTAAAAGGGAAAGGTAGGTTGCTAGTGCAAGCCTTATTTTTGGGTCTTAGAAATAGCAACTACTTTGTCAGATAATGTTAATTTTACTCTCAAAGCAGTCTTTCTTTAGAAATTTTATTTTAAATTATAAAAAGAGAAAAAAGATTAAGGTCCCTCTTGACTATCTCTTGGTCTTGCAGTCTGCAGTGGAAGAGCCATTGCTCTATTTCTCACGTCATAATACAAAATGCTTTACAGGCAAAATCTAAACCTGTCTTTCTTTAAAAATCAGAGGCACTGAATGCAGGATCTATTAAAGAAAAAAATGTATATATCCTATCTTGAACAGAATTATATGTTTATATTTTATAACTGTAAACATTAATACATTTAAAAGCTATGTTTAAGAGTTCCCATATATCCTCCAGTACAATGTGCAGTCATTACATATATTTGGTGAAACAGTTGCAGAGATTTATGCAAATATTAGCAATATTACATTTTCCTTGATTCTACTTGTTGAAAATGTGCAAAAAATTAAGAGTCAGACCATTTACAGCCTTATGAAGTAGCTAAATGTTTTACCATAGCTTTAACATTTTCAAGTGTATGAAATTACTACTTTGATAGAGTCTTAATTTGACCGAGATTGATTCTGGTTTTGATTAGTAAAATTCATTTCCTAGAGAGAGATGGGGTTTTTGCCCAGCTAAAGTAGATGAAAAAGAAATGGTAAATTGTGTGTCATTTGAAATATAGATTTTTATTTTCTCTTCTCTATCTGTGCAACTTCAGGACACATCCAAGCAGTCGATGTCTGTACCTTCAGCACTCCAAGGAAGCTGCTGCGCTTTGGGTTCTCGGCCATGTTTGGGTTTGGGGCGAGGACGCTGGCTTTGGCAGAGAGGCACCGCTGGATGCCCTCCAGCCAGAGGAAGGATTTTGCTTTCATCAAAACCCTGGCAGATCTCAAGTAAGCCAAGAGATGTTATGTTTTTCTAGAATTTATTATTTTCTTGAGGAAAGGGAAATAATAGGTCTCATAAAGACAGAGAGAGCAGTAGTTTCTCTTAATTGCAGACATATTTAACTCTGATGTGATGTACATCTCTCTTACAAGTTAAAGAGGAGATAAATTGTGTACATTCAGAATCTCCTAAAAATCATCTTTGATAAAAGTGTCTAACAGTCAGAATACTGGTTTACATCTTAGTAAATGTCATTACTCTTCTAGGCCAGAGGAATGTGAATTATCATTTCTCCCTCTACAAATTCTGCTGGAAGACACTGATGAGAAGGACAGGTAAAACTGACTCAAGCAATTCTGAAGCTACAGAAATGTATCTTTGAAGGATAAAATTCTACAGATTCTTTACTTTGTTTAAATTTAATCAAGAGGTGATATAATCTTAAAAAGTATTTATTTTGACAACTGCAAACTTGTACATATTGTAAAGGGTTTCCTGTAGACTGTTACAGAGGATCTTGTTACAAGGCAGTCTTGCACTCAGTATTACTGATTTTTTCAGTTCCACTAATATGCTACTTTTTTTATAAAGTATGTGTTGCTTAAATGTGCAAATGGCTTTAATTTTTTTTTACCTACATGCTTCCACCCTTTTAGAAAGAAGAAAGAGAGAATGAAAAAAGGTGAGTTTCTGCTGTTAGGATTTTTTTAAAAGTGAACCATGGCTGATTAACTGGAGTAATATAGAATTACTCTGTTATATTTAGGTAGCAAGGATCAATGGCAGAAAATTCAGGGTCACTTCCTGAATGTGAGCATTATGGCAATCCCTTGTCTGTGTTCAATGGCACCAAGAGGCTTGGCACCTAATACGAGGTCAGTATGGGTTTAGAGAATTAGTCATGTCTATAAATTCTGACATCTTACCTTAAGACCTTGGCTTTTCCGAGAATATGAGCCTATGTTTAGGTAGTCTAGTCCCTCTGGGCTGGGGGAGGGAGCGTAGACTGCAGCAGACTCGATAATCCCAGGAATTGTAATCAGTTTTTGGATCAGGCAAATAAGGTCAAGCAGTCTAACTAGAATTATGAGTGGATAATTGCTGTGATTAAATTAGTTGGCAAGTCTGACTTAAGTAGTAGTCATGGAGCAGTCATCTGTCATAGGATTTGGCTTTATGGGGAAACTTCACCCTTAGATTTAATTTTATGTTTTCAAATATAAAAGTGGCCCTTGCCTTCTGCTCTACAGCCAGCAAAAATGAAATATGAGTCTATCTCATGTTATTAAGGACTAAAGTTCATACTTGTCTTTTTCTTATTATTTTTTGTTTGGTTTCCCTCAGAACTTGAGAAATGAAGCTTCTACATGCAAGGTTTGGGGAAACAAAGGAGTATGTAACCTGGTTGTTGACATTGACTCATTTTGCCTTTAGCTCCTTGTTGAGAGCCTGCTTTTTGCTAACCAAAGCAGTTCTTAGGGGGTAAATATTTGTACCTGTTGTATTAATTTGGCAATTGAGCAGAATAGCAAGTACAAACTTTGTAGTTGTATGCAAAGTACAAAATGCTCCCTCAAAAAAAGAATGCAGAGACTCGTGTGTGGGCATGAATGTGTACCAAAAAACCCCAACACTCAGGGAAATTAATGGAATGAGTCTCTTTTCTTTCATTAGATTGTTACTAGATGAAATTGGAGAAGAATTAATGAGGTGTTTTTCTTCAAAATTGCTGGTTTATTTTAGTAGACTTTGACTTCTTGGAAACAATGTAGAACCAAATAATTTATGATTAAACTCTTAATGAGAAGTTTTCTTTGCTCCCAGGGTCCCACTAATCTCACAGTCCTCAAGATAGTCCTCTGATGCTGTCCCATCTTAGGAACTTTGTTCTGACTTTAGTGTTTTTATTTTCCAGTCAATTGGGAAATTCTGATGAGAGTTTTAGCTTTGCTTTCTCTTTCTATCCGTTCTTCCCCATTTCTCAGTGACAGGGGATTTTGTGACATCTCCATGCAATTATTGCAGGTTTGAATGAGCCAGTTTCTCTCCCAGTGTAGCTGCTTAGTGCGTCTCCCTATTTTTTTTTTTGTGTGTGTAAGAAAACCCTTTGTTCTTTCGTTTCTTTCTAAAAATCTTGCAGTGTGGTCAGCTAGTAGAGTAGGAAGGGTAGACTCAAACAGGAGCTTCCTTTGTCATAGTGAATAACATATTGACTGTAAATCTCTTCAATATGGGAAACAAAAACATGGCAGTGATTGTTAGAGACTCCAGACCCACTATGGAAGGAACACATGTAGGTTTCTTCTGTCCTTTTTTCCCCAAGAGGTTTCTGCCATGTGAAGACTTTTGAAGTGGGGTGCAAGCTTTGGCTGCTGCCTGTAACACCAGTTACACTGATCTAAATTTGCAGAAATGTGTCCAGATACATTTAACTGTCTGTGCTGTGTGAGCCCTGTGGGATGTCTTTTTCACAGCATAGGTGTTGTGCTTCACTGCAGATGGGGCTTTTCAGAGAATTAATGAGAATTCTTAGTCATTTCTAAAGATGAAAGACCCTAGTGCTGAATGCCCAGTAGTCTGCTGTGCCCTTTTATTGAAACAAATATGATAAGGAGGCAACTTTTTAAATGTCATCATCGCTCTTTCCTGAATCAGCAACGTACTGCTGTGCCAGGTGACTTGCTTAATGTTTATGTAAGAATTACGCTCCCAGATAGTGCTGTTACCGTAGTCTGAGAACATTCCTGATGCAGCTGTTCAGTAGCTATCTGAACTATCCCTTTCAGGGCTGGTAGGCTGGAAGTCATTTTTTTAAACACTCTTAAGATATTTTCCTAACATAGATGCTGAATGAATAAATAAATAAATATATGTGCAGAAGATAGGAAATACACCACCTCTCTCCAGAAGGCAGTCTCAGCAGGGGTTGCCATGTTCATCAGGTACTCCTGTTGAACACTGATCTGTCTCTATAACTCAAATGGGACTTAGGCATGGTTGCATGGATATTCCAGTTAGTTTCTGTGCCTAGGTACATTCCATTAACGAATGGGGGAACTGATACTGGCTCACAGTTCTCAAAGATGCTAAAATACCCATGGAGACTGGATAGTGAGAGCCACTGAGCATCTGCACTGTGGGGGCTCTTCTTGTTTAATCTCTAGTACAGGACTGTTTTAGCTTTTACAAAACTCTTAGTCCTTAACTTTTATTTTGTTTTGTGAAATGTATAAATAGAACTGTACCAAGAACTGCTATGAGAGTGTGAGTTGGAGATGGCAGCCTCTGTTAGGGCAGCGTGGGTGTTGGTGGAGGGGGTGGGGGAACCCATCTGCACTGGGTCTGTGCTGGGGGGGCTTCCATGCACCATGGCACTGTTTTCTGGGCACAGCTCTGCCTCACAGCACTTATGGTAACTGTTACTTGGTGCTGCAGAGAAAAGTAAAAAGAGAAGTTTGTGATCCCTAATGTTTAAAAACCATCTGTTAAGTAGAAAAGCAAGCTTTTCTTAGATTATTTGTATTGTATTTAAGAAATTATGACTATTGGTAAAGAACTGCAAGTTATTATTACAATGTATGTTATAAATGCTGAATAAATGCTGATGCTGAATAACTTCAGTGCATAATTTATACTGATCTGTGGGGTGGGGGTCAGCAAAAAGATTTGAAAAACCATTGAGACTATCCTATTAATTTACTCTTGTAGGCTTTTAAAAAATTTTCTTTCTAATCTAGGCTATTGAAGAGCCTGCTATACTTCCAAATTAATGATGAAATATAATTATCTTTTTGGTCTGCTTTTCAGGTTGAACAATGGAAGCATGGCCCTTATTGTTGTACAAAATACTTCTCGAACAGAGTTTATAAAGCATCTGAAAAGATACACCACTGCAAAAAATCAGGTACTGTTAATTTTTTTCTGGTGATTATAAAAAGAACAGTTAATCGTGAAAGTAGACAAGCTGCAAGAGTTAATGTTAGCATCCTCATAAGGAGACTTAGCTTCCTGTCAGAATACATTAGCCCCTTTTTAGCTGATTTTTTTTTTCTTTTTTTAAATCACTAGACTAATACAGATTAGCCTATTTCAGTCCATCTGTTGTGGTTTAAATTGTGTTTGTGTTGTACCATAGTTTTATGGGTGTAAAGCCCTTCCACCACAATAAGGAAGTGCATGCTGTGTCTGAATTTTGTGTAGTGCAGAGATGAAAAATGCAGAACTGTGGGGGCATCACCAACTCTGTCAGAAATTGGTACAGTTGGTAATTTCAGCAGGTCATGGCGTGGTCTGCTGGTAGCAGTGGGTTGTGAGCATTGATTTTTAGCAGGTATGCATCCCATCTAGTTATATTTGCAGAACTGTATTTCAAAATTGTAGTCCTAATTCTGTCTTGGAAGAGAAAAATGAAGCATTCAAACACAGATCTTATTGCTGTCTAAAGCCCCACTGCGTGGCCCAAGCACACTGGTACTCATTCAGGTGTTCTGGGATTATGTGAAATCACTGTAACAGGAAGGTTTGGGTTTGAATTCATCTACAGCCAGGGAGTTTGGGGGAGAGATGGGTGACAATTCCAGGTGACAGCACTAATGGCTGAATTGAAGTAGCTTAAGCTTTCCACGTATGCTTTTGGAGGAAGGCCTTGCTTTTCTCTCTGCCTTTGTAGTTACAAATCAGACAAGGAGATGTGGGCCCTCCTTTAAGCTTCAGACAACCATTTACTAGAATTCTAACTAGCCTGGTTTAGGACAAGATGACTGGTAATGATGAACAGAGCACAGGAAACAATCTGCTTGGACTTTCACATATCCTGAAAGTATTTGGTATGTGCAAAATATACCCCCTTACCTGCAGGTAGATTGAGTCCAATACAGGAATACAAATGGAACACTATTTTTTTTTTCTGAGGCACTATTAAGGATAAAAACATCACATTAATCTATAAACACTAGCTGGAAAATATAATGGCTCATGTGGTCAAAGCTTTAGTTAAATTTTCCTACTTAGATCAAAAAATGTGCCAGCTTTTTGATTTCAAGTAACCTATTTTGTTTTAAGCTATCTTTCATTTTCATTTGCTGTCTGTGTTTGGTTTAGTTCAATTTTCCCTTTGTTGAGACCTACACAGTTCAAGAAGTAAAAGTACAACCAAGGCTTAAAAGTGGCCCTGATGCCAAGGAAAATGTGTGTCTGAATGCAGAAGGAAACTACCCTTGGAATATAGATGGAGACTTAATGAAGGAAGCGTCAGAGGTTCATGTCCGGTAAGGTTCAGTGTCTCATTTAGGGCCCACATCCCCATAACAGATTAGTGCTGCAATCCCAGATGTGTCACATCTCTACAGAGCACAGATGGTCCCACAGTCAGGTGTTCTAAATGCTCCTACATAGAACTGCTTGCACTGCAGGGTCTGGCCCTTCCACCATCATTTGGGCCTCTGCCTTGGCTGCCTTATGTTCATCTTTGGAAAGGTTTGTTATAACTCACATGGCTTTTCCTTCCTGGTGCTTCATCAGCTTCCACTCCAGTTCTCTTCTTTCTTGTTACTTTACTACTTCTTGTTTCTTCTTTCCTGCTACTTTACCCTTCCATTTCATGGAGAAGAGAGGTATATAATGTGTTTCCATGAGGAGGTCCTTTTGGGACAAGGATTCCTACTTGGAAAGCAGCATGTGTAAGGTTAAGAAAAACATGTAGTTCTTCAATTGTGGAAATCTTAATGTTGCTTGAGAATAGTCTCCATATTCAGCATCTAAGAATGAGACTACAAATACATAGCAAATGGGAGGATTATCAGTGGAATTAAGTGGGCAGCAGCTCATTTTTCTGCAATGCACACAGGATTAGTTGAAGGCACACATCTCAGAGTAAGTCTGGTCTGTAAAATAAAAGGCAGATCATGTTGTAGGGTATATAATATATTCTTCTAAAGATGAACCTATTGGAATTGTCAAAATATTTTATTTCCATAGAAAAGCTCGTACATATTTATTCTCCTTGCCAACCTCAAGAAGCAGCACACCCATTGCAAGAGTTGATGACACTTGATAAAGTTTGACTTCCTTGCTTCCCAGGGTGCATCCTCAACTTATTGATCTCTATGGAGTGAACACTGATGACCTGGAGAGTTCCCAAGTGACGTGCAACTGCATATAGAAGGAAATTCTGTAATAAAGAATCCTGTTCTCACCCCTATGCACAGCTCTCCAAGGTCTGGACTTGTTCTGATGTCAGTTGTAGCAGAAGCTTAATTGGTAAGGGTTAGGGTTTGTTCTAACTCTAGGTTTAAATTGTTATTAAATTAGATATTTTTAGCAGGTTCTGTTTAACTGTATTGAAGGTGTTAGGCTTTAAAAAGAAAAAGTGAAAATTTATTGTATTGGTCTCTTACAAATTTGGGGTTTGAGAAGCATCCATCAGAATAGATGAACCTTTTTTTTCATTAGTCTAGATTTTTTTAGACTGAGATACTTCTAAGTCTGCTGCTGCTGTCTGTGTTGTCAGGTAACTCAGTTCAGCACAGGGAAGAACCATACCTCTACTCACCAGCTCTAACTGAAGAATAGTGGCAAAATAAAAATATATGCATTTATTTTTTTAATCAACTGCTTCTATTTCTAGTTATGATTTTTTAATGTTGCCTTAATATATTTTCTCTCAAAATGTTTCTAATCAAATAATATAAAAGAATACGTCGATGTCCTGTATGGCTTTTCTTTGTTAAAATCTATTTTAGAAACTGCTCTTTGTATAAAATTAGTATTTTCTCTGTTTAGAATTGAAATGTTATTCAGCATAGTTTCTGTTGTTGCTGAGACTGAATTTGTGATAAATAACTTAATAATTGATTTAAATTTTTATACTTTCCTTGTAGGGTATAAACATAATTTTTGAGGGTCTGTGGTTTTGGTAATTACTTAATATTGAAGGCAATTATTTCAGAGGACAGCAAATTAAGACTATATTTTTTCTGGGAACTGGCTTCCTTTGAGATGAAAAGTAGCAGACCATGTTTTGCCACTTGCAAGACCATGGATAACGAATGTTTTCCTGGTCACTCCTCTGGGAGCTGCTCAGAAGGCAATGCACAAATGAAAGCTGCACTGGGTCAGGGCAGTGCACAAACAAAACCTGCATTGGGTCAGGACAAGAGTGAGCTGCTTTTGGTGCTTTCTTCAGGAAGCAGTTGAGTGTAATGTGGAATCCAGCCTTTGTATGAAGTTGCTAAATCAAGGGCTTATGCCTTTGCAAGAGATATATAGCTACTCTGATTTTAAATAGTTGTAAAAATTCTTATCTATGATAAATACACAGGACTGAGCACTGCAGATGAGGATTTGGCTCCTAAACCCAAGCTGTTGCCTGTTGTCCAAGTCACAGGTAGCAGGCTCCACTTAAAATTCATACTCTATCCCATCAAGTATTTTTAACATGCTAAGGCAATTCAAACTAAGCTTCTTTAAGTTGTTTAAAAAGGCATTCCAGCAACACTTAGTAGATTTAACTTATTTATTAAATGAAATTTAACAAAATAATTGAATTTGCAAAACCAACAGCATTCATCTATTTAACTTGTTTGGGGTTTTTTTTAATAAAATGCAGTTGAGTAATACTTTATAATCTTGCCACCATCAGGACATTGTACATTCATTTTTTTGTCAACCTGGTTTATAAAAGCTTCATTACTTTGCTTCATATCCTAAGAAAAGGCAGCCAACATATACATGTTAACAATGAAACCTGAATAGAAAGTGTACAATTTCCAAGGCATCATTATCACACGTACTGACTTATGTAAACTATTTCAAAGATAAATAAAATGCTTTTGTTTCACTTCCTTGCATTGTTTGTACTCAAAAGAACATGAATGCTTCTTCCAGTATTTGAGGTATATTTTTCACAGTATGCTGTAATGTCAAGCTAATTTCTGTTCAAAGTTTTTTTTGGTTAAAGTGCAAAAAATCACTAAAGCCATTTGGAAGGTAAGCATTTTTTGGTACAGTTTTCACACAGATTTGCCAGAAAGTACTTAATTCTTGACAAACTTTATTTTGACTTTTTTAAAAAAATAATATGCACATTCATTTGTCCTTGCACTGTAGATATTAGAGGAAAACATACTTTGGAGTGATCCACATCTTTGGCATCAAATGAAGTGAAAGGAAGATACAAAATGGTCCCAAATACCTTTGGAATCTATGGGCAACATGGCTTTTATGGCACCAAGCACTCTCGTAGCAGAAGTGCTTGCTGAAGGCACTTGCAGTGGGTTTGTGTTTCAGGCTAGTTCCCACAGGATGGATGGTGCAGCTGTGAAGCATTTGTACAGGTGACATTCCATTCTCAGTGCAGTTCACAATGACATCCAAGGCCCAGCCTCACTCTGTCCTTCTGCTGCAATAAATTCTGTCGCTGAAGAAGCTGAATGTTCTCCAGCTGTTCTGGGGAGCAAAGGAAGGTTTGTTTCCCTTGTGGCTTGTGCTGTTTCACCAAAGCTAGGTGGCAGTGCAAACTTAAGCTAGCTGAAGAAACTTCCTGGAGTACAGAGCAGTGGTTTGATCCATGCTTCTGGTGAGTCCTTTGCCTTTCTGCCGAGTGGCTGCTGAGGGTGCCTGTTTGGATGGTATTTATCTGACACCTTCCAAGAACCCAAGCTGCCTCTCCAAGTGACTTCCTTGTTAAGTACTTTCTAAAGTACTTCATCTAAAGATAAAATTTGGCCCATTATGGTTGGCAGTTGGTGTCTTTTGGGTATTTGTGTCTCTCTGTTTTGTCAGCTGAAGCTTGTCTCTTTTTCAGGTTCTGGAAGAATGCCAGCACTAAATCCTATAAAAAGTACTATAGAAAAATCTTCAAATAAATAAAAATAAATACTTGCTTTAAAAAAACCCACAGAGAAATAATTCATTGGAGAAGTCCAAAACCTTATGGCAGCACTGTCTGAGGAAAGGATGAAACAAGTAATTCTATCATGCTTGCAAGTACCATGTTATGGATGGCTACAAATTATATTCTCCAATACTTTAATCTTTCTACAGCTGCATCTCCAGGCTACCCCACACAATTCCCTGCTCTGAATTCACCTTTGGCCTTCCTGGTTCTGGCTTGCCTGGGTGTCTAAGTACCTTCAGTGATGTGGCTGTGCCTGTGAAGCCAAAGCTTACCAGGTTACCTGCAGAAGCCCAGAGCTTCTGAGAGCTGTTTTCTATGTCCGGGTGTCCTACTCACAGTCCTATGGGTTTGAGCTAATTTACCCTTGGTAAAATGCCAGACAAAGATGAGAGAGGATTTCTGCTTCAATGCCTGATCAAAATATTATTGAAACTTTAAAAATGATATAATAACTCATGCTAATGTGTTTGAGATCTTACTTTCCAGGATTGGCCAAAATTATTACTTTCTACAAATACTTCCTTTTGGTAAGTAATTCTTGTCTTTATCCTTAGTGTTCCTCTGTCTGTTTGAAACCGGATATATGTGTGTATATATATATACATACATATATATATGGCACTTCAAATATTACTGGGAGACTTCAGAACAAACTGGTTTACCATTTTCATATTAGAACAGTACTGTAAGGTGTATCCTCCATACAGTTCAAGGAAATAAAACATGTATTGTAAGAGCAAGTAAGTTCAAGACTTAGGTTTCTTGTTGCTGATGTTTCTCCTGTGAATTAATCTGAATTTTAATTTCTTCATTTTAAAATCAAATGTTTATTTGCCATCTTAGTCATTTTTGTTCCCACTTTTAAAACTCCAGCTGTCTCTTCTGTTCACGTCTTGAGGGATCTGTTTGTATTTCCTTTTGAAGAAGCCAATCTGAAATAAATAATTTGGAATCTGTTGTCAGCAAATCTTTGTCATCAAATCTAAACCACAAAAGATTATTTAAAGTAAAAATGCCTATGTATGGCATTTATGAAGTATGGTATTTGCAAGTGCTTTGTCATACCAAGTAATCAAGTGTTACTCATCAATCAAAAAAGTAGGTTTGCTTTTCCTTCTTTTAATTTTTGGGAGGCTAATGCTCTCCTGTATGGAGTAAAGACTTGGGCTTGTGAACTTTAACAGTTCATGGAATCCAGTATTTTTAAAAATGTGGCAATAAAATGTTAAATTTGTTTCATTTCTACATGTCCACATAAAAATGATGGATGGAGGAAGTCTCCATGTAGGTAAAAAAGTTAACAATCTCGTAATCACTTGTCAGAGGATTTGCATCCTTATTAGTTTTGTCTTTTACTTAGGCACAGAATTTTTTTAGTATTTATGTTGCAGTTTGAGATACCATATAAAACATTGTAAAGGGATTTGTGGTGTTGAGCAACAGAAAATGTAGAACATGCAGAAGATGAAATGAAATGAAAAAATGGAGAAATACTTTTGAAGAACCCCAGGTTACAGGAGGAATTATCTTTCTTAAGATAAGGACATATCATAATAAAATGTTATTATTCCTTAACCCAGATCCAAAAGTTCATTACCAGTATGAATTCCTGACTTGAAGCAACTAAGGAATACTAAAAACTTACCTTCCACAATATAAATGAAAGAACCAATAACAAGGTAACACCAACTATTAAGCCGAGGGAAATAATTAGCACAGTAACATGGTATTTTGGCTTTTGGTGGTGCACTCCTTCCAAATAGACCTGAAAAACAGAAAATAAGCTTAGTGCCAACTGCTGGGGGTTTTTCCCTAATAGATACTAAAAACACTAGGAAAATTAATTAATTTTAGAAGTAATTAACACTATTCATTGCTGGTGTATAGGTACGTATAGAATTCTACAATATTAATTGCTATTAGTTTTTCTACTTTAACATGTTCATCACAAATTCATAAGAGAATTCTTACATATGCAACTTGCTTGTCCTTATGTAGTTCAATAACTTTTGCACTTTTTTCTGGCCAGGCCGTTGCTCTTACTTCAAACTTCAATACTGATGCATCATCCTGATTAAAAAAAAAAAATCTATATTTTAAAAAATAACTTTAACACACTGATTCCTGCCCAGCAAAAAATGATAGCACAGCTGCTGACATAACCAGAACCTCACACAAACACACAATGGTGCCTTTTTCTGAGCACAAAACAAATTAGTACCAGAAGCTGGAATGAAGCCAGGTTGGATTTTACTTAACTCCACATCCATGCTGCTTTTCTTAGAAAAATACAATTATGAGTTGAAATTAAATCCCCATCCTACATAACCCACCCAGAATAGGCAAAGCAATACATACCATAAATATAAAGTGACAAACTAAAATACATATTTTTGTTTTCCATACATCACCTTGAGCCTTAGCATTGGCAACATAAAATAGGTTAAAACCTAGAAGATTTAGATTTAATCGTGTTTGAATCATGTTTCACTGATAGAAAACAAATACTAATACTTGAATTTATATGCAGGGAATACTGCAAATATGCCTTGAAATATTCCCCTCAAGTATGAAAAATTCATGTTACCATTTGTAAAAGTAAAGGAGTAGCCTCCAGATGCAAGTGAACAGTTGCTTCTTTTCCACTTTCCATGTTTCCCAGCTTGCAATGTATTTGTAAGCAAAGGCTGTCATTTTTCATGCAGTACTGTACAAGGGAGGAAAAGATTAAAACTTAACTTTATCAACAATATAATCATAGCATTAAAGACAATAGGAACTGAATAAAACAAAAGGATTCATGTTTATTCTTGAAAACTCAGGGTATAACTTGAAGCTGGCATCCATCACTGTCATTCCAGAGTAACAAGAGACCAACCTAATTGTTACACAAAACACATCATTTTTATTAAAAATTCAGTTATTTTAAGACTGAAAAAGAACAAGTGTCATAGTCTGTTTATATATTTAGCATTTTTTACACTGTTATTTCAAATTAGCTTTTATCAATAATGATGAATGACAATAACTCTTTGCTATCCAATGCAGTGTAATTGGTTGATCCTTACACTGATTTGTACACTGACAACTAGCACCACTTCACACAGCTTTGGAGAAGACAAAAACACAAGGCTCTACATGAGTATGTTTATTATATCTTTAACATTATTCTTTATCCAAGACTACCATGCTGAATACTGATTGGATGTTCTAGTGCAGGCTGCATTTCAATCATTGGCTGATATTTCCTGTAATGTGCTTACTTAAAAGCCCCAAATTAACAGTTTTTAAAAATAGATAGGGGTTTTTTTTGTTTGTTTTTGTTATTTTTTAAGATGACAGATTAAATAATGTTGTACGTTATCAAAAACAAAGTGGAGGAAACAGATTTCTATGAGGACAAAGCCTCAGCAATGCAATGGTAAAATAGCAGTTGTGGTTTGGACTGTGGAGTGGAGTGCCTGATCTCCAGCAGGGTCTGGGAGCAGGAACAGAGGGATGAGCTGGAACAGACCACACATGTATGGCACTCTCCCAGCCTCCCAAACATTTTTAATTGCTTCCCAGCCAAATATGATTTCCACATATTTTGTAATTCTTGACTTCCATTAACTTGTATAGTCTTCCTTGGAATTCAGTGATTTTTAACATTTGGGTTTTTTTTAACCTAGCTCCTGTTAGTTATGTTTGCTGGCACTGTTTTGGTGAGGAAAAGACAAAGAATATTTGAGCTGCATACTTCACATAATTAAAATAAAGCCTGTTTT
Source organism: Geospiza fortis (assembly GCF_000277835.1). NCBI lineage: Eukaryota > Metazoa > Chordata > Aves > Passeriformes > Thraupidae > Geospiza > Geospiza fortis. Next base: position 22,109,756 of record NW_005054298.1, on the reverse strand, counting down.
TCCCTGATGCATCATTTTCTGTTTGTTACTGAATTGCCTCTGCCATTCTGCTTGCCCACTCATTCAGTTCCATATCCCTCTGGCAGTTTTTTGTAGGTGTCTGTCATCCACCCTGACTTCAGCAATGTGTCATTAATCAACTTCCTCAGCTCAGTTCTCACCCCTTTCACTGAAGTCACTTATGACTACCCTGAACTTACCACAGGTCCCACCACACATCCTTGGAAGATGGCTCTGTGACTTCATTATATAAAATACACTCTTAGGGCTTATTCATACAGTCATTTTCCACTGATGCCAAAAGACAGAGCTTACCATGTGCCTCTTAGTAGGCTTTGAAAAGAAAGTGATGACATCCTTTAATATGTTTTCATTTTTTTCTGTTGCAGTACAGTCTCTGGGATATTTATTATAGGAGCAGTGTCCAGCTGTTGTCTGAAAATAAATATAACATCATTATTAAAAACGTAAATTTTATTTCCAGAATTCTGAAACATGTGTGGCTGAAGATGACCCTGTTCTAGTTCACTCTGCTTCACCATGGCTAGCAAATCACAGACTGAGGACCTACCTGACTTTGTTCTGCTTCTCTTTTTCATGGAATTCATACAGCTACTAATACATTAGGTAGCCTTTGCTTACCTTGATATCCAATGGGTTGAATAATTTGATGTCCCTGGGTGGAAAAGCATTTGGTATCATTATTTCCAAGCTGGTATTTGGAGACATGCTTGGTCCTGCACTGATAACCTTGTGGGGAAGAGGTGAGGAGTTCAACAGTTAAAACTTCAAGGTAGCTATTCAGGGAACAAAACTGCACATACATATAAATACATAAAACTGCATAGAATGGGGTAGCAGCTGCTCTGTGTGCTGTCAGGAAAGTGGATTGTGCAAGGAGTGTTAACATCTTGTTCATTCATTCTGTGGGCTTACTGAGCCCTTCCCTCCTCCAGAGCTGATGAGTAAGTAGTGCTAATTCTCTGATGAGTACCTGAGGTCATGCAGACTGCCTGCCAGGAGAGTATGCAAAAGGAACTAGGAGAGATTTGAGTCCAAACTCCTGCTTTTAATCCACTGAGGACAAATTTCATGCTATAGGTACTCTTACAAGAAGCTCCTAATTCCTTTTTCTTACCATAATTCCTTTTGAAGTGTTTCGAAAAGGAATAAGTGGCAAGTCAGAACTGCTCTACCATTTTCAATCCTGCTTGTATTAGGAAATTTTTCTCTGATCATTTAGTGGAAGATTTGCCAGGCCAAAAAAAGTTTTCTAAGAGGGATTAACAGCAACTTCCCATCACTAATGCACAAAAATTACTCATAGTGCCCTTGTACTCTTAAAGGTTTCTTTACTGACTGTCTAGACTATCATTAGATGCACTTAACATTAACATTCAAAACTCTTACATGGAAAGTGAAGTTGATATTTTCCTTCATACATGTCACTGCTGAATCTTTCTCTTCTGCTCCATAAACAAATGAGGTTGGTGACACAAACCTACAATGGTTTAGAAATTGTTAATAAACAGAATTCCTACATATCATTAGCATAACTTTCTGCTTCATGCTACCTCCAGTATGACTGGTTGTAAGAAAACACCCAAGTTTGCTTTTAAGTAAATCTAGGAACATAGAGTAGAAATCATCTGCCTTTGGAATAGAAACCCTCTACATTTGTACTCTTTCCTCTGAAAAGGCAGATGAATCATAAGAAATCATAAATCTTCACCAAAGCTACACTCCATGAATGCCCCACAACAAACCCAGAGCATGGTTCATGTTAAGCAAGGTATCTGAGGATCAGCTATGCTCTGATTAAACACATCTTTCTGGAAACAAAATTCCACTTTTTAAAACATGTTAGTCTGTTCAGAGACAAGTTTGGAGCACCACAGATACCAATGGTCTCACCTCACAGCAGTGGAAAAAAATATATATAACTCTTAGCAGTGTCTAAGTCAGAGCCCAGGACAGCTGTGCCAGGGCTGGGGCACAGGATTTTTTTAGCTATGTCACACTTCTGCTTAAAAACTCTGTGAATTTAGAACAGTAACAAGACAACAGTTCTGTGATGTGCAGGTAATACCAATAGGGGACTCACCCATGAGTATTTAACTCGACCTCATATTTTAGAGGTATAGGTAAAGTCAGTGTGTTATCCAGCAACATGTTCCCATCTTCATTTTTACTACAAAAATGCAAAGAGAGAAAAATCTGTATTGAAGGCACTGTCATAAGCTATACACAATTTCTGTAAAAAATACTAAGCAGACCTTTCAGCTTAAAATTAAAATAAAAAATATTTAATTGGCAACAACATGTCAGGCGTTAATGCCCCCCACATTTTTTACAGGCAGAAACTTACTAATTATTTAAATATCTATCACCTATTTTTTGGTAGTTTCTCTATTTGATTTGCAGCCACTTTTCTTCCTTGCAATCCTGCTTTGCTAAGCCTTTCCAGTTATCTGTTTTCCAAAGCTAGTCTTTTTCATTGAGCAATTTTTATTAGACTTTACCAGGTAGCATTAATGATGATGTTGAGGTCCTCATCTGCTCTGGTTAATGAGCTTGCATCCAAGAGGAAACTAAAATCCAGCTGTAGAACAAATAAAATTTGCCTTATATTAAATGATAGTATCTTGACATAGTTTCAATGCAAGTATTTTATTAAGCTCATTTAGAACTCCCTGCCCTAAAAAAATTCAGAACTAAGGAAATAATTTTTGTGTCTTCTAGTCCCTTTCTATTGACCTAACACATATGTCCATGGCATTAGTCAGCCCACTTGTCTAGAAGCCAAGCACAATCAGTCAATGCACAATAGAAACACTATTGGCCCTTAATGAATTATTCCAGGGAGTGTTTAAGCAATTAATTTAAAAGTAGCAGGAGAGATACAGATACCAACATGATAAGAGATGGTAGTTGGGAATGAAGAAGAGATCCAGAGTTTTTTTTTCCCCCCATGAAAATCCTCATAACATATTTAGGGTGTTTCTAAAGCTAGGAACTCCATTTACAGCTTACCTTTGAGTTGTGATCCACATATAAATAGCCAACACTGCACTCAAGTGTCATTGCATTAATTTCTTTATCTAATACTGCACAATGTATCTGTTTTTCTTCCTAAAATAGAGGACAAGTTACTAATGATTAAAATAAAAAAGGTGGGGTTTTTTTCAGACACTTCAAATTACATGAACACACTAAAATTGGGTGCTTTATATTTTCCTGAACCAGGTGTTTGTTAATTCATTGATGCCAATATCCAGGACACCCATGACCACTCTAACATAACAGATTATATTGATTATTGTATCAGTTACTTCATCTGCTTTTTGCTTTTACTGAAGCTAAGGCACATGCACCAGACCCAGACCCACCCACATTAAAAGCCAACTCACAAAGATGGATCTGGGGGATTCTACATGGCAAACAGTTATTTTTAAAGGCAGAAAGAGAGCACAATTAGATTTATGACTTTTTATATGCTTGTGTACTTGGGAAATATTCTATGAGATCTTTGTGATCACTGAAAACATGACCATCAGCCAAAAAACAGCTGTAACATCCTGAAAATATTTTAAAACTTTTTTTATTATTTATTTTAGTTGTTACTGGCATTATGTAAATCATCTGTATTGATTAAATTGCACTGATTTAGGTAGCTAGAAGTCTAAGAATCTAAAAATTGATGTTTTGGCAGCTTTTGATGAAGGGTCATAGGTACAGTATTTAAAGAAACTCAACAATTCATAAACATAATTTGAAAAACACCAGGCAGAAAAAGAAAAATATCAAAGGATTACTGTTTGAGATATTTTTTTTTCCTTACCAATTCTAAAACTCGAATGTAATAAAGACCTTTAGGGATCTGAACATGGAGGAGAGTTTCATATGCATCATCTCCAACATTAAGCAGAGAAATGTTCAACAATAAAGTCTTCACACTTCCAACACCAAGGTACGTTTTCTTTTCATGAGACCTATAAAAATAATTATAGTGTAAATGGAAAGTAATTTTAGAAACAGCCTGTAGGCAAAGCCACTCTTTTAGTAGTTTCAGTTGGTTCTGACAAAGCTCAGCTGGAGATGTAAGGGAAGGTTTTACTCAATTCTGTGACTAAGGTACAAGACCAGTTTTGTGATGGGTCACCCCTCAAAGGCTGGAGTGGTTAATGAGAGAGCAAGGGAATTGTCATCAGTCCAGTTGTGCTCCTGGCCTTTACAAGTCCTTTCCTTTACAGGCCAGAATAGCAATGTATCACTGCTACAGCATTTTCAGACATTATTTCAACATTCACTCTTTGCACTCAAATGTGGGACTGAGTTAATATGAAGAGGGGCAGAGTGAACATGCCTCTCTTATGATCTGTGTAATATTCTATATTCATGTTACAAGTGCAGACACCCTGTCGGGGGCTGAAAGTAAACTTCAGCTTGACATTAAAGTTTAATTAAGACTTGCAGAAAGGGTGCCTAGAAATAGACATTTATCAGATATTCTGGCTCGAAACCAAAGCATTAGTCACTGAACACCTTTGGGAAAGAAGCTGGCACTTACAAAAGCAACAGAAGGCAAAAGCACTGCATAAGCAGATAGGTTCCAAGACAAAAGCAAATTAAAGAAAAACACAATGTTAACATTTTGGTAGCTTGTCAAGTTTAGGTTAAATTGGAACGTTGTTTTAGCACTTATATACCCAGCACTCACTCCTCTTACCCACGTTAAAGCCAAGCTCATTAACAATATGCTGTCACAAAGATGCCTCCCAGCTTAACACACAAGTACACAAAAGCACCAGGTGCACATCTGGGACTACAGCAAAGCTGAACCAGAGCTTTTCCCCAGTAATCATATTTCATTCTTCATTAAAAAATGCATGATGCAGACTAGAAACTTACAGAGCAGGCCAAAATCTAAGCAATCTAAACAAAACATGATAGTGTATACATGAAGACTTGCTACTCAGTAAATAAAGCATTACATTGCCATCCCTGTTTGATTTCATTCTTTTAAAGCCAAAGGTGTTTGCCCTGCTCTTCAAGGATAATGAATGCATTCTGTCAAGACAAAATAAATTATCACTTCACAGTTAACTAGTTTTTAATTGAGATTCTAGGGGCACAAGGTAATTTAAGGTGATACTTCACACTTTATCAAGATATTTAGACTATTTATTTACACTGCAAATCTGCTACTGGGCCTAATGTCAAGCAGATATGTTGTAATCTGTTTTTCTTTCTTAGAGCTTGGAAGTGCTTACAAAACTGCATTTCTAATGTCACGAATGCAAATTCTGCACAACCAATCTTTCTGAGAAGTTTGAGTGGTTAAATAAAATAACCATCCAGCCTAAGAAAATGAAAGGGCTTAAGACTCATGCTACAGGCCACAAGTTAAAGTGGGCAGAAAAATACTCATCTTACTCTGAAATCTATGAAAATGCCAAAGTTTGTGCTCAGGATCACACAGGTGGGATTAATCTGCATTAGGTGACTGTCAGCACCTTTTGATGCCATTTTAGGTTGTTCAACCTAGTATTTTGAGTAGAATCGACTTTAAAAGTGATGAATGACACAAGAAAATCCAAGTTACAGGTAAAATATCTAAATAGATGAGATTCACAACAGCTACAATTCCTCTTTTTGCTCACCTGTATTCCTTACTTTGAAATATAATAGTCAATAAAGAAAAAGGTTGTGATGATAAAATAAAACAATTAAGTGGCTCTTTTAGATAAGAATATTGTATCTTCAGTTTTATACTGCTGATTGAGACTTCATACCGTCCAAGTACACTATATCCAGAAAGAGCAGCAGAAATAACCAATAGCTTGTCAATTTTACAATTTTATTTATGATGTCTGCATATTGAGTATGCATTGTGCAATGTTATCTTAGCCCAGTTATATATGAAGTGTAGAACACAAATTATGTTTTTTTAAGATGATTTTTTAAGCTGTAAAATCTTCTAATTATGCACTAACAGCTCTTCAATCATATAGATTTCTGTTACATTTTTCTGGAAGATTTATGATTTACAAATAGTCTTCAATTAAGAAGCTTTACTTCTTGTTTTTTTCAAGGACTCCTGATAATTTGCAGATTACTGTAATTTATATACAAAATATTAAAGAATAATTTAAATAAAATCTTACTAAATCTTGTCAAAAAAAAATGAAAGCTACATTATACTTACTTTGGAAAAACAATTTTTCCAGAAACTCTCAAGTCAGCTGAACAATTTTCTTGGGAGCAAAATCTTGCAAAAATAAACTGTAAAAGCCAAATTAAAAAAAAAATAAAAAAAGGCACTTCATAGTCTTATGCTTCCAATAGTGAGTAACAGTATTTCCAGAGAAAGAAACCCATCACCTAGTAACTAAGCACCAGGAAATGTCTAATAGCTCTTACTGCTAACATACAATTCAATCAGGCTATGATTTTCCATTTTCCAAACACATTCTGTGCCTCCAGAGTAACAGTGAAGAGGCTTTCCAGACTCAGTCTGTCACAGTGAAACCTGTGGGTGTACGTTCAGACAATCTTTACAGCAGTACACAAGGAGGGCAGAATGTTTTAGAAGATCCAGAACTGATGTCTGTGCAGTATCTCCTGTAATACAGCACATTAATTTTTGCAAGTTTAATTACACAACCCTTACTTGTCCTACTGTTAGAAAGGATTGATGAGAGCAGAGACACCAGGAGTTGCAGGTGTCCATGCCTTGGTGATCAGTATGTTATAGAGCACATTTCTGTCACTGTATTCAACATCTCCCTCCTTCTTTCTTTCTTTATAACTCTGAGGTTTCCAAAACAAAATTTTGAATGGAAATGAGAAGTGAAAGCATGCCATTTAAAAGAAGCTCTTACATATCTTGGGAGTTCTGATGGCCAACTGTATCTCAGTTACAGAAATCACAGAGAAAGCTGAGTTGGAAGGGACCCATCAGGATCACCGAGTCCAGCTCCTGGCCCTGCACAGGACATCCCCAAGAGTCACAGCCTGTGCCTGAGAGCATTGTCCAAACACTTCTGGAACTCAGGCTTGGTGCCCTGACCACTTTTCTGGGGAGCTTACCTTTGTGAAAAGATAAAAATTCAGCACATTCTGACCTTCACTAAAGTCAAAGTCTCTTAATAAGTTGGGATTTTTTTGGAAAAAAGGTTAATTTCATAGTTACTAAAGGATAAAGAATATACTCTTTCTTTCCCATCACAGACTTGAAAACCTGCAGTACCTTTACAGAACTAATATTTCAGCAATATCTACACTTCAAGATTAATACCAACATGATATTGCATATTTAACACAGAAATAATTTTAAAGTACAATTTTGATATTGTGTAGTTGAATGGATATTTCAAAGAGTGTATTTCATTTATGGGTTCTGAGATACATAGTACTATTTATGCTGGCAAGTTCTCTGCACATACCTTCTTTATTTTTAAATCATAATACAGATGGTACACAAGTTCTGCAAAGAATTTTTAGCAAAAAATGAGGCATTTTTTTTAGCATTCTGGTTTATTAATTAATATCAAGACATAATCCCTAGGTGTGGGGCTGGAAAATGCATTCTTTCACATGCTATGAATCAGTGAAACTTTTTTTAACTGGAGATTAAAACATGAATATTTACTCACTGCGCTGGAAAAAAAGAGAGCTCATACACTAACCTTGCTTTTTATAACATCTTTTTCTTTCCTGCGTTGAAGAACAGCCTGAAGTGGTGAAAATTCTTGAGCATTTCTTTTCTGTAGAATATGATGCCCCAGATGATAACTTGCTTCAACATGTACAGGAGTCAAGATATCCCTTACATCTTTCTACGAAAATTGGAAACCTAATGAGTTAATCATATAAGACAAAACATGTATGCTTATATTTTAAACTTACAAGGTTGCCCCGAACTCACTAAAACAGCAAAACCTATTTTTCACATGTAAAATAATTCCATATGGCTAATACACTTTCCCAGACATCTTTGTTGCTGAAGGAGGCAGTCAGAAATGCATAAAGGCAGAATATGTTCAATGACAGCATCAGCCATTTCAGAATGATGATTCTTCTGTGAGAAGATATCTTATTGAATAGCAAGCCTACTTGTACCAATAATCCTGCCTCACACACCTATGAAAGGCTGCATTGCCCAAGCAGAAAAATAGGTAAAGGTGGCTAAAATGAAGAAAGGTAACCAGTACAATGAGGCCAGACAAACCCAATGGGTATTTACATATGAAATCAAAATTAGTTTTCCCACAGTACAATTAAATCAAGTTGTGACTGCATTTTATTTTTCTGCTCCTTTATTTTCCATTCTGTATTAAGAAGATTGAACTCCTCAACTAATGACTATTTTGTACATGAAGCCTTGCCTCTGTAGGAATGTTCAGATCAGAGCCCAAACTATCTACTTGTGAAAACTGAACAGCTTGAAGCACCAACAGTAGCAAACCTGATTAAATTACTCCCTTAGTGTAGGGGATAGACAGACACTGATTGTCCTTCCACATGGCCACTGTTTTAATTCTTATCTGCAAGCTTGTGTTGGCCAAATCACATATTATCTAACTTGTAATAATTTTCCACAAGGTCTTCTCTGCATCTGCTTTATATTACTTCCATTATACTAATTAGCTATTAATTAGCCTTTACTCAAAATACATAAAATTTATATTGTCTCTTGCAAGGACTGTACTTGACAGACATTCACACTTACTTAACTTTAGGAGCTTCACACAAGTACAGAAACCTCAGTGGGTGGAAGGAGAAGCTTATAATGTTATTAATTAAGAATTGAAAAGAAAATTGAATTCTATGTAGAAAAAAAACCCCTAATGATGGACTATAGGAAGTGAGGCAAATCAATTCCTTCCTCCTACACAAATATCTGCTCATGCTGGTACAGCAATCTGTCAATCACATCTCCATTAGTTTACAAAACTCTTATAAAGTAAGTGGCAATTTGCCATTGCTCCTGCAAGCAACATTCACTTAGGTGCAGCTATCAGCTGACATGCATCTGGGAAATTTTTCAGTAGGTAACATAAGCTTTCCTTTCTACCCTGAAGCTTTGTGATGAAGAATCGGCTTCTCATCACGTCACAAACAAAAAATAAGGGAAATAAGGAAGAAGAAAAATACATTGAAGAATATTTCCCTGCAGTTTTTTTGTAGCTGTAGAAAATAAAATTTATTTTCCAGCCTTTGTGCAGGATCAACTGCATCAGTCACCTTGATAGATGTTTGTTTCAAAAGGTCATAGAATTGCTACCTTGAGGATTTCAAAGAAAACATTAGGCAAAGTAGTCCATTATTTTATTAGCCTTATTTCCCCTTACATCTAAATACTCCCCCTTTTCCCTCCTAAATAAGGTCTGACAGAAGTCTTTTTTTTCTGAGTTTAATAAAATGTGGTTCCTTTGTGTCCACTGATTTTTATTGTTTGTTGTGGTTTAGGACTTCCAAATTTTTCCAAAATTTTTGTTTTGGAGGACAAGCTTCTAAAATGTTTGATAGAATAAAAGTGATTATTTTTTTCTTGTTAATTGAATGGCCTTAAAATATTACATCCTTGTCCTGATTACAGGTTTTATTTTACTTTCAAGACAAGTCCCTCATTCTTCTTTCAGAGGGATACATCCTGCAGGAGTGCTCTTCTTACCCCATTTCCACCCTCAGGTTATGGGTGAGTGCTGCATTCCTTGAAAGGAAAAAAATCAAGCAAGCCCAAGCAAAGCTCTTCTTCACACCCTGCTGGCCTTTGGCTCCTTGCAGCAAATTCACAAAGCAGACCACACTATAAACCTTGAACTACAGACTTTTCTAGCAATCATCTTCATTTCACTTCCTATGGATCAGGAATGGGTTCTTTCCTTTTTAGCTGAGTCTACCTTGTCTACTCACAACAAAAACAGAAGCAAACCCATACACATGTTCTTTGTTATACTTACAGATGACAAAACATAAAAAATACAAGTTTTAAGACTTTGCATTAAGGAATACATAAGAAAGTTCCATCAGAAATGTTCAGCGGAATATTAATGTTGTATCTGCATGATTACTCCAAACCAACCTCAATCTATATATGATCTGTCATCCACAAAAAAGATGAAAAAATTTCAAGAGTGCTCAAGGTCCAACTTAATCACTGTGGTTATTATTATTATTATACATCTCACCAATGTAAGAGATGGCAGACCTACTGACTTCCTCAGAGAAAGCATCAGAATTAAAATATATTAACTGTGGAATTTCTGAATACAAATATTTTACTTGCACAATTATGTGATGGAATTATAAACAGAATAGGTTCTTTTGCAGCAGGTCTGCTTTTCAAAGGAGAACAAAGGATTTACAAGACAATACATACTGAAAACTACATTACCCTCATAAATGCTGGATGATCTTTGCAGGTAGTAATATTGCTGTAAATCTTTACTTTTCCTGAGATTGTATCATGTGTTCCATTGGAGGAAAAATAAAATCTTGCTTGTGTATCCTCTTTTCTGTTCACGTCAACACTCAGATTATAAAGCAACACTACAAAATAAAACCCAGGGAAAATAAAGCTTATAAATCTTTAAGTGTTGCAATATTAATGAGTTTATGGTAGAAATTACAATTTCTGACTCACTTCCGTAAGTATATTCTGTAACATCCATTTAAAAATGTTCTGCTTAAAAACACTGACATAAATCCATACTAAGAAAAACTTCTAGTACCCTGAAAATTGCTTCATGGCTGTTCCCCAATACATGCATTTATATCAGGGATAGTTTATCAGGTTGTATTTATATTTTCTACCAAAATCTATTTACAGAAAACCCACTTCAGTTAGTTACATGGCTGACAGTAACTTACAACAAACACTTAAGTCAACTAACACTGACAAATATTGTTTAACTTTACAGTTTTTTTTCTATTTAAGTTAGCATGAATTGCTATGGTAACAAGTTGCAAACAAGTTTCAGAGCATTACAGATCTATTACTTCTATTTTTTTTGCCAAGGATTAGGTTATCTACAATTTCTACTGGTACTTTTTTAAAATTAAAAAGTCTTATGTACAAGTCCAGCAAGGGTGACTCAGTCTGACTGCTCATGAGTTTCAAAAGATCTGATAAAGATCAAAAGACACATAACTTTACAGTTCATCACTGCATGTGCTCTCTGTAACATGCTCCCTAAGGTTATTGTCTGTTCTCATCCAGAGGAGTTGAGCAATTTAATTTTATATACCATGTACTTGCAGGGCTGTTTGCAGTTTACAAATAGCACATGACAAGTAGGTTAAAAGCACTCAGGCAATACAGGCAAATTTAGACAGTAAATTATGTTAAATTAATTCACCATGAATATTCCCTCTGAAAGACACCACTTCTAGCAATACCAGCTTTTGCCAAAAGCAAAATATTCATTATATAAAATACAATACAATATTTATTTTTCAGTCATTTTGGTGGGACTCCTCTTTCACAAAGTGCCCCACAATGGGATCAGCTGCTTGAGTGGCTTGTGAAGGAATGTTTTCTCTCTATTGCTAAGTGGAAGGCAGCATCCTCCAGCAGTCCCATCTGGTTTGGTCCATGCCTGAGAAGATTGCTGTTAGAGGACATCTAAATATCACCCTTTAAATGCTGCTGTCTCTGCAAGTAACTCCAGCAGTTCTAGCAGGGATGTGCTGTTATTCCAAAGTGAACAGAAGTGTAATGGCCTGAGGTTATAGGGTAATCATGATATAAAAAAGGGATCCATGATATAAAAAAGGTATCCATGTTTTCAGCTTTTCATTTTATACTGAAGTCAGATTAATGCTCTATTAAATACCAGCAGCATTATTCTGTAAATAGGTGCATTTAAAATCAATACATATAGTGGATTATTTTTCCAGTAGCTTACCAATATAACCAGGTACCTCCCGTCCTCTATAGGTAAAGCATATTTTCAAATTCATACAGGTGGCAGGCTGCTCATTTTCCATGCAGTCCAAATTAGTTCGATTTATTGAATTAGAATGTTTTAAAGAAGCTTCAACAATTATCACTGGTTTTGTTCTAAGAATAGAAAAGAGTATCACAAATAATGTTCAGATACAGCTTACAGAATCTCTGCAAAAACTAATCATCCCTGACAACCTATTTTTATATTTTAGAATTATAATTTTAAAGGTATCTGCGTTTTTCAGATAGTTTCAAATAGTTGTATGCAAATTATTTTTACCTCAAAAGTCACAGAATGGTATTTTCATTTTTTCAATGTGTTTACTTAAATGCTTCATTTGTAGAGACTTCTAGAGCTTATTGAATGAAGTTGAAGATATCAAGAATATAATGAGGTTAAATTAAACTACTGAATTTTAATAAATTCCACTAAAAATACAGTTAAATTGTATGGTCTTCAAAAGTATTGAAATGTAGCAATCTCACCTCAATACCACAGCAGAATCAGAGAAAAATGCACCAACTGCTACATCTGCACAAAAAGAATGGATCAATAACCATAACTTGTCAACAGGAATTGCTTCTTAGGTACAAGCATTTTATAGCATATTCACCTTTTGGTGAATATTAAGACACCATTTGCCCTTTATTTACTAGAAGGGATATACTAGTATTCAAAGACAGCTCCTCAAATACTTGTGCACTGTCCATAAATGCTGTATGCTAATTTGCTGGACTTCCAGATATTGATAATGTGGTGATTTGATTTCTATTTCACATTTAAGTGGTTGATACTGAAGGATAAGCCAGCTAAATAGGAGATACTTGCCTTCTTCTCCAGCCAGATATTCAATATTGCTATACATGCACATACATATTGGTTTTTTTATATATAACTGATTTGTTTATGTCTATTAAATGTATGAAATTGTACATAGCGAGAGATAAAGGTATTTCCTTTATTCCAAATGAACTGAACTCTATTCATGCAAGGAGAAAAGAATATAGACAGTATATACACCTCTCAAATCAGGTAGCAAAAGCGAATTGTCAGATGATTAAATGATACAAGGGCTGAGGATGTGACTGCCAGATTAGTAACCAACAGCTGACCTGTGAGCAGACTACTTGTAACCTGCCCTTTAGGCCAGCATTACAAATTAACCTGGATAATGTTTTTGTGGACTGAGCCAGAACACACAACAGGGTAACTTTGTGCTTTTCCATCCCCAAGAGCAGGACAGACATACCTGACCTGACCTAAGACTTATCTGCAAAATTTCAGAATGTTTTGATGATATGTATAAAGCAATTAATATATTCTTGGCACCAAGTTAGCACTACTTTGTCATGGCCACAATGGTCTTAGTTCAATGCCATGAGCCCTAAGTGAGGGTAAAGTACTGTTCACTCAGACTGAGAGTCAAGGAGCCCATGACTCCTGTCAGAATCCAGACTCTGGGAAGGCCAGCAATATATTCAGGTTAGCACACTAGTCTGAACCACAAACATGCTTCCAGTGCCCAAAGCAGCTCATTGTGACATTTGTAAATGAGATGTCTGCTTTAAAAATATAAATCACATTTCTCTTCCCCTTGTGCACTATGATCTCATTATTACATTGTTCTCAGTCCTTAAATAATAGTTAGGTGACCGTGAAAACTGACTGCCTGGCCTCAGCTTTACCTCTTCTTTTTTCTTCCCAAAACATAAGATGTGACATGTCATCTCAATAACAGATTCTGCTTCTGTTAAAAGTATCACGTAGCACAGTAGGATTGTTCCCTATGAATTTCTATTATTTTAAAAATTAAAAGTAAACAAAATTGCTTAATTTACCTTGATAACCATTGTTATCTACATCAATGCCACTTGATATGGATTGTCCAAACATGCTTAAAGAATTACTGACTTCTTTTCCTTGTATTCTCTGAGGAGAAAAATGTACAAGAGAAAATTATTCTTGGAAAGCTAATCTCTGAGTTACAATTTCCAATGAAAAATGTTAGCAGAACAATCCTGCTGCTGAACTTAAATCCCATTAACTTTTTTTAAAGCTCCCAAAACCAATTTTTTTCTCTCTTACAGGTTATATTATGACTGGAAATCACCGACAATGTAAAAATTTTCTGAAGTCTTTTAATGTACTTCAGATGGTCAGACTGCTAAATGAAGGGGAAACCCTCTCAGATTTAAACTTGGGGTTTTTCTGGATTAGGTATTTTGCATTGAAAAAGCGTACCTGTGAAAATGATGGTGTTATTCCATCTTTCCTGCCATTGTATATATAAATAGCCCCTTTTAGGTTATCTTCTTGTGGAGCCCCAATTGCCACATCTGTGGAAAAACAATTCAGTGATGACCATGGACTAGGAAATATGACCACTGAACAGCTGAAGAAATGCAAATCATGATCCATGCAATGCCAGACCAAATTTACTTGCCTGAATTCAAAGGCAGTTGTGAACACAGACATAAAGCAAACAGAAACATTACAGACCAGCCCAGTAATCTGATTCTACCTTAATTACTATGTGTGAAAAGCAACAATCAAATACTGCCACTTTGTTAAAGACAAAGTCTATTTCTAGTACTGGGAATTTTGACCCTTAAGAGGTTAAAAGGTTACCATGAAAGAAGGCAAAATTATCATGATCTTTAAAAATAGAGGAAAAAACAAGCTTTATATTTATGGAACAGTGATGATTTTCCTGCTCCTCCCACATCGATTAAGTCACTGAAACACAAGTACTCTTATTACAGTGCCCAAAATGAACCATTTATTTTTCTATGAAGTGTCCATAACAGTTAATAATAAGCTTGGAAATTAATTATAATAAGTTAAGCATTTAACAAGGAAATGAAGATACAAAAGGATATGTTGGTACAAAGGGATATGTTTTATGCCTAGATGACCTAATCCCAGAGGGGTGTAGCAACTCGTAACAAACTGAATGAATGTACCTACTCACCAATCCACCCTCAACAGCCCTTACCAAAAACTCCCATGGTTCAAATAGCCAGAGGCTGTTAACCAAGCAGCGGAGGGAGGGATGGGGAGATTATGTACACCATCTTGAAAGTCACTGTTAATAACTGGGAACTTGCATTTACAAATAAGCAAAAACTGAACTCTCTGCAAATCAGAAATACTTTATGCTGCACTGAACCAAAAATCACAAGAAACCCAAAGCCTTTGACTGGTTTTACAGAGCAATTCTCTGACTGAATCTGCATTGACTGAGTCTATACTGTGGTGACTAAACCACATAAAGCACATTATACATCTCTCTACTTGTGAGATGGAAATGGGACAGTCAAGTTGTGCCTGTTACACACACATTCTTGAGGTCAGATTCTACACCACCACCCACACAATTATCTTTACAGGGCTGATACTGATGGTTTAGATCATTGAAAGAGTTAGCTCTACTCTGCTTTTTAATTACTACAGAAAAATGCTTTATATTACCCAATTTCTCTTTATATTTTGCTTCTAGCCTTTTTCTTACAATTTTTTTTCTTACTGCCACTCTCCATATTACATCCACTTTTTATTTCAGTATTTCCATAGCCGTCTCCCAACATGAAGGTTGCTTTCAATATCCCCAAGTATTTAGTACTTACTGGTGACAAAGAAACAGATTTTGACTCAAATTTTGTTTATGATTGTTACAAAATTGCCAAATTGTTCTACAACCTTCATATCAGATATTTAATACAGGATTAGTGATTCCATTTGAGTTATAAAAGTTACAGATTATGCTATCACTTTATGTTCATGCTTTTTATTAGACAGAACCTAGTGCCTTGGTATTAAACATCAATGACTGTGAAGCAGCTCTTCTTTAAGTCAGAAAAGTTGAGTCCCAAACCAAAAGAATTCTCAGACTTCCATAATCCTCCTGTTTATCACAGCATTCCACTGACCACAGAGAATTAAACCCAACAGGTTTTCTTCGTATTCTTACCCTCAAAGCCATCATTATCTATGTCTCCTAGATTGGCTATGGACTCTCCAAACCTCGCTGCATATGAGTCACTCCCACTGAGCTCTATGTTCAGCTCTACCATCTTTGCTTCCTGAAGGAAAACAGAGTCAATGGCACATTAATGGAGTATTAATCAAAATGTTAAAACTGCCTTGGATACCAATATATAACCCCACCAAACTTCTTGATGTAGAAGCAAGCATTTTCAACTACATTTTATCGTATTTAGTGTAATAATAGTAAAGTGATTACACTTCCACTTGTGACCCTTAGAAAGAATAAAAAGAAGCCCATTCTAATGTATGATCTGCCCAGTCATGTCAATTGCAAAACTGAGGAGTACCAGTCTGTTTCCTGACTGGTACCAGTAACTGCATGCAAATGTTTCAGTCCTTGTTTGTTTCTGAAGGGCTTGGTAAGTTGCTCTTCAGCTGGCAGTTCAGTGGGAAGCACAGCAGTGGAGGAGAGCTTGGAAAGGGGCTGCAGGGGCAGGCTGTCACCACCTACAGCTCCTAGGAAACGAACCCAGTCTGTCTGCAGTTCCAGCACTGGTGGGAGTAACTGCGCTACAGCTGACACTGCAGCCTTTGGGGGTGTGCTGTGCACTCCTGCTGGGGCAGTCATCACAGCCCTAATGCTACTTTTTCCATATCTGGAAATATGGGATAAGAAGAGAGGAAAACTCTTCCTCTTAGCCTGTTAAACCAGAACGGCTCTGTTGCCGTGTGTTTTTAAGAGAAAATACTTACAGAACCTGAATTAATATAGACATACACTCTTCCCTCCTCTCTGATGGTACTTTGCATTGGAGCACCAACCAGTAAGTCTGAGAAGCCGTCTGAATTCAGGTCCACAGCACAAACTGCAGCTCCAAAGTAAGAACCAAGCTGTGTGCAGACAAGAAATCATTATTTTTGAATTTTGATGAAGATGCGCTAGAAGTTATGAGGTGCAGAAAAGTAATAGGATAGATTTACCTTTTTGCCCTTTAGTTCAAAGAGAATATTTAGTTGCCTCTCATTGCTAAAAATATATGCCTAAAAGGAAAAGAAAACACAAGCAGAATTCAGCAAACTGTAATCTGGAACACTTCCCAGTGCTTTCTTTACAGCATGTGCTAGAGAATCAGCAAAACAATGCTCAATATCACAAAGTACAGCTATCTCCTGTTTCCTACCTGCACCTTCTTCAACACCATAGCTCATATCAATGTTATCCAGATTGCCTGCCCTAATGCCTTATTCAACTTTTCCCCCATGAAAAGTCACATCTGATACTTGTCTTTAGCATATTAATCTAAATTGGAAGATCATGGTATTTTTGTGGGGTTATAGTCATTAAGCCAATATTATAGACAATTCCTTACTTTACCAGTCTGCTCCTGTTGGGGAGCCCCTCCAATTACTTCTATACTGGATGGTGTCAGAAAATGTCCAGCTCCAACAGAATATCCTGCAAATCAGAAATGCACCATTCAATACTGGGAATGCTATGTAACAAAGAAAGAATGGGAGCATGCCTTATAAAAGCTGTCAACACCATAAATTATCATGAGTCTGACATTCAGACCTCATGCAAGTCAGTAATGAAAACAGAATAGAAAGTTTTTGAAGTATAAGTAAAAGGTCACTACAGACAGTAAGTTCCATCAAGCAGGAAAAAGTGTCAGAAACACTCATTTCTTCCCAAGAACTCAATTATCTGCCATACTTCAAAAGACAATAAAATAAATTGCAAACACCTTCTGTTAATGCATATTCTGCAATTGTTCACTGAGTCCACACTATTAATTCAAATAAAAATTATCCAAGTAGATGCACTGGAATGTGGAAATAATAGATTCAAATGTTACTTTTTGACTATTATAACTGGATTTAAAAAAATTAAACGTAGTGCTACTTCTATGTGCACATACACACACAGAGCACCATGGACACACACATGAAAATGTCAGGAACAAATTGCAAAAGCCTCATTATGCAGTAAGAAAACATTACATCAGCTTTAGTAAATAAATCTACATTACAAAGCATTTCTGTGCGGGGAGAGAGATTATAAACAGGACCATATTTTGGTGCAGACATCTAGACACAGAACTGCAAAACAAAGGCTAACACCTTAACTTGTAGCTGCACAAGTCATCCTCTTTCCAGAGTACATTACAGCTCAGAATACAAGACAGATAACATATTCCACTACTCTTGCATTTACTGAATGACTGCTGATGTTCACAGCATGCAGAGGAAATGGAAAAATCATCTTAAATAGATGAGAACAAGCTTTGAATCTTTTGTCAGTGAACATAACTGCCTAGAATTTAAGTTCTCATTAAGCCACCTTTTTCTTTTCACATTTTAATCTAAAAGAGATGAACAGAGCAATTTATCATTAGAAGGTCAACACCTAGCTTTTATTTACTCAACAAAAAATTAAGGATGAACCTTAATTTACCTCCTTTGACATTTACTTTCTAGTTATTTTTGTTTTGCTAAAGTGCAAACATAACTAATTCTTAAGGACTTAAAAAAAAGCCAAACATACACAAGAATTACAGTAATCACACAGTTCTCATTTTTCTTTAATGGTATTAAAATATTTGGCAGAGGAAGGGGAAATCATATAACTGACCCTTTAAAGGCATAGAGAAATGAAATTTTATTTCCAGCTCCATAGTTTTCACCTTTTTACCATCACTACAGTTTTTCAGTTTCTGAAATGTTACTTGCCCTTCTCAGATTTCTAAAAGGAACTGTCTTCTACTTTATGATTTCTTTAAGGCAGTTTAAGTGCCTAAGGTTATTTTTCATCAGGGCCAGTTGATTTGAAAAGCTGAATAACTTTGAAAATTCCTTTTATAGAAGTCAGCTATCTACTACTCTGAAGTAGTCAAGAAAATATTACCTAGTGTTATGTATTACAAATGTCTAATTTCCTTCTTTCTTTCAGTTGTCTGGTACATGAACAACCTTGTTTCTTCCAACTTATGGAAAATGCTACAATACTACTGCACTTCCTGTAGTCTCTAGTTTCTTAATTATTATTCTCTATTTATGTTTTTCATCAAACTGTTAAAGATGCCAATGTCTTTGTCCCTATGAGTGCAAGAATAGAGTAAGTAGATAATGGTATCTACTCACATGCTTGAATTACACTCTGGTCACAATATACTTCCACCACTTGGTAGGGATAATTTTATTCATTACTCAAGGGAGCAACAAACTCAGACATCTAAAAAAATAATTTGGTAACAGAATTAACCCTGAACAGATTTTTGTCTTCAATAATTACAAAGATGGGACAGAGGCTGAGGGAGGGAAGGTACCTTTAAATCCTTTCAACCACACTATGGGGTTTCAACACCATTATAAGGGAAAGGAGCAGAGGTTAAAGTACCATGAAACTGCAAAATTCCAGGCTTATCACAGCTGCTACTGTAAAGACATACAGATGAGTTAATGGTGCCCTTCTTCACCTTCCTGTAGAAGGGCAAGTTCAGAAGACATATGGCTCTGCTAAGCCAACATGCACCAGATCACTACAGTGAAGCAAACTCCAGCTGATTTCAGGTCCTGGATGGCCAAGGCAACTAAGAGAGATCACATATGTGTGCAAAGGCCTTCCCTAACATCTCCTCAACAGTCCTTATGCAGGTTTTTACCCATTTGCCTGGATCTGGCTTCTGGCTGCCAATGATTTGACTCATTCATTACAAAAATTCTCATTCTTATACTAGTAGAAGCAGAAATCTGGAATGAACTTATTTTCCCTAGAGAGGTGCAGTACTTTTTCTCCTGATTACTACTGGAAAACTGGAGCTTTCCATTCTCTGAAGCTCTTCTTTTGTCCTGTGAAAAGTTAGAAGTTCTACTGGCTGACCCTAGGGATCTGCACTTCTGATCCCCCTTTACCAGCCAGTCTTCTCTTCTGCTTGACTTTCCCACAGAGCCACTGTGGCCTTTGCAGGCCCAGAACTGAATTCTGAAGTCTTAGTTCACTGTGTTTCACAACAGCTATTTCATAATATATGCCAACTTCCTATTGTCAGAGGAGTGGAATCAGAAACAGGAAATATTTATCCACGTGAACCGGAACTTTGAATGGGAAAATGCAAAACCCAATGGTCACAAGCAAAAATACTCTTGCTTAGGAATTCAGGAAGGACAGATGAGCTTTTCTTAGTGTAGTGAGAACTCTGAAGCTGCTGTTGTTTTTTTGGCATAAACCTTTCCAAACTGTAGCACTAAATTCAGCTAGTTACTTGGATATAGGTACATGAGTAGAACTTCGTGGCCTTGGTTACAGACACTCATAAATGAGGTTTGCTTTCTCACAAATCCAGACTAAAATATGTTTGGAATAAAAAAAAAAAACATTGAAGGAAAGTTTGTTGTTTGTTTCTAAAGGTCACAGCATACTTCCCCTTATTAACAATACAATTAAGACTTCTCTGCAGCTTTCACTGTAAAAATCTTTTCATATTTCTGTTATATGCGAAACCACTGTCTTTTCCTGTGAAAGCTCTTGGCAGCATTGCAGACTTGAGTGAAATGAAAACCATTGCTAATCAGAAGCATCCCTACCTTCTAAATCAAGAAATGGTTAAAAGTCAGTGGTGAGATGATAAGAATAGAAATCCACTATTTGAGAAGTTTCCTCATAAAAAGAACAGAGAGAAAGCCTTGTAACTGAATAATATTTAACTAAATCAGAAATCAGCTGTAGAAATGTTGCTTCTGGGGTTAATAGTGAAAACACTCAAAACCACTGTGCACTCCCCCCAAGACCAGCTATTTAGCTTATATTTTAGTAAAGTGTTAAATCCTTTAAGTACCTAGATAACTGCCAAATTTCACTTGGTTATTGGAATCTGTGTAATAGTGGATTGTATTTGCAGTTGTGTTGTATACAAACACAGAACCAGTCCAATAGAATGATCCAGGGGCTCCCATTATGATTAAGTCCTAAAAGAAAAGTAAAACAAAGCCATGTTATTCACACTGAAATATTCATGAAAATAAACAAAACAAGTAAAATGCTGTTGTTTAGATCTTCTGTGAATTCTATGAAATGCTACTGGAGATGTATCTGGCTCAGCACTGGGGTTTACTACTAAATTACAGATAATATTTTCCAGACTTTGTAAAAATACCATTTTTAAAAGCTATAAACTGTAACAACAAAAGACAGCAATTCAGGATATTCTCAAATGAGTTTTTCAGAAATTACAATCTTAGGGTGGAATGGAGATTAAATAATATAGAGTATTACTCTGTAAAGCAAGAAGGCAAGCATTATAAATGTTACATCAAACATATTAAAGAGAATAACAAAATTTCATCCTCTGCTATACCCATGTCCTTTTTCCAGGTGAAAAATATCTTTGGATTTAGTAAGGTGTAAAAGTATTCTTGGGAACAAAAATTAAAGCCTTACTTGGGAATTATCATGCAAGTCATAGCAAGACTTAATTAAAAATAAATTAAAAAGTGATTTTTCCCTCCCACAATAACATACAGCACTGATGTTTGCATTTACACATCCTCTTTTAGATATTATACATAAAAGTAAATATATAAACAGAGAGACTTCTATTATCTTTAATACACACCTCAATGTAAAAACTAGACGTTCCAGCCTGACATGACCCATGGTTTTCTCCAAACTTTCGTGCATGATCTGGGAATGGGCAAGAAATATTAAAAAGGATGAGAAGCACATACCTCCAGAGTTTTGCCACCAGCTTTCAACAGAAGTTCAGACAACTTATGAAAAAACAAACAAACAAATACCTCCCCAAAAAGTTGGTTTTCAGTTCTGCAATAAAACTAAAACCACTGGTTTCTACTAGATAGCCTGAAGGCGCAATATTCTATTGTAACAAACTTAAAACACTGTGTATCACTTGCTCACACCTTTGAAATATTGTGACTTTAAAGGCTATACTTTCAAAATTGTTCCATGAGTGGAACAGACAAATAGTTTGAGCACCACATCTGGATACTCTTCCACTCTGTACTTCAGGCATTCTCTGACAGGCTTGATTGAACTTGCCCTGTGCTCCGCTGGTGCCATGAGGGGTTTGTGTTATGGCAGTCTCAGACATCCTGCTTTCATCCTAGCAATCCAACACTGTCCCAGCTCTGCTTTCCTGCAATCTTTGCTGACTGCCTGCCATCAGGGTTCCCTTCACTCCATACACAAATTTGTACGCTGAAGTCTCCAAACATAAAAAACACATGATTTCACTACCCCTTGTAAGAGTCTCCAAAGCCAGCAAGTGGGACATTTGATGGCATTATTCTGTCTGCACAGAAAGATCAGATTGCCAGCTGATCCTTGCATTGGCAAGGCATAGGGGCATGAGATCATTCTCCTGGGTGGGTGGTAGATAAGAATGGGAAAGCACGGACGGAATCATTTGGTAGACTCTGGTCTTGCCTCTTATTCTGCTCCTGAAGTTCTCTGAGGAAGAACCCCTGAAGGCCTCATGCCACAGCAGCAGCCTTGGCAGAAGGTAAGTAAGGGACAAGGACACGCACTGTGACAGGCATTGCAGCACCTTTGGATCAAAGGCTAAGGAGCAGGTGGCAACAATCCCTAGCAGGTATTTCTGCTGCTCTGCTGTGAGACTCTCCAGAGCAATGACAGAGTAAAGGAAGGAAGGATGTCCTCTACTGGCCTGGTTTTGAGAAGCACACATCCTTCAGCAATGCAGTTCAGGAAAAAACTACTCTGATGCCCTGTTCCAATTATTTTTTTTGCCTTTTGAAAGCAGGTTTTCTTTGGAGTGATAAACATCTTTACATCACAAACTGGGCTCATATCATCAGCACTCAGCCTCCAAGCCTCTGGTTGCAGAACACCTACTCAGAACAACACAGGTTTTTCACAAACTCTGCACCATTCAGTCGTGTATCTCACCCTTCCCTACAAAAGGACTCAAGCCTTTTGCTTACCTATATAGCATGGGCATATTCTTCTGCTCAGCTCAGTTCGAAAATCAGGAGGGATGGCAAAACAAATGCCATGTGGCAGTTTGTGCTCATTTTTGACATAAAACACATTTTTCCATCTATGTCCACAAGCCTATGGATATAAAACAAACACAGCATTTGACATGGAAGCCTAAGAAAGCTGGCTGCAGTCTGACAAACAGACAAACAGGCCCAGTGGTTAATACATACGACAATAGATCCGCCCTCCTGTGGTTGCCTCGACAAGCTGACACCCAGCCACTGATTATCCCGCTCCTCCACACACGTCTTCCCACAGCGCTCACCACCGGGATGGCCTAGGAACAAAGAGCAGTGCTCTGAACTGAGGGACAAGGTGAAGAACAATGTGGTGGGTGACAGGAGAATCCAAGAACTCTGGGGGAACAATGCAGCAATTTGGGTGTGGTGGATCTGACCTCTGTCTC
This sequence comes from Geospiza fortis, assembly GCF_000277835.1. NCBI lineage: Eukaryota > Metazoa > Chordata > Aves > Passeriformes > Thraupidae > Geospiza > Geospiza fortis. The sequence goes on along the minus strand of NW_005054298.1, from coordinate 22,086,388 downwards.
TGTCTTACACAGGTCATGTAGACTTTTTACTTTCTACTTGAGCAAAGATAGGATTGTGGGTAGCCAAAGGGAACATACTGGCTCTGAATGTGATAGGCTGGCAGTGAGGATGGGTTTCTCCAGCATTACTCAGATAGAAAGTGACAATACACTCAATTCTGGTGAAGGGCTGTTCCTGTAAGTGCTCTTCAGCCTAAATGTTTGTAAGAAACACAAGTAATACCTGTGAGTGCCACCTAAACTCTAGGCTAAAGCGAACATCCCTCCAACTGTGTGTCTATTGGTAGCAGACCTTAAAACAATCTCTACTGCAAACGGCTATCAAATAAAGGGTGTACTGCCACCTCTACTGGGGATGGCACATCATTACCTAGCACGTCCTGCATGCTTCTGCCACTGTTGCAATTATTCACTAGCAGCTCTTAGTGTTAGTTCTTAAGTAGAGTGATTTTTTAAAACCTTGAGAAAACACACTGAAATGTCTTCAAACTCTGCCCCACAGCTCAAAAGGCCACAGTATTGCCAAGTTAGCAAACATTTGCTTTCTTCTGGAAAGCAGTAGTGATCCCCACAGTAAGGAGAAGCTACACATTTATTCTAAGTTATATAAAGGAAGTTTTTAATTTTTAAGATGTTTGTATGGATAAGCATTAATCAAATTGTTGAATTGGTATTTTCAATGCATCAGCATGATAGTTTATGAAAAAAACTTCCTATAAAATAAGGAAACACATTAGGTCATTTGAACAAACTCTTTTGCATAATTTTCAAAACTTTCTCAGATTGAATACAGTTACAGGTGAACCTGTATGGTTCAAACAAAAATGTTTGAGGTTTAAGAGTTAGTTTAGTTACTCAGAAGAGGATGTCAGTACAGACCACGGAGACATGGTACTAATGCTGATGGGACATTGTTTGCACAGAAAAAAGCCCCATAAATCACACCCCAGACCTTCTCACCCCTCACCCCACCAAAAAGCCTGCAAAAATTAACCCACCAAACAAAACACCTATGCTGAGAGCAGAACTGGCATTTATTACTGTCCAGTGCATTAGAGAGTTTAAATGAATACATAATTATCCTACTGGCTAATGTCAGATATGTGAACTTCCATGTACTGAACTTCCTTGTACTGCTTTTCAGAAACAAGCATGGAATTTAGTTTTGGAACTGAATTTTGGAGTTATGTAACGGAAAACTTTTCACTTCCTAAGGGAGACATTTCCATGGTTTACATGAATTATAAAGCACATTAATCTGACTGAAATATCCTCAGAAAAGAAAACTCCATTACACTCCCATGTGTAAGAGTTAGTCCTCCTTTAAATTGCACAAGGCACTTCTGGTAATTCCCTTCTAGCAATGACTTACTTGGGACTTGCTTTTATATGGATTTGCAGGAATTGTAAGAAGTAGAGAAGACCAGGGCAATAAATTTAGACCCCAAGAGACTTAGACTTTTTATCACTAAATCAAATAAAACCAGACAATGATGATGTGAGAGATGAGTAAGTTCAGCCTGTTTCAGTGCTTCCTTCCTGTGCCTCTTTCAGAGGTTTGTAACAAGAAAAAGCACCACCATTCTTTGACACTCACTGGATTTCATTCCCCTCTTCCTTTGCTCCAGTGTATGTTGATTCAGGATTATTTTGCCCCTCTGCTGACATGCTGCCTTATGTTTCCTCTCTTTCTCTGACTGGCAAGTATTCAACCACCTTGAAATTACAGACTTTTGTGGGAGAGAGAAGCAAGAACTTGACATCCCAGACACCCTGATGAGTCCCTGCTCAGGGAATGACATTATAAAAGCTTTATCAAATGAGAAAATGCAGTATTCTGCACAAGCAACAGAGCAGCACTGCATAAGCTCAAGAGGACATGGCAGCTTGGTTGCCTCAGGGAAAAGGAGCACGTGCTGTCATAAAGTCACTGAGAAATAAGTAATTGCCCATGCCTGTGTACATTACACAGCTGGAAGATATACTTCTGCTATCATCCCCTCTGAACACATCCACAGAAACAATGCAACTGCACACAAATATGGTCATAACTTAAAAAGCCACTTCTGGTTTTGGCCTCAAGGATCATAATACAGATGTTTGCAATGTCATCTGAGAAACCAGTTTTATATAACTTGCTCCAGTGTTTTCCATGCCCAGAGCCTCTCATCACCTACTTTATTCTCCCATAACTCCTCTGGTCCCATTGCTAACTGATGAAAATGATGAAGTCTGCTGCAAAGGCAATAAGCCTTCTGATATCCTGCTCCTAGGTGCCACGGCCTCAGAGTCTAGTTTTACTCACCCAGCAACTACTTTCTGTTTTCACAGATGTGATGGGTTTTATCCCTTGTATGTCCCTCAAATGACTTCAACCCAAAACATTTTAAATGATACCTGTTTCCATCCTTCTGTAACAGACCTAGGTCCAGAAGATCCCATGTTCCTTGGAATAGTATGGCTATTTGAAAGGGGTCACTTACAAGGTACGAGCACTGCAAGCAACATAAAAAAGTCACACTACCAAAACTCAAACTTACTGAAATCAAAGTTGGACAGACACAGCTCTGCCTTTGGGGAAAACCATAAACTGTTCACTTTTCCATTGTAATGATTCAGCTGGGGGAGCTAGAGGGCAATTTGTTCACAGGTTAATTGTAGCAGAGACTTAAAGGAAGGGAGCAAGACTGAAACTGCAGGCAGAGCTTTCTGGCCTTATGTTAAACAATATGCAGTGAATTTACTGCATTCATTTGTAGCTAAAACTAATTTTTTCTTTAGACTGGATGGCAAACTGCACAAATTATTTCCTATATATTTAGCCAGTCAATCACTGTTTCAAATCTGACAGCAGTGCTATTGATGAATTTCTGTAACATTTTATATGTCCAAAATTCAATAGGTCAAAATGTATAAAAAACTTTGTGTAAAGTCCTCTGCAATAATCTGTGACCACCCCAAACTGATGGGGGAAAGGATTTGAAACTCAAGACTAGAAGATGGACACAGCGCTTCAACCTGAAGTAGTGTATTTCGAAATACACTAGTTCAGGTTGAAGCACTGTGTTTTGTAACCACACAAACTTGAAGTTTGATTACAAGCCTCTGCATCTAACATAAGCCATTATTTAAATATACTCCAAATACAAATAAATCTGCAGTCTAGAACACTTGACACCATAAACAGAAGTACTAGAACTCAAAAAGAGACTGAAAACTCTTCTATTCATCAGTCAGGGAGAGATTTAAAGGTGTCAATGAGGGGCTAGGAAGAGGAAGCCTTGCTAGTGTATCTCATTGCCCTTTTCAGCTCCTAATCCAGCCCAGGGCCTGCAACATCTTGAAGAACATTAGATCTCTTTAAAGTATGTCTGGATGAGTTATCCCAGATACTGTGATGACTGCAGCACAAGACTGCTCCCAGCAGCTCCTTTGCTACTGAGGAAGCAGATAGGGACTTGTGACATATAAAAATACAACAGCAGTTTTGTGTGATCAGAGGCTTCCTAATGGTTCACAAATCCTTCATTAATTAGTTATGGCAGTTTCAAGGCTACTTTAGCAAAAAAGAGTGACAAAGTATTTTAACATATTTCTGTCTCCAAGTAATTCACATCCATTTATTACAGAAGCCCAACATTTGGAAAACCATTTCTATTGCCTGTTATCACCTCTACTTTTTTTATGACTTATAATTAGAAACTTACCACCTCAAAGATGTTTTTACCAGAATGAAATGCAAATTCAACTACTTAAGAGCAAGACAGAAACACTTATTTCTCATTGCGTCCGTTCAGCAGTGCAATATATTGCCACACATTTTTCTAAAGAAATTCCCTATTCTATGAGATCAGAATCCAAACTTGAATGAGTTAGACAAAGATAATTAAGTTCAGCTTTGTAATTGCAAGTTTCCCTGCACATTTCTCTGACCTCAGATACTATGCCACTTCATTCACATCCCATGTACCACAGCTGCCTTTGGCTTCTTCATTGACCTCAATGACCTGTTTTAGAATACAGCACTTCTTTTCAGCTGCTATTTAACTTCAGAAATACTACAGACAAACCTTAGTGATGCAAAGATGTCATCTTTGCAGTAATGGAAACCTAGTTCGCAAAAATGTGGTTTAACTATTGTTTTAAAAAGTATAACCTGCAGCCTTCAATCCTGGGAATAGAGGCCATGTTAAGCTGAGCCTTTGGAACTACAAACTTTTTCATATATCTGTTGCCTCATTTCACTTAGAATCCCTTAAGCTATTGAAGAAAAACCCATCATATTATTTCTTTAGAGATTTTGTTTCTCCGTTGGCTAAATGAGCAAACTGAGAGGCACTGCAAATGTTTGTAGTTTTCAAAGAACCTGAAACTTTCAACCCTTCCTTTTCTTCCCTCACACAGTAAAGGCCTATTTTTACCACCAATCTAGGAACAGGGATTTATTGACTCTTAGCATATGTTATAAAGTCACCACTTTAGTTGACCTCCTAGATTTTTTGCAAGCCTCCTAAGAATCAGGCAGTCAGAAAAAAAAAAAGCCTTTGTTATGTATAACTTTTTAACAGATATAGTATTGGAATGAAATTACTCAACAAAAACCCAAAATACTACTTGGGCTGGTATAAATTTAATTTCCATTCTTCCCAGCAGCAACTGCTTGTCTTTTTCTTATAGGACTACACGTAAAACACCACCAAAGTGCCTTAGGTTTTTGTAGCCCAGTTACAAAATGGAACTCTTATATTGGATTGTAGCAAAAAAAAAAAAAAAAAAAAAAGAAAGAAGGATAGAACCTGTCAGTTCTAAGTTTTATACACAGACATGTAGAGAAATAATTGTTTTAGTATTTTTTTGGTTACAGCATGCTGTCACCAAACAGAGCTCCACCCTGACAGCCACCAGTTCATGGCGTGCTATTGCTTTCAAATATTTTGATAGCCCTTTTCCCGCGCTTCCCCTTGCTGGGTGGTGTGCTCATAACGGATGGGATACTCTTGGTCGGAGGGTGGCACAGTACAAGTTGGGGAAGATTCTCTCCATAGCACATGAATAGCGTCAACAGCACTGTATGCAAATGGGACAGGAAGAGAGCCCAAAGCAATTCACACATGTTCATGGCAAGCCAGTGCAAAGCCTTCCCCTTTTTAACAAGTATCAAACGCTTGAAAGTTGAGTAAGTTCGGCCAGTTACATCTCCTAAGTATGGAGACTGTGGAGATAGAGAGAAGCGAACTGAAATGCAGGACCCATAAAAACTGATTCAGACAAAAATAACTTTGTTCGCCTGAAACTCCAATAAATCTGCAAGCAGGGGGAACCCATCAGCAAGACAGCTGTGGCTCAGAGTTACTTTAGGGTGGCTTCTACGAAGAGAAGGCTTTGCAGGAGAAAACATTATTTAGGCACATACTTCCACCCTCCCATCCCTGAGCTTATTGCATTCACCCACTGCCCTGAAAGCTGCAGCAGCTCTACGCAGAGCAGGCTCAGACCGAAACTCTCACGGGGCTTCTGACTCGGAGGCTGAAAGGTGCGAAAACGGCTGTGGGAACGACATCTGTCACACCTAACTTCCCCAAATCAAGTTTTGGTGCAGGTCATCTCTCTTGATGCCGCCGCTACAGTCCTTGGGCAATAGCGCTGATCTCGCCCTTTGGCGAGAGGCAGAGCACTCTGCAGTTTACGGCGGAAGGGCCCAGCACGCTCCGCAGCGGAGCGGAGCGGCGGTGCGCGCAGGGCGGCGGGCACCCTCTGTCCG